>NC_088381.1:36777884-37080769 GCF_037993035.2 Macaca fascicularis | reverse complement strand
ACAATGTCTGTGATGTAGCCACACAGGAAAAGCCTTGGTTTGAACCTCTGGGGAGCCTGTTTCCTAAGAGACTCTGGGGCACAACAATAAGAGCTGCTGTTTACTGAGAGTCTCCTGTCCCCCCAAGCACTGTAGCTATCTCAGTGTGGTTTTAGGTGAGTAAGATCCCCATGCTACAAATGAAGAAACTGAGGCTCAAAGAAATTTCCCTAAGGTCAACCACATCAGTGGCAGAATTGGAACAGTAAGTGTTCTTGATGACTAAAATAGTTGGAAATACACATCAGGGCTAAAATCTCATGAAGGTTCCCTAATTAAATTCACAAGGTAGACTTTGCTTTGAAGTGAAGTGAGATACCTTCTAAATCCAAAGTCTGTTTAATATTTTCTACCATTAGAATAAATGCACACTTAAGCCAAAGTACAAGAGGAATTCCATGTGGAAAACTGCAGGTGTGTCTAGTTAGGCCAAGAGGTATAAAAGGCTGAGCAGTTGTCTGGCATACCTGGTGTTTGCACCATTAGCATCTTGCACTTAGTGGATGCTAGGCAAATATTTGTGATTTGTTTCAATAGCAGGGATGTTTGTCTGAATATTTAAATATTCACCCTAGTTTGGTTTTACTTTGGTAGACTGACTCCATGTTCACTCTGGCAGAATTTCAACTTATACGTGTCAGCCTTAAATAACAAAATTCAGAAAATATGATAAAGTATAGCATTTATTTGAGCCCAGACTTGAGGATAGCCACCTGGGAGTACAGATTCCAGTTGCCTTGTACACTCGGATTAACAGCAGTTACAAGTGAATTTTTAAAGGAAAAAATAAGAGGCAGTTCCTAAATTGTTTACCAAGAATTTATATTTAAATAACATAAGCTGTTGGCCAGGCACGGTGGCTCATGCCTATAATCTCAGCACTTTGAGAGTCTGAGGCAGGACAATTACTTAAGCCCAAGAGTTTGAGAGCAACCTGGGCAACATAGCAAGACCCCAATCTCTACAAAAAATGTAAAGCCAGGCATGGTGGCTCACGCCTGGAATCCCAGCACTTTGGGAGGCCAAGGAGGGTGGATCACGAGGTCAGGAGATCGAGACCATCCTGGCTAACACGGTGAAACCCCATCTCTACTAAAAAAAAAATACAAAAAGTTAGCTGACCATCCTGGCTAACACGGTGAAACCCCATCTCTACTAAAAAAAAAAAAAAAAAAATACAAAAAGTTAGCTAGTTAAAAAAAAAATACAAAAAAAAAAATACAAAAAACATGCCTGTAGTCCCAGCTACTTGGGACACTGAGGTAGGAGAATCGCCTGAACCCAGGAGGCAGAGGTTGCAGGGAGCCAGGTTAGAGCTAATGCACTCCAACCTGGGCGACAGAGCAAGACTCTGTCTCAAAACAAAAACAAACCTCCCCCTCCCACCAAAAAATTTAAAAACTAGCTGAGCATATTGGCACATGCCTGTCGTACCAGTTACTTGGGAAGCTGAGGCAAGAGGATTGTGTGAGCCCAGGAGGTCAAGGCTGCAGTTAGCTATGATCGTGCCATTGCACTCCAGCCTGGGTGACAGAGCGAGACTCTGTCTCAACAAAATTTTTGTACACTGGCTGGGCGCGGTGGCTTATGCCTGTAATCCCAGCACTTTGGGAGACCAAGGCAGAGAGGTCGGGAGTTCAAGACCAGCCTGACCAACATGGTGAAACTAAAAATACAAAATTAGCCAGACGTGGTGGTGCACACCTGTAATCCCAGCTACTCAGGAGGCTTGAGGCAGGAGAATTGCTTGAACCTGTGAGGCAGAGGTTGTGGTGAGCCGAGGTCACACCACTGTACTCCAGCCTGGGCATCAAGAGCAAAACTCTGTCTCAAAGAAAAAAATAAATTTTTTGTAAAACCATAAGCTATTGTTCTTTGTACCACAGATCCCAGTAACATGAAGATAATGGAGGCAGCATCTAGTCAGAAACCAAACGGCTTTAAATAGTTCCCCACCACCACTCCTGCATGGGGGGAGCGTGACTGAAGTCCCATATCATGTCTCTCAGGGTGTGATAAATTTTGCCTAACTCGTATAGCTCAAATGGTTCTGAGCTATTTTTCTTTTCTCAATGGATAAAGTTTTAGCTTGAGATGTACTTTCCTTCTGTATTTCTTGACCCTTTTAAAAACTGTATTGGTATTTTACAATTCAGAATCTATTACATTATGGAAGGGGGTCCAAAAACCTTGAGAGCCATCTTGTAGTTAAAGCATCTTCCTCACGTGTTCCTGGATCTACAACATGGGATAAAATTCTTACGTTAGTTTCAGAGTTAAAGACTTTAACTTTTTTTTTATTGCTTTCTTGTCATCACAATTACAATTACGCCTCATTATTTATTATTATTTTGCATTCTCCAATATTTAAAAAAACACAATTTAAAACTTCCCATGTATAAAAACACTTACATTTTAAAACATCACTGCCAGCATGTGTGTGTGCTCATGTGTGAGTACAGATGTGTATAGACAGACATGTACATTTTTAAAGACTTAGTTGTCTCTGCAGTGAAGACAATATGTTTTATTTTTTGTTCCTTATACTTCTCTGTATTTTCTATATTTGCTTCAATAAGCTGGTGTAACTTTTAATTTTTTTAATTAAAAAAAATTTTAGCCTAAAATTACACTTAAACATTAGCAGCTGCTGCTGGGGAAAGATGGACAAATTGCCCAGGCAGCCACATTAGAAGAATAAAGCCATTTGAATACAGTTAGGTACTTATTTTTATTGAGACAGCATCTTGCTGTGTCACCCAGGGTTTTGCTCTGTTGCCACAGCTCACTGCAGCCATGACCCAGGCTCAAGTGATCCTCCCACCTCAGGCCCCTCTCCCCCGCCAGTAGCCAAGGCTACAGGCAGGCACAGACTGGCACCACCACACTCGGCTAATTTTTTTTTTTTTTTTGAGGCAGGGTCTCACTATGTTGTCCAGGCTGGTCTTGAACTCCTGAGCTCAAGTGATCCTCTCATCTTGGCTTCCTAAAGTGCTGGGATTACAGACAAGTCATGGCAGCTGGCTAAGTACAGTTATTCAGCATAAGCATAACAAAAACAGGATAGTAGCCCAGTTCCTGTGTTAATGAAATAGTAAGGGTGTAACTAGGGCAAGCTGGCCCTGTTTATGTCACATGAATTTGTTATAGAAAGCACTCTTGAGAACACAAACAAAAGAGAACATTTTAGAAACATACTCACATTTTAATATAAAATGGACTGTGTTTTGTGACTGTCTGATAATTTTCAACATCAGTCTCCTTAAGAAGGGAGTCAGATGTTCTGGAGAGATCCAAATATAATACAGTCTCATAGGGAACAAAATAAGGAGTTGCCGTGATAAACTTTTTGCTTTGCCAGGTGTGTACTACAATGATTGGTTGACATCATCCAAAAATGAACTAAAATCACAAATTCATTTTCACAGATTTCTTGTTAGAACTTATGTTGTTTCCCTAAGAAAATGCAACTATATTAACTCTTGGCTGTTGCAATCAAGAATAAAACAGTCGAGGGGAAAAAAAAACAATGGCCAAATTTAGAAAGTTATGTGTATTTGGCTTTGAAATATTTTTGGAACGTGACATTGGCCTTGCTTAAGTAAATAATCAATTTGCCATGTCTTATAACATATCTTTTTGAAGGCATTGAGAAGAGATCGAGAAACTCTCACACTGAATGTACTTGTGATAATTATCAAGCCGTAATGCAAATAACAGAAAGGTGATTGTCCTGTTCCCTGCACGACATCTTTCTCTTGGTAATTTGAAGAACGGGGTCTTTCAATTACCTTTTTTGCCTTCCTACTACAGCAATAGCTCACCTGTGATGGATCTGTCCTCTCGCAACCTTCGCTGTCACAAACCATCTGAGAAGTTAGGAAGTCAGCAAATAGGCCTTTAGGTTGCCAAAACAGAATCCCAAAGTTCAAGCACTACAGTGCATGCACTTGATTTCAGAGAAAATCTCTTTAGACCCAGTACATCCTATTTATAATTGGTTTTTACACAAGCTTAGTTATCTGGTTGGGTTCCAAGACATAGCTAATTCTAAGACAAAATATTAATTACAAGTAGAGGGAGGGCCTCATAAGATCTAGCATATGACTACAGAAAGAAGGAAAACAATAGCTGAAGGAGGAAGAAAAAACATAAAAAGGAAAACAACCAGGGCACTTAGTGTTGGGCCAAAATGTCATATAAATCTTAGAAGGCCTTCAGAGCATTATAGCGTAAACAATAATTTAATACTTTTTTCATAAGTGTCTAGTAGATTTTTTTGAGAAGAGTAAAATACTCTTTATTTGGTATTACACTTTGGTGTGTAATATTAAATTTCTTTATTTGATTTTTATTAGATTTTGTTATTTATAAGATTTTATTATTTATAAAGTATATTTGATATTACAGTACATGCCAAAGTGTAATATCAAATAAAAAATATTTAACTCTTCTCAACTATCACACTTTAGTGTACAATATCACTCTAAATATTGCACTTCTCTAAAGTCTACACTAAAATACCTTTCTATAAGTAAAGGAAACCATTTTAGATACAGGGAATTCTAATTAGATTGGCATAGTCAAAGCCAAAAATATAAAGTAGACATTGCTACCTTATCTTCAGCCCTTGCCTGTAAGAGGCAAAAGAACACAAAATACAGGTGACTCTTGCTTGATTCTGAGACAGTGAAGGAATTTCCCCAGTATTTAAATATATTCACATAACTAGTTATATAAATCTAAACATAAAACCAGTTTCCAATAGGTTTTAAGGTGGTATTCATCTTTATGAAAAGTTGAACATTACTAATGAAGTCCAACCATATCTTCAGAAGGGGGAAACTGACAGCAGTTACTGAATCAAAATTACTATCAAAATTCAAAGAAACATCGAACATACTCATTTAACCACAATCCAGTCTTAGTTAACAGAACTGCCCAACAAAAATATTCTGTCAGATGTTAATGATCTGAATTCTGGTATATGAGATCTATTAAATCACGGTACACATTAAAAAGTCATGAGATGTTCCTGTTTTGTAATAAACAAGGCAGTGGCCAACTAATTAATGCTCATTAGTTTTTTTGAGATAGGCTATCAAGTCTGCCCTTTCTGCTTTCTTCTTAATGCTAGTGAAGATCAATTTTGTTCCAGGGATGAACTTTTTGGGATTCTTCAAATACTCCATCAGTGTTTCCTGTCCCCAGGTGATGCTTTTGTTTTCACTGGCGTCTGTGTAAGTGAATCCAAAGGCCTGAGCTGTCCTCTGTCCAGAGACCATGGAGATGTGGCCCAGTCTTGTGTTTGCCTCCCTTTCCCACAGTGTGGCACTGGGCATACTTCTAGACAAAAATCTTGCTTTTCTCAACATCACCCATATTTAATTCTCTCTTTCATCATTGGCACTACTAAGGTTCCCATTCAGAGGCTAGACATCCTGCTCTCCAAATTTCTAATAAATTTTAAAATAAAATTTCTGATGAATGTTTATCATCAGGAAAGTAAATTCTATTCAAAATTCTCTAAAAAGAAGAGAAATATGTCATAATTTAGAAATATTCCTTTAAAAATATTTATGATAACTGCCGTCTTTGTTTTCATGTGTTTACTTGGATAAAAATCCAGCTATTTGGATATTCAGCTATCCCAATTACTTACTAAAGCTCTAATCAGCTGAGATTCATTGCTATTTGCTCTGGTGATGTTCTAAAATACATGATCACAGAGATTTCTGAAGTTCGGATTTACTTCATTATATTCTTTGAGAAAACTATCCAGAGAGTAACTTCTATTTCCAGTTTGCAGAATGTTTCTCTTGTAGCCCAAGGGAATGAATGTGTTCCTTATGAATACAGGTAGACTTGACCAACTGGAGGACCAAGTACAGAATTTCCTATGTTTATAATGTCTCCATCCCAGAGTTTGTAACAGTTCATTATGGTTATTTAAACTCAAGCAAGGCTGAACTTGTATCTCATTACATAATAGTACAAAGTAACTCAGCCAAAACTTTGTGTTCACTCCCCTGGCCTTTTTTGTCTTGTAACCACCACCTCTGTGATTTTTGCTGCTTCCAAATAAAGGCCAAACCACATGTGTCATCTTCTACATCCTCTTGTAGTGCCAGAAAGCCCCACTCTCTAGTTCTCGGATAACCATAACAGTTGTGAGCATTCTAGATCTTATTTAACTTAAGACAGTGGGTTAATTTTAGGTATGACTATAGAGGGATAATGCAAATTCTTTCACAGCAACTTGAAGTTCAGCCTTCACAGAAGCAGAGAGTACTACAGGTGGCAGAAAGTTATTCCTGCCAGCAAATAGTAGTAGAAGTTTCTTTAGAACAAAAGGAGAAAAAGACACATCCAGTCTCAGTGGGATTAAATTAGACAGTGGGAGTTGGCTACCTAAACAGTACTTTTTTGGGTACTTATTGCTGCTGAAGCGTTTGGGGATGTGCTGTGCATAAATACATGATCTGATAAATCTTTTCCTTCTCCTTTATCACTGGATTGGGGTGGACAAACAAGTGTTCCTCGAGGCAAAATGGCAAGCCACTGTATTCACAAAAGGAAGATAAGGAAGTACAAACTAGATACATGAATGGTGAGGGGAAACATCTATTGTAATTTGCAAGGTTTCTTCATTTACGAAGGCTTTTAGGAAGAAGTGAGGTTTGAATCAAAGATGGAGCCTCCCGCAGAACCTGAAATGATGAAGAGAAAGGGGAAGCCGTGAACTTCCAGGCACAGAGGATCTCTTTCCTGGCCAATAGACTCATGAAACAGGGTTATACCTCTTTTATCACAAAAGATGCCGCCTTTGGGTTATGGTCCACAGGCACATTCCCCAGTCAATGACAGTATCTTCACCTGCAGAGTGAACACGAGAACTGAGAAAATAGCCTGGACACTCAGAATAGGAAAAACACTTCCCTAAAATATTTAGACAAGTAATACAAAGTTTATTTTAGGTAGCTGCCTTAGTTCTCTGCTTTTACATGACGTGTTCAAAAAAGAGAAGAGGCGGGATAGAAATGGGGTGGAGGTGAGAATAAATGGCTTAAATTCAGAAGTTGTCAAGCCAGATTTTTCTCCTGCCTGTTTCTATTTATGAAACTTTGCACAGCACCCTCAATTTTGAGGGTAGATTTAGAATGTATTTTCACTTGGCGATGGGGAACACAGATCCCCTTGTCCACAATTGGGTGGGTTTATAAAAGAGAAAGCATGAAATAAAGATGAGAGAGACACCCAGGATGACATCCGGTTTTTCCTAAACACTCACCTGAAATGCCAGACACTCCAAAAGCTTCTGCATTTACAGAGAGTGAGAAATCTCTCTGCTGTCTGTGCTTCATTGGAAAGTAGAGGGACTATTGCTCTTTCAAGTGGGGGAGATTTGTGTAACAGAAAGAAACAGCAGAAAATAGGTCAGCAAAGTCAAGTGACCTGCACAGATGGGTGTTTTGAGATGTGTAAGCCGAGGTTCTACAGTCACTACCCAGATTCACTTACAAATATCAGGAGTAAAGGCCGGAAATAGAAACATTTTCCAGGCAGGAAGGAGTGGGGAAGAGGGAGAAGTGGGTTATCTTTTTTCCTTCAAATCACTACCATTTCCAGCATTTGAAAAACCATTTTCTTAAAGTCACTTTGCTCAACAGATGACAGTATTTCTTGGGAAAGTATTAAAAAAAAAAAAAAAGGAAAAAAAATTCAAGCAATTTTTTTCCCTTTCAACCACCACCTTCCTTTTCTTCCCACCTGTGAATATGAATACAAGACAATTTCATTCTTAGGGTACTTTATTGGCCCCATTCTCCTTGAATACCCCAACATCGTGTAATCACTTCTTGTTTCAAGCAGTAACCCTAGTACCAAGCAGAATTTTGACATCGCCACTAATTCTTTTGAACAAGGCTGTGTTGGCAAATATGAAACAGGGTAGACGTTGGCAAGTGCTTTCAGAATAATTATAGGGTTTCTCGAGTAGTACAGTATAAATAATTGCTGGTTTAAAAGCGTTATTGTGAACGGCAATTTATACTAAAATTTATATTTGCTCCTTGAAACCAATATATGTCGAGAGTGCCTCACTCCCTCTCCTACCTCCCCACCTTGAGCTCTCAAGGGCTTTGGAAGCTTTTGATTTTATTACACTTTTAACTTAGCAAGGCAACTACAAGGCATGTCTAGGCCATAGTAAATAAGGGTAAGAGTAATGCATTTAATCAATGGCCGTGAATGAAGTAATGAAACTGTTTCAGCTCTGGCCACCTGGTGTGCTCCCAGGATACTGATGTACAGAAAGGCCATTTTGGTACAGAGAGAAGCTAAGAACTGCAGTGGCATCACTTTTGCCTGGCAAGTAGGGCACACTGAAGATCATCACCTCTTCTTTGGCTTATGATGGCGTGGATGCAGGGCACAGAGGACCAAGACACAGGAAGCTCTTGGAGATAATGCAGCTCTAAAATGGCCACAGAGACTTATTAAAATATATATTTTCCTGTCTGTGGAAATTTTAATTTTATCCTATGGTACATTAAAAATGGGTGGCTACATCAGAAAAGCAGGGGGTGAGCATGGGGGAAAGAAAGCCTTGATGGCTGGGGGAGAATGGTTTTAGAAGGGCTCTTCTCTCTTCTCTTTGGGTGAATGCTAAATAGCAGTCCTTCTTTTCCAAAAGGTGACCATATGTGTCATCTTCTTGTCTGTTGATCCTAGTGGCTTCTCTTACCCAGCCTGAGAACTCCCCTGAGATTTTTCACATCCTGAATGTTTCTTACCAAAGTAGCTAGAGTTCTAGGATAATGTGTTTTTTGTTTCAACTGCAGTTCCTGGTTTCTGCTCTCTAAAGCCCTTTTAAGCCATACTTTCCATGATTGTTCAGTGCTGGCTTTGGTATTTAAATAAGCCTTTCAATGGGTCATTAGCCCTGTAATTAATTCTAGCTATTTTTAAATGGTGCCTTGGTTATTAAAGAGCCGCCATATTCACGACAGTCTTGTCTTTCTTGGAGAATTACTAAGCATTTGCTGATTTTTTTTTTTTAGTGCCAAAAATATTACGATTTTTTCTCATTGTGAATATATTTCTCATTGATAGGAAGAGTCAATCTTTTTGAATGAGGACAGAAAATATTTAACTGTTACAGTTCCATATAATAGCCTTGTGCTTTTATTTTTCTTTCAAATAATCACAAAAAATACCCATCCTGTACCCCAGGCCCTGTCAGAGCTGTATGTATTTTACTTTACTTACATTTTAAAAAATCAGTATCAGCAAATCACAGTACTTCAATTGGAAATAACTTTACAGTGAAAGAGAAGTGACTGGATTAAAATCACTTACTCAGTGTTAGAGAGGAAAAAACCCAACTTCTTCCTCTACCCGCTTATATTCAGTGTCTGGGGCCCCACAAAATAAACTTACAAAAGACAGGTTAACAGGAGAGAAAGGATTATTTTATATGTATATGAGGGGGCCTCACAGAAATTAAGTGAAAACCCCCAGGAAGGTCATCAGATCTGGAGACTTATATACCATTTTAACAAAGTGCAATAAACTTATGGAGAAGTGACAAAATAAAGGTAAATGGTTTGAGGCTTCTAGGGGCCATAAATTGTGGGAAGGTAAATGTATGTGGGAACTAATAGAAGACAAGGGTTACTTCAATAAGGTTTGTTTTAGCAGATTTAAGTCAGTGCCCATCTGTAGTGATAAGTGTTGTCTCCTCTTCCTGGTATGGGTTGGGGCAGAGGGTACCTTTACAAGGGGAAATGTATGCCTTGCTTATAGCCAGATAGGGGGAGGGTAGAGAGCTTTTTCTGTTGTTTCTCAGTTGCTTTCAGCTCAAAATAATCTTCATGCCAGAGTGTCATAATTTGGGGTAGCATATTCTGATCTTCTCACCGGTTAGTTGAAGAGCTAAAATTAGAACTTAAACCATCTGACTCTTAGCCCATTCTTTTGATTTCTCTATGCTTTATTATGTAATATTAAAATAGCTGTTAGTCTCCATGATACTACTACAAGAGGCTTACCAATTCTAATATTAGAACCAACCAACAAGCCTGGCTCCACACCCTTGGCACATGTCACAATCAATCACAGCACAGTGCATCTCAACCAGCCCCCAAGCATTCACTTGAAATCCATGTGACTCAGAATATGAGCTGAAACTCACTTGCCATCTTGACCTTATAGTAATCCCAGGATAAAGCAGTAATTCCTGGTTCAGAAAAGCAGATGGAGATTAACTTTGATTATTGAGTATTATCTGGGATCAGATAAAAATATCAATAGCTCATATAACAATAGTAATAGCAGTTACCATTGTATGCCAGGCATTGAGCTAGTTGCTTACATATATTCTTGCATTGGAGCCTCATAACAGCCCTGTGAAGTAGTTACTGTTATCTCTGTGGTAGAGATTAGGAAATAGAGGTTTGGAGAGGTTAAATAACTTGCCCATGATCACAGTGCTAATAAGTGGAAGATTTAGCACTGGGGTCCAAGGCTGTCTATCTGTAAAGCCAGTCCTTGACATCTAACAACATATATGGAGAGGTCCATGTGCTGACCACTTGCAGCCCAGCCCTAGATGTCGCAAGAATAGTTATTAACTTTCTCACCTCCAGCCTTTTCTTTTAATCCTGTGAATTCCTTTGACATCTGTGGGTGGCAGGCTCTAGTAAATGTAGTTCAGAAGAAGATGCCTGCCCCAATTGATTTTTTAGACACTTTAATTTGTGTTGGTTCTTGCCGTAGACTTTCCACACTAGAAGGAAAGACCTGAGGCTGTAATTGGGTATTTTAATAACCCTTTCATTCCACTGCAGGGTAGTAGATATTACCTGCTAGAAGCAGGCGGTAGGATTTCCTAATTTATTTATTCCTTTGGAGCACCTGCTGTGTGTCAGGCACGGAGGCAGGCACTGGGAAGATGGGATGGAGAAGAATGACAGGTTCCTGCTCTATACATCTTATTCTTAATGTGTGGAGACAGCTTATAAATATGTGGCATTCCAGGGAGTGATAAATGCTTCAAAGAATGAATGTAGGTATTCATAGCAGGTGACTTGCGGGGAGAGGACTAGGGATGCCTTGAGTTTTTCATTTCCTGTGGACCCTAGGACAAATATTGAGAAAAACTTTTCAAAAAGCAAGATAAGCTGTATCTCTAAATATGACTGCAGTGCACTTGTGGCTAGGACGGAGACTGAGGAAAATGTAAAATAGACATGGTATAATTTAGTGTAATTTTCCTGTTTGACACCACTATCATTTTCCCAGTCTTCTGGGCCCTTCTCTCCCTGATAACTCATCGTGTTCTACCTACGGTGCAAGGCTCATTGCCTCTCCCTAACACCACCACTGTGAACCATGAAGGATCCTGTGTTTTGTGTCCTCAAAGTCAGGTCCCCTGTGGCTACCGAAGCTCAACCAGCTACATTGATAAAAGAGCCTCGGCTCACTCTTCCCAAGTGCATTGTTTCTGTTCACACTGGTTCTGTTTTTCTCTGTGAAATGAGGAGGTTGGGATAAACCCTAGTTGAAAAGGTGGCAGGAGAATGAACAGATGGTGGCAGTATCACCTTGGTCTTCCCCAGCTTGGTAACCTTGAGACAGTCACGTTACCTCTCAGCCTCAGGTGCCTTGCATGAAAAGAAAGGGGTTTGATTTGTTAATCACAGAGGACTTTAGGGCATGGTTTTAAATGATTTAAAAGGTTCCATGTAGCTCCTTAGAGTACACTAAACAAAACAAAAACTATAATTTATTAGAGGCTGTGCATCTCTTTCCAGAGGAGTTTCAGACCAGGAAAGAGGACAGTAGTACAGTATCATTGTGGGGCTGTAGGAAAAATTATTCAAGGTCTTTTAACTTTCCTTCCTGAGGACAGTTAGTGAGGGAAATGAACTCTTATGAGGTTGTTAATGAGATCAGAGCAAAGATGGGTCTTTGTACTCCCAAACTATGTTTAATTTCTTAAACTTTAGAAATGGCAGGTTTTAACTAAGTCAGCCAGATCAGGATGTGAGAACCGAGCAGGGAGCAGGATGAGCCAAAGCATCAGAATCACTTACTTGTGAAACTGACCGGCTTCTGCTTGTTATCTGTCATTTTACTCCATATTGAGGTCAGAGTGGTAAAGCTATTATGCAGTATACATTTCCTTTTGCTTAAAAGACATGAGATTATCAAAACAACAGGGAAGGGACGTTACTCACTGTCACCAGTAATTTTCAAATGCTGAAAATAATTGTGCCTAGATATAGTCTCCATAAATATATTAATGTGTTGCATATTCCCTATATAGCTATAGTTATTTCTTAATTGATTTCACTCTGGAATACTGTGAAATCGCCTTATGGAAATGTGAAACATAAAAAGATACTACTTACTTTGTAGCTATCCTGTTTTCTTCTAAAGGTGTTGGGTAAGTGTGATGAAGCATCAGTGGTCCACACAGTGACTCTTCCAGACAAACTAAATTAGCAGAAGGAGAAGCAAAACCAGCAGTTATGCAAAATGTTTCTTTTTGTTTTCTTTAATTGTGGTAATGAGTTCATTCAATTTTGAAAGCTTATTTTTATATGCCTATCTTCCACGAAGTTTTGAGGTGTAAATTCAGCCATTCATTGCTTGAGCTTTTATTATTTCAGAATTAGGGTAGTATTACTTCTGTTCCCTCATCATCCCCTTGGAGAGTCACCATCTACATGATAATATGTACTTCTATTTACGTCTTTTGCTGAGTGTCCTTGAGCCTTAAGGAAAACAAACAACATCAAAACATATTAATTCTTTTCCATTGAAAGCTGATCCATGTGTGCGCTGACAATAGCTTTAATCCTTTTAATGTCCAAGTGAGGAAGATTGAAAACTGGTAACACTTTCATTGATACTTTTTAAATATGCTCTTATAGCAAAAAAAAGTTTGATATCTTTTTAGTGACCACTTAAAGGAGAAACTATAGATGCATAAGTTATAAATTCTGTGGCTTTTAATATTTTTTGAGATGAATGTGTTTGGGGTTGAATACTAACAACTTAAAACTTTAAAATTTCCATCTAAATTTCAAGTCTTAAATGTTCCTCTTTTTTTTCTTTTTTTTTTTTTTTTTTTTGAGACGGAGTCTCGCTCTGTTGTCCAGGCTGGAGTGCAGTGGCGCGATCTCGGCTCACTGCAACCTCCATCCCCCAGGTTCAAGAAATTCTCTGCCTTTCTGTGCCTCAGCCTCCTAAATAGCTGGGATTATAGGCGTGTGCCACCACACCCGGCTAATTTTTGTATTTTTAGTGGAGACGGAGTTTCACCATCTTGGCCAGGCTGGTCTTGAACTC
This sequence comes from Macaca fascicularis, assembly GCF_037993035.2. Classification (NCBI taxonomy): domain Eukaryota; kingdom Metazoa; phylum Chordata; class Mammalia; order Primates; family Cercopithecidae; genus Macaca; species Macaca fascicularis. The sequence goes on along the minus strand of NC_088381.1, from coordinate 37,067,371 downwards.
CTGACTTCACGATCCACCCACCACGGTCTTTCAAAGTGCTGGGATTACAGGCGTGAGCTACCACGCCCGGCCCCTCTTCTATACTTTTTCAAGGTCATAAGCAGCTCAAATACAGGCAATTACATCTTCAGCCACTTAGTTTTCAAATATCACCTTTGTTTCATAAAATGAGCTATGTTGTTCTTACAATTCGATCGATGGCCAGAAGAAAATCAGACACTTGATAAAAAGTGGGATTTTAAAAAACACTGGTATCCTATTGTAGGCTGTTTCATAATACACATAGTAAAATATGAATTTTTTGTTTTGTTTTGTTGATTGGGAAGGAGATGGGAGAGGGTGGAGAGTGACATTACAGTTTGAATTTATAATTTGAAAGCAGAGAAAATGGATGAAATAAAAAGATTACCACATAACTATCGCCAGATCCCCCCTCCCACACACACATACCTATCCCCAGGCAATCTTTCTGTGGGAATTTACCTTGGTGTTTAAAAATCATTGAAATATAAAAGTGATATTAAAAATAGTATACTGCCACTGTAGGAAGTATGACAAACATGTGAGATCCTGAGAAACTGCAGAATATTTTCTCATCCAAAGTTTAGCACCTTGGTCTAATAGTGTTTGACACCAAAAAACATAGGAAATACTGTTTCATATTTAGCCTATTCCCTGATGCCTTGTTTCTTAAATTAATTCATGGGCAATGAATTGGGGAGGAAAAATAACAACAACAAATATGCCCTGGTGATATAGTAAATGCCACTTTCCAACACTCACTCCCTACCTAAGAAAATCGCTTTATTTTCTTCTCTTGTGCCCAGCTTGATTGCAGAGAGCAAGAGAGTAGATGGAAACTGTGAGGTTTTTTAACGTTATATCATTAACTCCATCCAACACAACAGGCTTCATTCCTTCTTTCTCATAACTCTGGGATGAAGCATGGTGTTTTGTTACCTGTTTACAAAATAGGCAACAGACACAGAATGTAAGAGCTGCTACATATCATAGAATATATTGAGAATGCCAGAGATTTTTCCTGTTTTCTTCCACAAGATATGTTAAACTGTGTGTATCAAGTTTAACAGGAGCAATGTAAAGCTACTTGATTACATTTTTATCCACAACATTATTTTAAACTAATGCTATTTACTGTGAAGTGTAGTATTTATACTTCTTGCCTCTCAGCGCTTGAGGGTTTCATCATTACCTTACAGTATTTCTCAGAAAAGAACACATTCGCCCCTGGAAATTGTTGGCTGACTTTAGCAAATTCAGGCGACCTATTCATTTAAGACTGTTGTGTGTGTTTGATTATCTAGAATGAATTGCCTTAAGAGTCTCTTTTGGAAAAGTACTAGCACAGTGCCCGAAATGCCAGGGAGTGGAAAGTCATGGTCTCAGTGGGGAAATGACTGCAGTGTTCATGGAGACAGTGTTTTCGCTTGGCTGACATTAATGACAACCCAATGCTGCGCGCTCACTGAGTGTTTTCATTTCAGAAGAGCATCAAAACCACTGAGTCCTTTCAAGTCGTCTTCTTTTACTGTGAAACCAGAAACCATGCCGACGACTACTTTCAGTAATAACCTATGTCCCAACTGCAGGCTGAAGTTAACTTTTTGTCATATAATTTTCTAATTTCTGTGTAGGGTTAGTTGTAGCAAACAACTTAGTTTCTTTCGGAGCATGACATCAGAAAGCGTATTTTCATGCAGCAGTGATGGGTAATGAAATCAGAATTTCCACAAAGTCTGCCCTAATTGAACAGCATTGTCAGGAGAAATAAAACGTGAGACTCAGAGTTTTCTCCCCAAGTCATTTATGTTATTAGGTAATGAAGCTGATTTTATTTTAACAAACATACTAGGAGGTAAACTTCCATGTGAACACTGCCCCTTCAAAGCAGTCAACTGGGAAGGCTGAATGTCCGTGTCCATAATGCTGTCACTGCCAAAAGCTAATATATAACTCCTCTTCTGAAATGGCTTTCACCTCCTTTAGCAATGTTTTCATATTCTCCATAGTGGCCATAGTTCTCCTGGAAAACTGAGCTTGATATTTGAAAACAACCAATAGTTAATGTTCTGAAAAAGGTAAGTGAAGAAACCAAACCAGGTCATTTTCCTTAAAAAAATAAAAAAATAAAAAAAAATAAGCCAGGCATGGTGGCTTACACCTGTAATCCCAGCACTTTGGGAGGCCAAGGTGGGAGGATCCCCTGAGGTCAGGAGATCAAGACCAGCCTGGCCAACATGGAGAAACCTGTCTCTACTAAAAATACAAAAATTACCCAGGCGTGGTGTTGGGCACCTGTAATCCCAGCTACTCAGGAGGCTGAGGCAGGAGAATCCTTTGAACCCTGGGGGAGGTGGAGGTTGCAGTGAGCCGAGATCACGCCACTGCACTCCAGCCTGGGTGACAGAGCAAGACCCTATCTTAAAAAAAAAAAAAAAAAAAAAAAAGGAGAGGGACTATAAAGTACAACTGTGTCTTATCTCATTGGCACTGAGAGCAGCTGCATAAGAAGTAGCTCCAAGTAGTTTGGGGCAATGACAACATCAGAACTTTGACACTCCATCCTCATTTTGGTGTCAAGGTTGGAGCCAGTGAATTTGTTGGAAGAAAATATTGGCCACTAGCTTTCTTCTAGAAAATTAATAGAGTGGATGACAACAAAGAACATTCGAAGGCTATCATCCACCACAGCATAGGAGTATCTCCACGCCCACAGTATATGTCAGATATCCAGATTACCCCACTATTGATCATACACATTTTCAGTTGTGTCAGAATTGCTACTCCCCTGACTAACAAACTTGTACGCAAGCAGTGAATGTGGGAAGCTGAATGGAGGGACAACACAAGGGAAAATCCTGCTGCTCAAAAGAACACAGAATGGTGACTTCATTGTCATAATCTGATAGTAATCAAGGATAATTCTGACTTCAGCCACCAGTTCAGAAATCACTAAGAGGCAGGAGGGTTTGGTCATGAGGCCGTTTGATGCTTTTACTGCAGTCACACAGAATTCCCTGTTCCCAGGCTTGGCAAATGTCCGTTACACAGCCTTGGGTTGAAGACAAGGGTGTGCTGGGGAATTTGATGTAAATTTTAGTTGTGACATTGAAACTTTCCCCATTGAAACTTTCCCCACAGGAAGTCCTTTGGAACTATCATCATTTTATTCCATTTTATGTTTAAAAATATAAAAATGGGCTTTATTAAAAGCCCATTTTTTTAAGGTTTATGAGCTGTTACTGAAGACTATACAGAACTGCTACCTATTTTCCCGTCTCTATCTGCTTCTCCTGGGGACTGTTTTGGCTGCAGATGGGGGAAAGAGCCACACTGGAGTGAAATGAATGATTACATTCCTGGAGAAGTCTCTCACGATCTCAAAATCCTTGGCCCACTGGTCATTTATAGCCATTGCTAAAATATGTGACCAATTTCCTTTAGTGTAACAATTACTCTCTCAATAGACAAATATCCATCCAAATAACAATTTGTCCTAAATCAAATTCCTGGAATGTTAAAATACATCATTAGTTTAGGAAATCTGTTAGTTGGCCCTCAAACTTTTTCATTTTTTCTTACATAATCCTTTCTTGCTCCCCATTGTTCAGTTAAAGTTGAATAAGAAGTGGGGCCTAGCAATGTCAACCGTGATGGAGATGCCACATAGCATTTGTCAGGTTCGGAGAAGGGTGAGAAACCATGTAGCAGGTGGAACGGATGGCTCCACAGCCCCTTGACTCCCTGACGTAGAGGAGACTGAAGGCAACGTGATCACCACGTTCAAAAGTTGGCTTTCTCCATTTTAAGTTCTTCCTTAAAGCCTCTTTAAGGAAAGTCCCTGAAATGATACAGTAGAAAAATCACACAGACTTACTTAAAATGAATTCTATCACTGTTCCTGAGATCTCACCTGCCCCATTGAGGACGTTTTGTTTTTGCAAAGTGCTTTGAAATGTGATAAAGGATCTTAAAGAGTATTTGTAAAATTATGCCCAAAGAAGACATTCTTTGAGGTTACTTTGCAGTGTCTGAAAGTCAAGAATGAGGAAGGAAAGGAAAATAATAGATTCACTTGAAAATGGACCACGCTAATTGGGCAGTGAAATATCCTTCCGTCACACCATTTACCTTAGCAGACCAGAAGAGGGAAAAGGCTCGATTTTTCTCTCATAGATACCACGATTCACTCTCAAAAACATTCCTAAAATGGACTGATATTTCTCTGGTAGAGCACCTGTTTTGCTACCGACAATGTTAAGTTCCATACTAATCAGCTCTTCCAGCCTAACTGACAACTCAAAAAGCTGATTCCAAGAACAAGAAACTGGCTTCAATAGAAATACTGTGTATTTTGAAGGGTGGGGACAGGTAAACAAATTTATCTTTGTGACATAGTTTAAAGGGTATTTTAAATGAATAATAATTCCTCATAAGTGCTAGCCATTCTTCTCACTGTTGGTGGGTGTGTTTGAGGTTTTTAAAACAAATATGCCAAAGGTTATGAACCCCCCAAAAATTCTGTTCCATTCAGAATTTATTTGTAAGTCTACACACTTATCAAATAATTTTTTTCTAGACTTTAATTTTCTCTTTTTTTAAGTCGATTTCTTGGAATTGCTTTCAATGACTGCTTCAGGCCTCTGAATAGCAGTGAAGGCAAAATCAGGGCAAGTCGTGGTGAATAGTTTGGCTTTTCTGGAACACTGAGCTGACGCCAGTCACCCCACTGGGCTTGGTTCCCCAACATCTCACAGCGAAAGCGCTTGTCTGATGAATATTATGCTTTTATGTTACCACCAGGGCTGCCTCAGAAGTTACTCCTCTATATCCTGATGGTCCTTGACTTGGCCTTGGACTTCGTCCTTGACCTCCAATACCTTAGACAGTTGCAGTTGGGAACAGTGTAGCTTGAGGTTCTAAAATGCTTTGCTGATGGAAAAGGTTTTGTACTGAAAAGTGAATTACAATAGGAAATGGATTTGCATTACTGACACTATCTGCCGTGGGCTTTGCCTCTATTGATTTAAAGCAAAAGGGCACAATTAGTGGCCTTCAAAGAGAGAGGAAAAAAAAATTAAAACAACCTAACTCTGTCCTAGCACATTCAATTAAAATTATTTACTTTGAAGGGAAAAAAAACTTTGACATCAACACCATATTAGCATGGTGTTGCCTTGTCTCATCTGTAATGGCAAGACATGGTTTTGAAAAAAAAATTCTCTTTGTTTCATAGTAGTAATGTTATTTTCTAACATTAAGAAAAAAAAAAAAAAAAAAGCAGGGGGAGCACCCGGAGTTAGGTGTGTAAAAATGATGTACTAGCTGCCAGAACTTTTATTTTGCATCTTGAAGAGAACAGTTCATTGTGTTTCCTTTCCTCAGCCAATGAAAATGAAAACTTAGTTACCAGGTAGAATTCTCTTCCACGTTCTATCCCTTTTCCCTGAGAGATGACACCTGCTGGGTTTTGCCATAAAAAGAGGTCCCTGTTGGCAGGGTGCGGTGGCTCAAGCCTGTAATCCCAGCACTTTGGGAGACCGAGACGGGCAGATCACGAGGTCAGGAGATCGAGACCATCCTGGCTAACACGGTGAAACTCCGTCTCTACTAAAAATACAAAAACCTAGCCGGGCGAGGTGGCGGGCGCCTGTAGTCCCAGCTACTCGGGAGGCTGAGGCAGGAGAATGGCATGAACCCGGGAGGCGGAGCTTGCAGTGAGGTGAGATCCGGCCACTGCACTCGAGCCTGGGCGACAGAGCGAGACTCCGTCTCAAAAAAAAAAAAAAAAAAAAGAGGTCCCTGTTGTTGGGGAAATGAGAGTTCAGTTCAGCTCACTCTTCACATCACAGTGTAATACAGCAGGGCCGGCTCTGGAAGATTATTCAGTGCAGCACTATGCCTAAGAACAGATGAGGAAGCTGAGCCATGGAGAAAGAGGACCACAAAGTGTTACGGGCGTTTGGTGAATTTCGCTCACTGCACGGACAGTTGTGAGAGCCTCCGAACCCTGTAGTTCAGTCTTTTCCCCACTTTACCACCGTGTGTGAGGCCTCTCTCCCACTTCCTCCACTTATCACCTCTCCAAGATGCCAGCCTCACTGTGGGCTTTCCCTAGAAAGAAGCGCTGGTTTCTTTCCATCGTGCCCTGGTTAGTGTTATTTCTCACATTAGGCCTCTGTGTTAGAAATAAAGCTGCGAAACTCCATGTCATTATACAAAAGGAATACAGTGTCCTATCCTTCATTCTTCTGATAGTTCCTTCAACTCCAGCTGCAGACCCTGCCAAATTCTATCATCCTGAAAAGACAGACAGTGATCCCAGCACTGTGGGAGGCCAAGGCGGGCAGATCACTTGAGTCCAGGAATTCAAGACCAGCCTCAGCAACCTGGTGAAAGCCCATCTCTACTGAAAAAAAAGAAAAAAAAAGCCAGGCGTGGTGGTGTGTACCCGTAGTCCCAGCTACTCAGGCTGAGGTGGTAGGATTGCTTCAGGCTAGGAAGTGGAGGTTGCAGTGACCTGTGATCGCACCACTGCACTCCAGCCTGGGTGACAGAGTGAGACCCTGTCTTAAAAAAAAACAAAAACAAAAACAAAACAAAGACAGTGATGATTATAGCTAACATTTATGGAGCACTTACTATGTGGTAGGCATTGATAATACAGGCACTTGTGTACCCTGTAATAATGAGATAGGGCTCGTTTTAAAGGTGAGGAAACTGAGGCACAGAGAGATTAAGAAAGTGTCCAAGTTCTCATAGCTAACAAATGTCAGGGTAGAGATTCCACCCCAGACTCTAGAGTTTGCAAATCAGATCCCTACACTTTACCTTCAAGGTTATAATCAACTCTTCTTTCTCCTTAAAAAAAAGTTTTCACTTTCATCCTTAATTCCTATGCAGTGAAGCTAATGTAACAAGATGAGGTGCGCTCGTGCATTCTGTGCATCCTTTTTGTGTCCTTAGTGCCCAGTCACGCAGGTTCTCAGCAAGTGGTGGCAGGACTTGCAGCTGGAGGGACCCGTGTGTAGACCCATTTGTTGGGGGTGGGGAGTAAGGTGTATGTGTAAGCATGTGGGGTGTCTGTGTAGGGTGTGTGTGCAGTGTATGTGTGTGGCATGTGTGGTGTGCATCTGTGGTGTGTGTGGTGTATATGTGTTGTATGTGTGTGGTCTGTATGTATGTGGGGGGTGTGTGTGTGTGTGCTGTCCTTGGTGCCCCGTCATACAGGTTCTCAGCAAGTGGAGGTAGGACTTGCAGCTGAATAGACTTGTGTGTGAGGTGTGCCTGTGTGCCGTGTGTGTGTGTGAGGTGTGCCTGTGTGCCATGTGTGTGTGTGAGGTGTGCCTGTGTGCCGTGTATGTGTGATGTGTGCCTGTGTGCCGTGTGTGTGTGAGGTGTGCCTGTGTGCCATGTGTGTGTGTGATGTGTGCCTGTGTGCCGTGTGTGTGTGAGGTGTGCATGCCGTGTGTGTGTGAGGTGTGCCCGTGTGCCGTGTGTGTGTGAGGTGTGCCTGTGTGCCGTGTGTGGGGTGTGCCCGTGTGCCGTGTGTGTGTGGGGTGTGCTTGTGTGCCGCGTGTGTGTGAGGTGTGCCTGTGTGCCGTGTGTGAGGTGTGCCCGTGTGCCGTGTGTGCGTGAGGTGTGCCTGTGTGCCGTGTGTGTGGGGTGTGCCCGTGTGCCGTGTGTGTGTGGGGTGTGCCCGTGTGCCGTGTGTGTGTGATGTGTGCCTGTGTGCCGTGTGTGTGTGAGGTGTGCCTGTGTGCCGTGTGTGTGGGGGGTGTGTCTGTGTGCCGTGTGTGTGTTGGTGTGCCTGTGTGCCGTGTGTGTGTGAGGTGTGCATGCGGCGTGTGAGGTGTGCCCGTGTTCCATGTGTGAGGTGTGCATGCCGTGTGTGTGTGAGGTGTGCCCGTGTGCCGTGTGTGTGTGGGGTGTGCCTGTGTGCTGTGTGTGAGGTGTGCATGCCGCGTGTGTGTGAGGTGTGCCCGTGTGCCGTGTGTGAGGTGTGCATGCCGTGTGTGTGTGGGGTGTGCCCGTGTGCCGTGTGTGTGTGGGGTGTGCCCGTGTGCCATGTGTGTGTGAGGTGTGCCCGTGTGCCGTGTGTGTGTGGGGTGTGCCTGTGTGCTGTGTGTGTGTGAGGTGTGCATGCCGCGTGTGTGTGAGGTGTGCCCGTGTGCCGTGTGTGTGGTGTGCATGCCGTGTGTGTGTGGGGTGTGCCCGTGTGCTGTGTGTGTGTGCCCGTGTGCCGTGTGTGTGTGAGGTGTGCCTGTGTGGGGTGTGCCTGTGTGCCATGTGTGTGTGAGGTGTGCCTGTGTTCCGTGTGTGAAGTGTGCCTGTGCCGTGTGTATGAGGTGTGCATGTGTCCCGTGTGTGTGTGCTGGTGTGCCTGTGTGCCGTGTATGTGAGGTGTGCATGTGTCCTGTGTGTATGTGTTGGTGTGCCTGTGTGCCGTGTGTGTGTGAGGTGTGCCTGTGTGCTGCATGTGTGTGAGGTGTGCCTGTGTGCCATGTGTAGGGTGTGTCTGTGTGCCATGGCATGAGGTGTGCCTGTGTGCCGTGTGTGAGGTGTGCATCTGTGGTGTGTGTGAGCATGGTATATGTGAGTGTGGTGTATGTATGTGTGGTACGTGTGAGCTACGGTGTGCATGTGTGGTGTATGTGTGTAGTATGTGTGTATGTGTGGTGTGTGTGTGCCTGTGTTACCATTTAAGATGGTAGCAGCTATTGGCATTAAAAAGGACCTGCTATTCTGAGCTCTGGCTGTGACAGTAAGATGTGCCCACAGCAGCTGTTAGCAATCAGAGTGTGTTTCTATCCTATGTGAAATGTGCTGCCACCACGTGTGAAATGGATTTCAAAACCTTGCCGTACTGAAGTACCAAAGTGTGTGAATGGTACACTTTTACTGCAAATTAGAAAGATTCACTTATTGCAGTGATAATGTCACACTCACTCAAGCTATTTTAAGTGACAGAGACACACATTGCCAAACAGTGGATAGCTGATAGCAGTATTTTCAGGACAGTCATAGAATGTCATTGGAAATGTTTGTTTCTGCAGGCAAAAGCAGCACCTTGGACTAGAGGAGCAAAAACTGAAAATGGAAAAGGAAGGACAGTGTTGCGGGCTTCGTTCTGATATCTTTACATGGCTGTTGTGTTCTTACTTCGCCTCCAGTGCATGACTTACATAAAAATAAGTAGCTTCAAGATAAACACACAGGCTATCCATTTCGTTTTCTTGGGAAAAAATGACATTTATGAGGTGTTATAATGTGTGCATTGATGCTCAGATGTCAGACCTTCTTAAAATAAATCTGACAATCTCTTAGCTTGGTCCAGAGCATTTCTTCTCCTTATGTCTCACAACTCCTAAAATCCCCAAGGCTCTGCTGCCTCGTTCTGTATGTCCCTTTCCTAGTAAGAAACAGCCACCAGCTCCTGCTGCTTCCCCTTGGGAAGAGACATATAAACAACTGTGCTTCAGCTGTCCACAAATATTGCTATCCATTCTCAGGCTGAGCTTTTATGTTGTAATTAAGAATGGAAATGTTTCTTTAATCAGCAAGTTTAAAGACCATGCATTTAGAGAAAGAGTCAGAAACAAGTCCTCAGGTTGTCTGGTCATTAGTATGCCTGGCTGAACTGGTTGTCTTAGAAAAGCATTATAAAAGAGAATTTTTTGAAATACCATTGAGCCACAATTCAGAAATACATCTGCGATGTATTTGAAAGGCTTAGAACTTGCCATATTTTTTGTTTACATGTTACTGACCATGTCCTGGAAACTGGAGGTGGAGGAACTAGTTGAATTTCTAGGAGCTGGTCACTAATTCTTCAAGATCTTACAGTCTTAAAGTGGTTAATATGAAAACATTTACACTTCCGCTTCTGGCAAGCCTAAATAATTTGCCTGTGATTTTTAATAAAAACTAGACCCTTCCCTCATCTCTCATCCAAAGCTTCATCCTCTTATTAATTCTAAAGACACTTTTTTGAAATGGAAAAAAGCACAGAGGTGGAGCAGAGATACAGGCTGTGGGCTAATCCTCTTAACAGTCCTCACCCACTAACATGATCTGTGGACCAAGAAAGTTTTGGTGTCATGACACCATGTTCCTGTGACTATAAATGTGTTGTCTTTTTAGTGTTCTGGGCTTGCTACAGAGGGATGTAAATGCATTTTCAACGTTTAATGTTACAAGTTATTTCCAATTTACCATGAATCCAGTTTATTTGGTTGGGGAATATTCCTTGAGTGACATCTACTATTCAATGAGCAGTAGCGGATCTTCAGAATGCCATCAAAGTTCATGGAAAGAAATGATGGGTTCCTTTGCCTGGTAAGCTTTTATGACTTAACCTGGATTCTTGTTATTTTGACCCATTTCTGCACATCTTACTTCATGCAGCGGGGTTTTGTGACCGCACAGTTATGGGGGTCATGGAAATTGTGCAGGTGGAATTAGTAATCAATGGTTGTTAAGAATTTGTGGGGTTATGTGAAATGTGGTGTGAAGTTAAGACATCTGGAAAGTGGAGTGGTTTTCTGGTGGGCTTAAGTGTGAGAATGTTGGGGGTAACTGGGTAAAGTAAGATTGTTTCATAAAATGCTGTAAGAATAATTCCGATGTTTTTGGTTGAGCAGAAACTAGATAAGATCACCAGATTTGGTTTGGTTTTAAAGATGTTCTTTTTTGTTGTGAAAAACAGACCTTGAGCAATGAAAGCAAAGAGTTGACCCCACTGCTCTCAGCTGTAAGGAAGATTTCACCTAAATGTAGCGTAATTGTTCCTGTAAAGGAGAAAAAACGGAATTGGTATCTAGAGTGAGGTTGATCGTAAGAAAAGATTACATGGAGTTCTTTGAGTCAGATGACTTTTTTTGTCTAGTATTATCCAGAATTATGTAAGGGACACCATTGTTGGAAACAACGTTATTAGGAATTTCCCTTGAGCATAGTCTAATCACTTAGCAAACTAAATGGGTTCTCTTTCTTGCTGATATGAAATGACATTTAACCCACCCCAAGAGATTCTAGAGAAAGAAGACTTTTGTTAGATGTTACTGATCCCAGGGTCCTAGAAAATCTTCAAGGACTTTATATTTTAAAATGTAGTTAATTCTAGAATCTTAGAGGGACCTTACGCCAACTGAGAACCATTGGTTAAATGGCCAATTACTTTTATCTTAGCCCCTGATATCACACAACCCCACAAATCCTTAACAATAAATACGTCTGCTGTTTACAAAGGCAAAAGTGAGGAAAAACAGAAAAAAAATAAAAGGATTATATTGCTGATCATGGTGGCATCATTTATTGGGTGAGAACTTATTTAGTATTTGAGCTACTGGATGAGTAGGATGAAGTATTAGGAAGCTTATTCTCTTGCTGTTCAAGTCTTTCACTCAGGGTTTAAATTGGTTACTAGGTAGATACCAAAAAGGGTAAAGAGTCAAATGCCTTAAATTTAAACAGTTTGTGCATTACTATGTGATAGGAGAATTCTAGAGAGAAGTGGATCTAAAAATCAAAGCCACCCACTGTTCTTCTATATGAAAAATCTGTTTCCTCTGTGATTTGACAGAATTTCCCTGTCTAGGGATAAAAGTGCTCATTTGGATTTGGCTTTTAGCAGAGATACATATGCATCAGGGAATGTGAGTCAGTTCTCTAGAAAGCTTAATCTAGTAGGGATGGAAACATATTACAAAGGATTAATATTCAGTTCCCATTGTCAGAACCACCTGCATATTCACAGAAAGCCACATGAGAAGATGTGCCTGGCTTCCTTATTCTTCAGAGATTTCCTGCACACACAGCTCAGCTTTCTCTGAATTCAGATGGGGCATTGTGGCCCAGTGTTTTAACTCTTGCACACCTAAGTCATTAAAAGACTGAAGAAAAATTGTCAAAGTTCCAAAACTTCAATTTTGTCTTATTTTAAATTTAGTTCACAAATGTTTGATCTCTTGATGGTTTGAGGAGTGTGTGTGTGTGTGTGTGTGTGTGCATGCGCACGCCATCTGGCAGGTATACTCAACACTTTTTATTGAAAAATGATTTTTTTAAAAGCCATTAAGTTTTCAGGAGAAATTACAATCCAGTTGAAGTTTTTTAAGAAGTGGCTTATTTAGTAAGGTGAAGAACTTTTTTTAAATGGCTATAATTTGATAGAGTCGTTTGAGTCAGATGTCAACTTAATAATAAGGCTTGGGGTGTCAGAGGGTGACATATATGTTTATTATGTTAACAAGTGGGAATTATGCCATTTCCATGATGCCCCAGCAAGACTGTACAAGCCCTAGATAAAGCCAGGTCAAGGACTTTGCATAAAGAGGCGACTTGTCCATCTAAGTGCTCTTTTTCTTCTAAGTTGTGAGTAAGATAGTTACATCTGGACCCATGAGTCCCTCGGGAAAGCATCTTGGAAACCAATGATTAAAAAAAATTTAAGTAAATCTAGCTAGCAGAGGAGAATTACGGTACTGTGTAATTTTTATTCTCTTTGTGGCATAGTTGGATATGGGTAATAGGACACAGCGTCGCAATCTTTGCCATGAATGATATGGCAGGCTTCCTGAAGCTTCCCATGTATATACGTTTTTCATCTTCAAAGAGCTTTGTGAGCACTCATTTACCACCACCTGCCTGGGAGGTAAGAATTACTCCCATTTTATAGATGGAAGAAGTGGAGGTGTAAGTGAGTTGCTTGAGGCCACCCAGGGAGTTTAGACTCGGAGGCAGACCTGGAAGGCCCAACTCTCTCTCTTAGCTGTATTGACTCCCAGTGCTTTCTTTTTGGTGTTATGTCCCCTTGAGAGCCCCCGATCGGTGATGGCATAAATCTAAACACATCAACTAATCCTGAATAGGAAAGAGACACCAAGTCTGTCTTTTTTGTGGCTGTTTCTGTATCAAAGCCCTGGGAAATCTGGACATAGAGAAGAAGCCATTTAACCCTCCTGAGGCTCATTTTCCATATCTGTAAAATGGTGATGATAATACCTATCTGCCTCCTTTAGGGATGCTGAAAGCACCAAAATCAAAGCAAGCTAACAGGATCAAAACTTTGAAAACTAGAGAATTCTGCAAAAACTCAGGCATTATTATTGCCAAAAATGACTATGAGACTGCTTACTGAAGGAGTAGGGCTTTCTAATTGGAGATCTAATTGTTTTGGTGATGTTCAGCAAGGATGAAATACTGCCATGAAAGAATCCAAAATCAAGAGAAGAAAATAATATACTAGGGAAACATATTAGTGTTATATTTAAAATATACTTAGCAGACAAAGTGACCAAACAGGTTGATCATTAGTTTGCATAGGATGCAGCTAAAACTCAGCTCTCCTCATCCCTGAGGGCCATTGAACATGCCTGGGCTATGGAACATACCAATACTCTATTCCAAGCCACAGGTCCAGGTCGATGGTCTGTTCCCCTTCCACACGGAGATGTAATGAGAGCTCTCTGCAAACCCTTATGGTGGCCTGGGGCCTCCCATGGCAGAGTGAAGAGAAAGCATGTTACTCCCTGAACTCTCCACTCCTAGCACTATAGAGAAGGGGCACCAACCCTGGAAGGAGGGTTTGAAAAAAGGCAGCTTGTCTGGGTAGACAGATTGAAGAAAGGCTTCCTCTCTCCAGGCTGTTGCAGTCACTCTGCAGCAAGGCTCACAGCCAGGTGCATTTCAGCCTCTACTTTTGCCCCCTCAGTTAGGCCGCACTGGGCAGAGCACAGCCTGCATGGCCATCTTCAGAAGCCCTGAAATAAGAGGGCCACAAAATTCTAGAAACCTGGTGCTCCTGAAGTCCCTCCAGGAATCAAGGTGAAGACTCTGCAGCTCTCCCCCGACTAACCTTGACACGCAAGCCAGGCCGCCATTCACGCAGCTGCAGAAGCCTTTAATACCCTGGCAGTTTTAAACAGGGGATAAAATAAAGTGACTAATCCATAAAGGACTCAAGCCATTTTACTGAAAATAAAATCAAATGCCTTAGGGTTTTTCTTTTTAATCTTTATTGATTTTTCTGCTTACAAAAGTAATACACGCTGGTTGTAAAAAATTCAAACATTAGAGAAATATGTAACATAGCAAGTGAAAAGTCCTCCATATTCTCTGCATTCCAGAAAAAAAACACCGTCAACAGATTTGTGTAAAAGATAGGCTTTTTAAAGCACTAGTTTTTGACCGTTTTTGCAAGACACACAAAATTGGTTGACATTCATAAGCATGACAGACATGTTCTCATAGGTGTACTCAAGGTTCGCCCATCGGCCGTTTCCTGGCAAGCCAGCAGTAACCCCACCCCATTCAGTCCAATTCAAGAAAATATATGATTGTGCAAGTGAGCTAGAGTGAACGATATTATTGGGGTAACCTTGGGTCCATATTAGTTTAGTTTTTATGTGAACAAATAAACTTTAATTTTGTAAAACTTTTATTAGTAACCAATTCCCCGTGACACTCCTGCAACTTATTGCAACATACCACTGTGTTGTAGCAAACAGTTAGGCAGCAATGTTGTGAAGGACTGCTGTGGTAGCTGGTAGGAACTGCCTGTCATATTATTTGGAGGATAAGCAGCTTTTCTCTATCCCCACCTCAGAAAGAGCTTAAAGTCTGGAGGAAAGAATTTCATTTCACTATAAGGCAGGATTTCTTATCAACAACAACAACAATAACTACTACTATTTATTGAGTGCCAACTATTTCTAAGAACTATGTGATGGGCATATAGAGCGAATACATATATAAAATGCTCATACAGATATCATATATATGGTATGCATTTATGTATCACATCCTTGAATCTTCAGGTATGAAACTGAGGCTCAGAGAGGTTAAGTAATTTGCCCGGCCTTAAGAACTGTCAAACGTTGGCATTGGTCATTTTAGGGTTAAAATTCTAACCAGAATTTTGTGAAACTGAGATCAGTGGCCTAGAAGGTTGATGGTTATTTTTAGTTATAAACTAAGCGGATAACTGCCAGAAAGAGATAGTGACATCAATTCCTGAGTAGTGTGTTAAGTTTAAACAAACTACTTAGGGGATGTCTTTTGAGCCCCGGTTAGTGATTGCTTAACAAGAGTGCAATGATGATGATGACAATGATGACAGTAACAATAAATAGTGATGCCTACCGCATAGGGTGTTGGAGGAGTGAGAGAGATATAATGCATGACACATTATTGGCACAAATACATGTAGATGTTATTATAAATTAGATTATCATTGAGAGATCACTACTCACAGAATGAAGTACTGCCTCCCATACAATTTTTATTTTATTTTTTTAATTGTTTGGGAGAATGGGCATTGTTCTCTGGACCATGACATCTCCTAAGATAGGTCCTGAGGAATAAATGTCATCTTAAGAATGCTAGTGCCCAAGTTCTTGTTCCTTTTATAATTAAAAATTCAAAGCAAACTTTTTATAGAAGTGCAGTGCTAAATGACAGCCTAGCCCCAAGGACCACTTGGTTAATTAGCACCCTTACATTCCAGGATTTCCTGACGCCCGCTGCCACTTGTTGTCAGCTCCTTGAAACTGCAGAAATTTGCCTCTGCAGGTGTGGAGAGCCTGCTTGAATTACATAGGGTGCATGAGAGAGCAAATTATTTAGGCAATAGAGCTGAAAATGTGGGCAAATTAGAATTTTTCATAGCAAGATTGTTCATTGTGAAGCCAATTCATGATTATATTGCGCATCTTGCTCCAGATATTCCACTACACAATAAACTTCTTTGCTGGGATGAATATGTATGTGGGCTAATTTAATCAATATACTTGTGAACGTTGACAGTAGTGCTGTCTGACAGAACTCATCCTTTGAAATGCTGGCTGAGTTAATATGTGCAGTATATATATGGGCCAAGATTCATAATTTGTGTTAAAAGAAGGTTTTGAGAAGACACCACACTACCTGGTGGGAAACCAAAAAGCCTACATGATGAAAGGCAAAGGGCAGAGGGATTTTTGTCTTCCTCCTTCTTGTTGGACTGAAAACTCAAATTCACAAAACTAAACTGCCTCCTTTTGAAAAATTTGCAAGGCACTGACTGCATTTTTTTCTCATGGATTAATTTGAATTCTGGAAATTGACTAAAATGGGGGATGGAGAGGGCTTTTGTGCATTGTTGGATTAAATGAAGGGCTGAGCAAGTGCCCTGCTCCCATCTGCAAATGCTCGCTTTCTGGGAATTTCAACACGTGTGATCAGATCACATTCAGAGGGTTTGCTTTTGGAGTAGGGGGATTTTAGTCATTTCCTAAAGAGCATTTGCAACTGAAATTGTCATCTGAGATAAGAGAGCCATGCAGGAGGGAGCCTAGGAGACTAGGTTAACCAATCAGAATACCTCAACTTGCTATCCAGAAACCCTTCTACCACCTTACCGTGAGATTCCCAGTGAAGCTTGTTTCAGTTAATTCTGATTCTTTAGCCCACTGGAACTAAGCACAGACACCATGGGGACAAAGATCTAAGTGAATGCCCCCCCACCCCCCACCGTTTGGAAATACCAGTCAATCTACAGTGAGTCCATTTATCCTAAGCTTCTTGGCCTCCACAGATCTCATGACTGTCTCCGCTCAAATATCCTCCAGATCTGAAAACCCCTGCGAGCTGAAGCCTGACTCAGGCCATCAGTCCTGTGTCACAGTGGCACCAAACTCTGGGGTCTGTAGTACAACTGCTCCCCACCCGCACCTACCGTCACAGCCGCTGGGCCATGAGCCATTCCAAAGATGGAAGTGCTGGGGCCAGCATGGTACTCCCAAGGCCACTCCCATCATGAGCAGTCCTCCACGCCAGACAGGCATCTTGGTCACAGCCTTAAACATCGTTACTTCACTTCTCAGTAGTAATCCACTGTGAGTCCAGGCCAACTGGACAGGAATACTGCATATCATTTTCAGTTTGTCCAGATGCAGTTCTACTCAGTGTTCTCAATATGCCCTGCCCAGGGCCTTCATATTCTTATAGAGGACTGAGTAGACATGCTTGATCTCCCCCATTGTTAAGATGGAATGAAGATAACTCTTAAAAGGCCCAAGTTTAGCGTCAGGTAGTTTTGATGCTCACTTAAATGCTAGGACCTAAAGAGGTTTGTTCATCCCTAATTTCTGTCATTACACCTTGAGGTGAGACATGGGGAGAAGCAGATCCAAGTAGGTCTTCATTTCATGTATAAATTCTGTTTAATGGGTGGTTCAAGGACTTTATGTTGCCTAATTATTATATTCCTAAGAATCAAGGTAGGGAGGCTGGTTCTTATTCTAGCCTACTCAATTCATGTAGGGAAGAGTAGGCAGTAACTCAGCTGATAACACCTTTCACGATTTCTCTACTTCCACTTGCCTTTTGTGCATCTCTGCAAAATGTTAGGCATAAGTCGCTTTCTCTAGAGTTGCAGATCTGTGGCACAAACCTTTGCCTTGACTATATTAAACATATCGGAGGGACTGTGAAGTATGAGACATTATTAGATTTCATATTTCATAAAGAATTTTTCTTGAAGAAATCAAGCCAAGTGTTAACATGTGGCACACTTGCAAATGACAATTTTTGTTGAATGCAACCTTAAACATATTAAGTTGCTTAACTCAAACTATACCTATTAGTGTCCACAGTCACCATTATTGGGGTACTAGAAAGCCTCCAGAGTATAGAAAATACACTGGATGTGAGATTTGGAACAATCTTTAAATTTGGACAGGAAAGAAACTCAGTATGCAAGCACTAAAAAAAAATGAATAGCTTTTAGAATAGCTTGCACTCCCTAAGTCACCACAGTACTTGTATTAGGCCCTGAGAAAGGGAGTTAGCAGTACACATGGTTTATAATGAGGTTAAATCCGATAGTTTCATGTGTGCTATAAGTACTGAACACAACATCACCCCAAATCCAAAGTAAGTGGTTGTGGAATTATCCCAGGATATGGGATTACATTAGAAGAAAGAGTGGGCTGTGTGTCTCTGTGTGGTACTTACACTGTGTGACATATTCTTTGGACAAAGAAATTACTGTGTATAAGGTCTGGGGCTAGGTAAGGGCTGTATAAAAATGAAACAGACTTGGGCACTTGCAACTGTGTTTCTGTGTGTAACTCAGTAGATAATCTAACATGATACCCAGTAGTGAAAACCATAGAAAATGAATTTAGCGTCATGACACATTCCAGGTAAACTGGTGACTGTTCCCATTCTGTCTATACAGCTCAGCATTGGTCTTTATTTCACATCTAAATTCTATTTAATAGTTTATCTAAGCATTTTCTTTTGCCTAATTATTCCTTATTTTTTATCCTTAATTATGCTCTTTTTAACTTTGAGATATAATGTGTGTGCTCAGAAATGTGCTTTGCCTTATTTGAGAACTTTGGTGTGATACATTTTATTTGCTAGTCTTCTAGCATGAGGCATCTTTAAGTAATCAGTTGGGTAGACACACATGCCCTGTGTACCAGGAACTAAATTTCCAACGTAAAGAACTCAGAAGCAATACATCCTATTTGTCAGGATTCATCATTATTAAATTCAAACAGGATATTAACTCTGTGGTTGAAAGGTTCTGATTGTACACAAATGGACTAATTTTTAACACATGGCAACTGCGTTAATTTTTTAAAAGATAAGGAATTCCTACCATCATATATAACTTATTAATATTTTGAATTGAATCATTTTCCTAACTAGAGCTGACTTTTTAGAGTGTATTTTTCTCTAGCAGTCAAGCTATAAAGCTCAGCCAAGACAGATTTATGACCTTTTAAAAATAATGATAGAAAATGAGATTGGAGGAAACATTTCAGTATCTGCTTTGCTCTGAGGCCTAAACTGCGAACTCTCCAGTTCTTGAAGGCTTTGAAATGCTGATTCCAGTCTTCTTGTGGGTTCTTAAACACCTTCTCAAATGACCCATTTTAATAACCCGAAAGCTATTATATAACGAGCAGCCATAATTTAGTCCAGGGCTCTAGGGGGACCCTCACAGTTCAGCAATGAATAGTTAATGCAGTATAATGTTTAGCAGGTTATTAGTTTTCACTATACAAATGCTGATCAGGGAACGCTTTTATAAGGTGTTTAAAAGAAAATGTAATTAACTGGTTGCGTGCTTCTGTTGCAGCTCAAATTGAAATTATTCCATGCAAGATCTGTGGAGACAAATCATCAGGAATCCATTATGGTGTCATTACATGTGAAGGCTGCAAGGTAAGCCTTTTTAATTGTTGTTGTTTCTATTAATGTTAAAGTGTATCTTCGTGATTTTTATGCCTCCACTTATGTCTTAAAATTCAACTCCTTAGAATTTTGAGTGATAAGAAATGACAGGACAGAAGAAATATTTTGGTGTTAAATTACACTTAAGGAAGTTATATATATTTTTACTCCTTCCTTCAAAATAATAGACTACAAAAAGGTAGTTGAGCATTGCTTGTCACTTTCAACCCTAGGGTTGAACTGATGAGCAATCTCTGTGGTAACCTTTTTTTAAAAAGAGCTAACTCCAGACTTCTACAATGTCCCTGTCATAAGCTTATAAAAAGAGATCTCCAGTAAGTTTAATTGGAATGTCATTGAGTCTTATTGTTAGCACACATATGTTAACACATCTGGCAAAACTGTGGGAAAGCTATCAGGAAGACCTGAGTTCTAGTCCTGCTGCCTCCACTCGTCCATATTGTTTTAAGTGTGTCTTCATCTCTTTGTGACTCACTTGCGTCATTTTTAAATTGGGTATAACACCTGATCTTCCTACTGTTTAGGACTATTCCAAGAATAGAAGAAGAATCTGTACATAAAAAAGTCCTTACAAATGGAAAAGTGCTATTTAACTCCAAATATTATCAGTATTATTTCTGCTATGACTATTTTTACTATTTCTGACCTTGATCATGGGGCAATGTGTACAGCACAGGCATAATGTGCAAATGGGAAATAGAGATGTTTATCCCAATAATTCAAGACCCCCCAAGCCCAGATTACCTCTATTATTCAAATCTCAATTTATTAAGATTTAAATCCTCATGCTTATATTGGAAGGGCCTTGAGACAGCTTACAGGATAAAACAGTGCAAAATAAACAGGAGAGAAGCTATTTAAACATTCAGGAGGCCTTTGAGACAGCCGATTGCTATAACCAGGCCTGAATCAGCCCTAAGGCTTTTTGAGGCTGAGTCAAAAAATAAAATCCACAAATTGGGTTAGCTTTCCTTTCATTAAATTAGAAAATACAATGTTGTAAAATACCTATAGACACAAATGACTACTGAGAGACTTCAAGGAAATTAACCTCATAATTTCCTTAATTCTTCATTTTACTGTTAGTCATGGTAACATCTGCTAATTTGTACATGTACAGATGCTTCATGTTGATCCCATCTTAGCAAAGCTTGAGATTTCTGCATACTACAGAACCATCTATGCCCTTTACTTCCAAAATCTGCCCTCCCTCAAAATTAGGTGACTAAATAAATAAATTAAGCAAAATGAGAGGCCAGGCATAGTGGTGTGTCCCTGTAGTCCCAGCTACTCAGGGAAGACTGATGCAGGTTTATCACTTGAGTCCAGCAGTTCAAGGTTACAGTGAGCTATGATCACACCACTGGACTCCAGCCTGGGCAATGGAGTGAGACTCTTTCTCCAAAAAAGTAAATAAAAATATTGAAAAACAAAACAAAATGAAATAATCTGTCTGGCCTATGCCATCCCAGGTTATAAGGTGAGAGTGAGCGGCCCGTGGCCACTGTCATCGCATTGATTTTTGGAGTTGGTTTGGCTGACGTGGCCAGGTAGCCATTGCCTTTCACCCTCACCCTGTCTGTGTTCTGCCTCCCAAATCTGTGTCCCTGGTAGACATGCCATGGCCTTTCTCAATAGAGGGTTTACAGACGGCAGTGCTTGCCTGCTGGGAGTTCCGGTGCTTTTTGTGCATTGCGTATCACCTGGGTGTCTTCTTAAATGGACAGGGTTCTAGGCAGCATCCCGGATATCAGTTCGCTACTTGTCCCTTCATTCTGCCCAAAAAGCTGATCGCTTCCTCTGGGTCTGTCAGTAAGGCAAGTGATTATCTAGTAATTGATGGAAGTGATTATCAAGGAATCGAGTCTGGGAAAAGGACAAGGTAGGGGTAGGGGCTACTTCATATAAAATACCCCAACAATTTGGAAGATTAATTAACAACATGCTATTGAGTAAAACCTAAGTTGACTGAGTACCACTGTTCACATAGGCACAATGTGAATTTTCTTTTTACCCTTAATATTTATGATGACAAAAATAAAAGCAATAAGAAAACAAAAGGTATCCATTATTCCAAAGTTGTCATTTTTCTAGATTCCCTTCCACATCTTGTCTGCAGACCTCTTCAGTGCCAAAGTGATTTTCAGTTATCTGTGGCTCTGTTCCTCTGCTCTGTTGACTTTATCCAACGAAAACCACAAAACAAATAAAACATAATTTTGTTAACAGACTGGGCCTATGCCTAGCCAGGGACTTGAACAATGTTATACGTTTATATTTGATACATATGCTATTTGTTCTCCATTATAATTTCCCTCTGCTATAACACTTTTATTCCTAATTATAAAAATAGAAGTCAGACTTCTATTTTTGCCATTTTATGTTAATTATTTATCATGTTCTAACCAGGTAAAGGTGTTTCTATCATGATCAATTGTAAATAACTTTGCTGTGATAGTGTAATTAAACATAAGAAAAATTTCACATTAGACATATCAAATAGATACCTAATGAGAGAAAAAAGGTGATCAGTCATCTTCTGAGCTAATCATTTTGTGAATTTATTTTAAACTGCATTTTTAAATTAACAACCTGAAACCATAAGAAATTAGAGGACCTGTTTAATTGCTGAAATGATGATTTTGGCACATAGTTGCTAAGCATTGCACATGAACAGCAAAAATGGTAGAAGCTTTGGTAACTTTTTCTGTCGTTTCTGGCTGTTCCTGGCTCATCTTCTCCCCATCCCCTTTGCTGTCTGTAGAGAGACAGCAGGTGCCATGCTTCTGCTCTGACTCTGGAACCAGACTGCCCAAGTTGAAATCCCAGCACTGCTATTTACCAGCTTGAGCACCTGTACCACCGCTCTGTGCCTCAGTTCCCCCATCTGTAAAATGAGGACTGTAATTTTAATAACTTCATAGGGTTGTCATATGCATTTAAGGAAAGGACCTGGAAGAATGCCAGATGCATCAAAGCACTTACTAAGTGTTAGCTGCTGTTATCACTGTTACTACTAGGCAGACTTCTTGGTGGCTTGGTAATGCTGCTCTATATAGTCAGATATTATTTCTGGGACATCTATGGGTGTAGTCTTGATTGTTGTGACCATTTGCAATATGTTACGTAGAATCTGTCAATAAAAAAGAATACTAAGAGCACTCCTTTGGGCCCAAGCACTATGTAAGCACTGTAAGGGATCCAAAGGGAAGACCGAATCTTTCCCTCAAGCAGTTTATGGTCTAGTTGTAGAGATGAGGCCTGTTTAGGGAAAGCTAAATAGCAATGCAAGAACTAACTATAGAGTAAGGCCACAATCTATGATATACATAAGAAGCACATATAAGCTGGGCACAGTGGCTCACACCTGTAGTCCCAGCACTTTGGGAGGCTCAGGTGGGAGGAATATGTGAGCACAGGAGTTCAAGACCAGCCTGAGCAATACAGCAAGACTCCATCTCAACAAAAAAATTAAAAATAAAAAAAATTGACCAGGCATGGTGGTGTTTGCCTGAAGTCCCAACTACTCGGAAGTCTGAAGCAGGAGGATTGCTTAAGCCCAGGAGTTCAAGGCCACAGTGAGCTATGATGGCGCCACTGCATTCCAGCCTGGCAACAGAGCAAGACCCCTGTCTCAAAAAAAAGAAAAAAGAAACACATATCCACTAGGCAGCATACCTCGGTAGTCTAGAGGAGAGTTGGCCTAGCAAGGTTTCACTGAGGAGGAACCAACCGTGGGCTGGAGCTGAGGAACGATTTTCCCAGAGAAGGTGGCTGGGAGGGCATTCTGTGCTGAGGAAGGAGGAGAACAAGGAGTGGCAGAGGCAAAAGCCCAGAACTAGGGCAGTCTTGGTTGTATTAACGGGACAGCACATAACTCAGTTTGATTGAAGCAGAGGGTCACTTTCTGTGGCTAGTGGAAGATGAGGGTAGGCAGGCACACCATCCTCAAATTTTTAAGGACTCCATTATGCCAAGGTTTTAATTATAAACGTATTTCACTTGTTCTCTTGAAAGAATCAGGGAACAATGTATTGGCACTGCTTCAGCCTGAATATTGCAATGCCGAAGAACATATGTTAGAATCCAGGCCTGCAAGGTTTTTAGTTCTGTTCCTAGAGACATTTCTGAGCTCTTGGAAAAGAATTTAGTTTCAGCCTTGGGTGAGCATGAGGGGGCATAACGTGCGCTGGGGCAGGCCTGCCAGGGAGGAGGGGCAGGTCGTGCCCCATGCCAGCAGAGGAAAAGGCCATAGTAACACTAGAGGCTGTAGATGTTAAAGTTCAATCTTCAAAGTGAATAAAAATATGAAGTGTTAGGAGGAAAATAATCATTGGTTAAGGTTTGCTTTTGAGAAATCATCTTGTTTGCCATTCACCTTCTGTTCCTAATTTCATCATGAGATACAGTGGTTGCTCAGATGATGAGGATGAACATTTGATCTCAAGACACACATACACAGACACGCACACACATTTTTTAATCCATATCCTTTTAGACATTTTGGCTATACAATTTTAACTGCAAGTTTTTTTAATGATAATGCACAATCCAGTATTGGGGTTCGTGAATTGGTTTCTGATTACATTTAAACCCTTTTCCTCTTGATAAGACTAAGAATAAAGTGGCATTCATTTGTCCAATATACAGTCATCAGTCAATACATTTAAGATGATGTCTTATTCAAAGCTTCCTCTTCTACCCAGTAAAGATAATTTGAGATAATGTCTCTGCATTAACAAATATATTTTGTTAAACAATAAAAAAGCCTTTCAAAAATATCTAGAGTGTATAAGTGACACCTTCCCCCACTGAAGCAGTTAAAGCCATTTCTGGAGCTTTTTATGTTTAGGTTAAAAAGCAGCTTTTATGAATGTTCCTTTTAGGCCCAAATTGTCTTTTAGAGGATTCTAATATTTTTATCTCGGTTGTGAAATGTCGCTAACCGTGAACTAATTCTGTCCACTTTTCACCATTGATACATTCATGCTCAACATTTTTATTTCAACGCTTTTTAATACGTGGCCCCAGTATTAGAGCTAGGCATTTAAAATGAAAATTCGACTTGGGGAAGGACAAGCTGTTATTGCATCCTTACGATGCCTGAGTTTCGGTTCGGTTATACACAGGTGGTAAGCGAAAATTTTTGTTTAGCTAAATCTTCCAGTCCTGTGATGAAATGTGCAAGTGGTAGGGTTATGTTAAACCCCAATTTGCATCATGATGATTCAGTTTTTTTTTTATTTGTTTGTTTAGATCTTAATCATGTCTCAGTAACTGCTGCCCTTCCTCAGCTCACAGAAAACCCCAGGCTCGAGGCCATGTTGTAGATGGGGCCCTGACACAGCACCTGGCTTGGGGCAGGTCCCACGTGCGTGCTAGGGAATAACCATTGCTGAATGTCTTCGCTTGGATTGGATCTGAGTACGGCAAAGCACAGTCAAAAGCAGACATCGACACTTACCAAATACAACACGTGGGCCGCTTTAATCAGAGACCACTTGCGCGTACAATTCTGCAGGGAGGCCAGGCACTATTGAACAAAAACGTAGCTCCGGAAATCTGAATTTCTGTGATTTATTGCTGCCACATGTATGAGTGTAGGGCTGGACCAGCTAACTTTTGTGAATGAGGCTGCCTACCCTTTCTAAAGAACAACTTTTTTTCCTCATATGCGTCTTTGAGCACTTTTATTTCTGCCCCCCACCCAACTTTAATTTTATAATTTCATCTGCTTGATTTTAATACATGCGTGACCTGTGTTTACCCCTCAATGAAATGAAGTTATCCTTTTTCCCCCCCAGCCAGAGAGTTAACTTTTGCCCCACGTTGATCCAAAGATATTTCTTCCTTCTCACCCCCATGCTTCTGAACATTCTCAACAGGAAGTTGCCAAGATAAATAAAATTGTAACATAGTACATGCTTTCACATAGAAGATTCTCCGCTGTTCTTATCTCCATTTTTCTTAGTCTCAGACATAAAATGAAAGGTGGACATACACCCACCTCAGCAGTCCCCCAAGTTCCCAATTTTTAGTTGTATTGGAAAATACAATAATTTGGGCAGGCAGATGAGCATTCATAATAAATCACAGAGTTATGAAGAAATCTTGGTTGTCAAAAGCAAGTGTGTAGCCGTTCCAAAGCGTCTGCCATTAGAATTCAGCAAGGCAGCTGTCAGCTGTTTTCTTGTAATTAAACAGCCAATGAGCAGCTAATTAAGACATATGTGTATACAGAAGTGGAAGTGGGTATGTTAATGAACTGTAGGAATCAATTCATTAAGTGAAAATTGTCAAAAGACCAAACATCAGATCAGCATTTCAGCCTGTGTTTCACTGAGAAAGAGCCCCACGCAGGAGGGGACAACTCAGAATCAGACCCCCGTTCACCTTCCCAGCCATACCTACAGGGCAGCGTCCAACCAGTCCATACTCTTAGACAAAACTATTAAAAACTCCAGTAGGAAGTGCCAGGCATATTTCCAGGCTTTTAAAATATATCTAACAAATGAGTGTTTTCCTACCTGTATGGAAACCTGGTATTTGATACCCTATAAAATGCCGTCTCCCTCATCTGAACCGTTGTAGGGAACTTGGGCTACAGAAATGAAAAGTGGTTTTTTGCTTGTTTTGTTGTTTGCTCATCTTTTGTTGTTATTCAGTCGGCCCTACATGTTTGTCTTGGTGCTTTTTAGGTGGTATATTAAGAAGTCTATGGCCTTTGGAATAAGATGCACCTAGGATTCAGGAATTCAAATCCTGGGCCTTCCCCTCACCTGCTCTGTGACTTTGGGCATATGGCTTAACCTCTCTTAACTTTCTCATTTGTAAAGCAGAGATACATATCCCTACTTTGCAGTTGTAGGCTGCTGTGGATTGCAAATAATTATGGCAAAGTGTCCGACATGGTGCCTAGTGGGGAGTAGGTGCTCAGCATATCGTCACCACTGTTTTTATCGCTGCCACCGTTTTTTCCTCTAGTTGTTCATTCAACAAGTATTTGTTGACTTTTCTAAGTATTGCGTTAGCTACTGGAAACAAAGAAACAAGGCAGTCGTCCCTGGAAAAGGTAGACATTAATAATACAACAAGGTAAGGGCTAGGAGGGGGATAAATTCAGGACTCTTAAGGGTACACATGGGAGGGGCCCCTCAACCAGCTTTGGGAGGGCCAAGGTCAGAGAAGGTTCCCAGAACAAGTGAATGTCTTCTCAGTGAATCCTGAAGGGAAGGAGAGAGTTTCTTTGGGGAACTGTGAACACAGCAGTTTAGGCTTGGTCATTGTATGACTTTGAGAAGAGCTGCCTGGACGTGTGGTCATTGTCTGGTCATCAGCAGGGAGCCATTAAGGGCTCATAAGCAGAGAAGTGACTTGATGAGTGTGATGTTTTAGGAAGATATCTTTTAAACTGTGAAATGGATTGGAGGGAATGAGAATGGAAGCAGGGGTCCCAATTAGGAGGCTGTATAATAACCAACTCAAGAAGTGAAAGACATGGAAACTTAAGAAAACTGCAGTAAAGTTGGAGACAAGTAGATGGATCTGAGAAACAGGAAGGTGCCAAGAAGCAGGCTAATTTGGTGACGCTTGGATATGGATGGGGAGGAGGCAGAGATTAAGGCAGTGAAGCCCATCTTTCTGCCTTGAGTAACTGAGGGTAAGATAATCCATGTCACTGAGCAAGAAAACACTGGAGAGGACAGCTGGGAAACAGGCTGTGGGTCAAGATATATTCTCTTCTAGGTCGGGTGCAATGGCTCATGCCTGTAATCCCAGCACTGTGGGAGGCCTAGGCAGGAGGATCACTTAAAGCCAGGAGTTTAAGACCAGTCTGGGCAACAAAGCGAGACCCTGTCTCCTCTACAAAAAAATTTAGAAATTAGCTAGGCATGATAGCATACACTGGTGGTCCCAGCTACTGAGAAGGCTGAGGTGGGAGGATTACTTGAGCCCAGGAAGTCGAGGCTGCAGTGAGCTGTGATAGCACCACTGTACTCCAGCCTGAGTGACAGAGACCCTGTCTCTAAATATATATATTCTGTTCCAGAAAGAAAAAAAAAACTCAGCTAAAGTGTTTAGAACTTATGTAGGTAAGGGGAAAGTCAGTGGGGGCTCTAGAAGGCCAAACCACAACTTTGGGTGAATGCCTATCCAAAGTGGGGGGAATATATTCAAACAACGTGACGGGGAGCTGGTGACACAGCGAGGATGAGGCTCAGGCCAGCCACATGCTGGTAAGCTGTGAACAACTGGCTCTCAGGAAAGCAAAATGTGTCTATCTGTATGTAGATAACTTTGGTATCTATCTCACTGATGTAATTTCACGTAATTTTCAAACAATAATAAAATGTACAATATTCTTTATTTTAAATTTCATATAGACAAATAATTCTCACTGAATGCTCTCATGAATTTTGCTGAACTCTTACCTCTATCCCCATGGTTACAGTTGAGGAAAGACTAGTTCCAACATGAATATTGTTGATATTTTGTTTACATTAATGAATAAGAGAGTGAAACAACAAAGACATTTTGGAACTTCATTCATTCGCCAATGATGACATGAATAACCTCCTTGCTGACTCAGTTAATCGTTTACAAATACTAGAAGAACATTTCTTCCACTTTTTGTGTTACTCACAGTGGGATCACTAGATATGATGTACTGTTAAGTTTAATCTGCATTATTGTAATTTTCATCAGTTTTGTTTGTTTGTTTTGAGACAGAGTCTCACCCTGTCGCCCAGGCTGTAGTGCAGTGGTGTGATCTCAGCTCACTGCAACCTCTGCCTCCTAGGTTCAAGCAATTCTCCTGCCTCAGCCTCCTGAGTAGCTGGGATTACAGGCACCTGCCACCAAGCCCGGCTAATTTTTGTATTTTTAGTAGAGACAGGCTTTCACCAAGTTGGTCAGGCTGGTCTCGAACTCCTGACCTCATGATCTGCCCACCTCGGCCTCCCAAAGTGCTGGGATTACAGATGTGAGCCACCATACCCAGTCTTTTTTTTTTTTTTTTTTAAGAGACAGGGTCTCACTCTGTTGCCCAGGCCGGAATGCAGTGGTACACTCTTAGCTCACTGCACCCTCAAACTCCTGGGCTCCAACAATCTTCCCACCTCACCTTCCCAAGTAGCTGGGACTACAAACACATGCCACTACACCTGGCTAATTGTTTTATTTCCCGTAGAGACAGGGTCTGTGTTGCCCAGGCTGGTCTCAAACACTTGGCTTCATGTGATCCTCCTGCCTCAGCCTCCCAAAGTATTGGGATTACAGGCATGAGCCACTGCATTCGGCCATCACTGTTTAAATCTAGACAGTAAGCAAAATAATAAATCAAACCCTTATTTGTAGCATTTGCCAATTTCTGTGGTGTAAATAATCCCACCAATGGCCATTTTCAAGCCACCCGACCTGCTCTTTCACAGAATGCAGAGTAGGGAAGGGATGCAGAGCATGGTATAGTATTTCTACCTTCAGATATAAGGATAATTGATATAGATAACCTGAAGAACACTGATAATAGTAAAATAATCGTTAAAAAGTGGTTACTTTTTTTATGTCAGGAATGTGTCAGTTAATGTGTAATAACAGATTTAATAACTAGCCTTAACAACAAAATTCCTGAAATTATAGCACTCAGCTCTTGCAACAGTATGAGCCTTCTCCTGAACACCATGGCCTCCATCCCAGTTTGCAAGCTTCCATCTGGGGGGAGGGTCAGTGAAAAATTCATATTGTGCAGTCATTTTTTTTTAAAGAAAAAGTATTAGGGAATAGAATTTCCAGAGAAGGTAAGGCACGTATCAGAAACAAAAGTCAGCGCAAGGCGTTTTGAAAAGCTAGGTGAAGTAAGGGAGGAAACACTGGAGAGATGTCTCTGAGACAGTAAGAATTGAAACAAAAGGTGGATATGCAGGGACTCTATGTCAGGAAATCAAGAATGTGTGACACTGTTTTGTTTGGCCCACACTGAAGAAGATACACTTAAATGAGAGGGCACTGGACTTAAAATGAGGACAAGAGATTGAGTCCCAGCACTGACCCTTACCAGCCACAGGACCTTGGACAAGTCATTTAACATTCTAAGCTTCATTTTTGTTTTTGGCAAATCAGAAAACTAGAATCAATCTCTGGTTCTTAACAAGAGGAAGTCAAAGTCTTCAGGGAGCTTTTTAAAAATATGTACTATAAAAATGACAATTTTGGCCGGGTGTGGTGGCTCACGCCTGCAAATCCCAGCACTTGGGGAGGCCGAGGCGGGCGAATCATGGGGTCAAGAGATCGAGACCATCCTGGCCAACATGGTGAAACCCTGTCTCTACTAAAAATACAAAAATTAGCTGGGCGTGGTGGTGCACGCCTGTAGTTCCAGCTACTCAGGAGGCTGAGGCAGGAGAATCACTTGAACCCGGGAGGCAGAGGTTGCTGTGACCCAAGGTCATACCACTGCACTCCAGCCTGGTGACAGAGCAAGACTCCGTCTCAAAAAAAAAAAAGACAATTTTTTTCTTTTTTGACCTATAAAAATGGCAATTTCTTATTGTTCAAACTACTATGTATGCCTGGACCATATCCCCAAAGGTTCTAGTTTGATAAATCTAAGGTGTATCTTTTAAAATCTCTGCGGATGTTTCTGATGCATCACCCATATGTGAACTACTGTACCTGATAATCTCTCAACTTCTTTCAGTGCCAAAGGCCTGTTTGTTTTATTCTAATTTTCTATTTGCAATAGCCGCGTGTTAATATGCTGCCACTAGGTGGTGGTAGTGTGCCAACAGTCACACTAAGCATCTACTACCTGAAATGTATCATGGTGGCTTTCTGGCTCAAGCCCACCATGTTTGTAAATGCACATCTCCATGTATTTTAACATCCATAAAAAGTGAACTTTTACGACAGCCAAGTAATTTGTTAGCTCATGTTTCAGAAATAACAAAATTGCCAAATTATGTACTTGATATCTTTCCCAGCTAATTCACAACTTCAGCACTTTTTTTTAACACCTCCTCAGTTACACCCAAATCTTCACGCCCTAGCTTTGTGCTTCCCCTGCTCTCTGTATGACCTCCAAGCCCTGGAATTCATCTCTCAGCTCACTCACTTCCTAATCCTTTTGCAGGATTTCTCCCCATTCAGACAAAATCTGTCTCTGTACTTAGAAGCACACTACTTCTACCTTGAGGTAGGAAGGGACCTACCACACTTTCTACTTTTCTTCTTCTTCCTCTCTTCTAATCTTTCTTCCTCTTGCGTGTTATTTAACTCTTAGTATTTTATCTGTTTAGTTTTCCAAACCCTTAATCCTCTGATAACCACCCCCACAAGGAATACGGAAAAGAAGAGGTTTTTAAAAGAAAAATCAGCAGCAACCCAAACCCTCATTCTTCCTGAAATGCAAAGTTCAGTATTCGTCTGAGTCATGGAGGTTTACTTACCCTGTTTCTCACTTCTCAGCTCTCACCTTATAACCCCACTTCACCTCTCGCATCTGATATTTGATAGTTCTCCTTGTGAGCATGACTCTGTTGACTTAATCCAAAAGATAGATCTCCTTTCTGGTTCTTAGCTATGCCACTCCCAGAACTTTTCAGCAGGCATTTGCTCAGCTGACTTAGTTGAGGTATAAATGATGCTGTAAAGAATAAGGCGTGTCTGCTTGCGTGCCTGCTTTCCCCAAATCCTCAAACTGAGACTTCCAAATAAGGGTAATCCTTTTCCAAGCAGATAGTGTGGAAGCTGGACATTGGTTCCAGCCACAGTGCCACTGCTCAAAGCACATACGGAATGCTTCATGAGTTTGCCTTGCAATTTATGGCATAATTACACAGACATCTTTAATGATAGTTATTCTGTGCCCTTGCAGTAAGTTTCATTGTTTGTTTAAATGAGCTAAAGTGATTTAGAAATAAGTAAGGTGAAGGAAATGGGGCAGAATACTTCTGGTCAGAAATGAGGAAAAATGATGGACTCATGAGACTGATTTTCTTATGTGACTCCTAATCCAGATCAGGAGAAAACTACAGAATGAGATTTTGTAAAATGTCTGGGCGGTAGGAAGCTGGGTCAGCTAAAGGTGTTAATGTTAGGGAAAACACTAATTTCAGAGTAGATTGCTCTTGCTACTTTATTTTGTATAACTTGTTTTTTACACTAATTTAATGCTTGCCCTGTATGAGAACAACTAAGGAGGAATTCTTTTGACACACAAGAGAAGCAGAAAAACAAAACAAGATGACAGTGTAAGTTCTGACGTTAAACTATGTGAAGTCATATCCTGGCTTTACCCCATGCTAGAGCGGGGACTCTGAGCAAGTCACTACACCTCTCTAAGCCTCTGTTTTTTCATCCTTAAAACTAGGGAAATGATAGCATTTGCCCAATATTGCCCTTGTCAGAAGTAAATGTCACAATCTGCATAAAGCATAGAGTGCCTAGGACAAAGTCAGTGATGTTTTAATGGTACTTGGGATTTGTTTTAATCAGGTATCGTAAGACACACAGATATGGAGATGACTGTCATGAAGGAAGAAGTTTGTTACCCAGTAGTTCCCCTTAGCCTCAGGGGGATGCCTGAAACTGTGAACCTTTTAGATACTGTTTTCTCCCATACATCCAGACCTGTGATAAAGTTAAACTTATAAATTAGGCACGATGAGAGATTAACAATAACAACATAAAACAATTATAAAAATATACTGTAATAAAAGTTATGTGAACGTGGTCTTTGCTTTTCTCTTTCTCAAAATATCTTAATATTCTTTTACTTTTACTGCAGTTGACGCAAGTAACTGAAACAAGGAAAGCAAAATGGCGATTAAGGAGGGACTGCTGGACTCACAAATCCCTAGAGACAGGGCCCATGCCACGCCATACAGGGGACACACGGGGAAGCGCCAGGGTCTGTGAAGGGGAGAGGGATGTGGAGAAACACTGCCAAGAGCCCCCACTGTTTTCCACAGGAAGGAAGGCGCAGCAGGATGAGCAGGTTTAGGATTAAGTGGCTAGTTTGAATCATTACAGACGGCGCTAGGGGGTAGGGGCTGTCCCTAATTGTCTGGTACCTGACCCTGGTGTGACCGGGGCAGGGGAATCATGGCTAGAAGCGTAAGGGCCTGATGAAGAAGGTGTCCTGGATATGGGCTCTGGCCCGCTTGGTTTTGTGTGAGAGGTGGCTGACAGCAGGTTGGTTGCTGTATGTAGGAGGTTTCCAGCCCTGAAAGGATAGTCCCTCCAGTGTCTGCAAAGCCCTAAGATGTCTGCATCGAAAATACAGAATAAAAAGATATGGTTTAATACAAGTACTCATTAAGACTGATAATCTGTCATCATCATTCTCATGCCCTTAACAGCAGAGCTAACTGATGATTAATATACGGTTTCTGCGTTAACAGTCCTGGACTTTATTAATGGTGGGTGGAAGTTAACTTAATATGTGTATGCAAACTAAAAAGTGGCATCCTTTTCCCTAATGACCCAACCATTATTCAAGAGCTGTGTCTAGTTCTGGATTTCAGACTTTTGAAAGAAATGAAGAAATAGTACTAGATACAGGGGCTCGCACTTGTAATCCCAGCTACTTGGGGGGCCGAGGTGGGAGGACCGCTTGAGCCTAGGAGTTCGAGACCAGCCTGGACAACATAGCAAAACCCTGCCTCAGTTTTAAAAAAGAAAACAAGAAGTAGTGAAGAAACTGGAGAGGATTCTGAGAAGAAACATGCGAGGTGGAAAAGAACCTAGAAAGAAAGGTGACAGATGCCGGGATCTGGTCTTCAGAAGAGATATCTGGGAAACAGCATGGCAGCCCTCAAGTACTAGCTCCACTTAAAGATTTAAAAAAATCATTCAGACATTCCCCATATTTGGTGATCATAGAAGAAACTGTAATAGGCTTAATGTGAAGCAAACAAAATTCAACTTCAACTAAAAGAAAAGCAAATAAATTCCTGATTTTAGGCATCCACAGCGATGCCTTTACACAAGGGTATGAAGGTGAGTCTCAAAAAAGAGAGAAACACCTTTCGGCTTGGACAGAGATTATGTGTCTCAGAGGAAAATGAATACCGGGACAGCTGACCTCTTGGTATCTCTTTCTAAGGATTATCTGCCTCTGTGACCATTTATATTTTCTTGAATTCTCTCTAGTAAGCCCCAAAGAAAGCTTTACTTCTTCTTACTTCCTTTTCACAGGGGAAACACACACACACACACGATAAAATAAAATAAAAAACATAGCTTTAGATACTTTTCAGAAGAGAGAGATTGCTTTACAGCAGAGGCGGGACTTGATCGAGGGTAGAGTTAAAGTACAACAGAGAGACAGTCTGAGACATGAGGCCCCCAGCCTTGCCTATGTCAAGGTTAGCAAGCAGCTTGGCTGAAAACAAGAGGAGTGAGAAGTCAGGGTCCTGCCCCGTCCCATCGTAGGTTGGATTTTCCAAAGAACTGGAAACTGAGGTCATATACATCAACTTGGTTAACAAAGGCCCCCAACCATTACAAAGGAAGGCAGGTGCACTTCCTCTCAAGCTGCCCACATACCTTCCCACCTGCCTATTGTAGGAAAAAAAAAAAAAAAAGCACAGATAAACAAAAAGAAAATTAAAATCTGATTGGCCCCACCAACTAGTGCCAACAATTTGGGGCATAATTTTCCAAATCTTCTTTTATAGTAAATATATGGGTGCCCTTTTTCCCCCCAAAACTTGGATTATACTATGTTTAGCTCTTTAGTTGCTTTTTAAAAAATTCAATGGTATATTTTTATCACCTTTTTATATCAATATTTCTGAAATACCATTTGTAGTGGTTGCTGAATTCCATTGTATGAGTATACAATATGACTCTCTTAATTCAGTAATGTTGGACAATTAGGATCTTTCTACATTTTGTATATTACAAATAGTACTGTAAAGAACACCCTTGTAGGAAAATCTTTGTACCATTCTTAATATTTCTTTAAGGTGTATTCCTTAAAAGATTAGCTCAGTGGGTAGGCTTTTTAAAAATTTTTCATACAGCTGCCAAATTGACCTCCAGAAAAATCGTTTGGTGGGAGAGCAC
The DNA here is from genome assembly GCF_037993035.2 of Macaca fascicularis. Classification (NCBI taxonomy): domain Eukaryota; kingdom Metazoa; phylum Chordata; class Mammalia; order Primates; family Cercopithecidae; genus Macaca; species Macaca fascicularis. The sequence continues at coordinate 37,033,030 of NC_088381.1, read as the reverse complement.
CCTTATCAGTTTGCCTGCCATTCTGTTGATTCTTTAGGATTTTACCTCTCCCCACTAGTGTCGCCCTTGTTGGGGTCATCTATCTTCACAATTAAAGCTTTGAAGATAATAATCATCTTTTGTACCCTTCATGGCTTTGCTTCATGGAAATGACTCTACTGATCTTATTTATTTTCTGCATACATCCCTAGCTTGCAAAACCACTGAAAGATAAATCAGCAATAAAAAGATAACAAAGTGGCTCATGCCTATAATCCCAACACTTTGGGACGCCCAGGCGGGAGAATCACTTAAGGCCAGGAGTTCAAGACAGGCCTGGACAACACAGTGAGACCCCCCATCTCGACCAAAAAAAGTTGATTAGATAGATAGATAGATAAGATAGATAGATAGATAGATAGATAGATAGATAGATAGATAGATAGATAGATAGATAGATATAAAATTAGCCAGGCATGATGGTGTGCACCTATAGTCCCAGCTACTCAGGAGGCTGAGGAAGGAGGATGGCTTGAGCCCAGGAGTCCAGCCTGAATGACAGAGCAAGACCCTGCCCCCTCCCCTGAAAAAAGCCCCCGTGTGTTTGGAAATTAAGGAATATGCTTCTAAATCACATCTGGATTAAAGAAGAAACGTACTGAAAATTAGAACATGTTTTTCACTGAATGAGAATGAAAATACTACATAGTAAAGCTTTGGGGTTGCTTTTAAAACATCACTAAAAGGAAAACTTGACACTTTAAGAATAAACAGTGAAAATTAATCAGCTAAAAGTACAGCTCAGGAACTTAGCAAAAACAAACAAACAAAAATAAAGTTATTGAGGTCAGTAGCTTCTTATACATCTTTGTATCCCCTCTCATTTCCCAAACAGCGCTTGACACATGAGAGCAACTTGATGAGCATCGGACTGGATTTGTTCAATCTTTAAAGGCCATGGTTCTGAACATGTGGTATTTCTAAACTGTCAGGGATGAGGGAATGTTTCCAATCTGATTGATCTGCCAAAATAATCCATCCAAGTGTTATCTAATGCTTGCAATAGTAGATTCGAAGTTGGGGAGTAAGAAATGCCTAACGGGCCATGTGTTGAAGTGGGCTAGTGAAGATTACCATGGTTCACCAGGTTCACAGTGCCCTAGGTTATGGTATGGCTGCCTTTTCCTTAACTTGGAGATTCCAGGGAAGTGTTTTGTGTTTATTGTACAAAAAAATCTCTTGGAGATAAAGGCTAAAGGTAAGTCCCTTTGTATCATTCCATCAGGCACATTGCTTTTGATCATCAGAAGCCAAGAACAAGGACCTGGTCCTATGCCTTTTACATGGGCAACTGTCTGTTGAAGTTAAAGAAAGTTTTGCATGTATAAGGGATGGAGGATTAGGCCCTGGGGATCAATTTTACTCAAGGAAAAAGAAGTGACTTTAATTTCATTAATGGTCTCCTGGATGATTCTGCTACAAGTTTAATTCTCCATTAAATATTAATGCCGCTCAGTGCTTAGCATCCTGCCTTCAGTATCATACCACTCATTCTGACACTAACCTGTTTTATATTTTATAACCGTATCACAGGGCTTTTTCAGGAGAAGTCAGCAAAGCAATGCCACCTACTCCTGTCCTCGTCAGAAGAACTGTTTGATTGATCGAACCAGTAGAAACCGCTGCCAACACTGTCGATTACAGAAATGCCTTGCCGTGGGGATGTCTCGAGATGGTGAGCTCTTACAGCTTGAGTTGTACAGTTGCAAGGGGTTGTGAAAGTGCCTTCTAAAACCTGGACTCAGATCTGCCAATATCTGCCCCGCCTGTCCCCTCCTCATTATTCCACCTCACGCCCCCCATGCTCCTCTGGCAGCTTCATAGAACTCACAACAGCCGCTTCCTCCTCCTCCTCCTCCTCAGTATCAGCCAGCTGGCTGATGGGTGGGGGTGGTGTGGAGGAGAAGTGTCTCGTGGTCAGAACACCTTCAGATTTTTGATATTTCAGCCATTATAGGTGGGTCGATTGATTGACGGTAAGTGTCATCTGGGGCCTTACTAAAGATGCCTCCTCTAGGCATTTTCCCCCGTAGGAAACGTGAACCACAACTGTTACTTGCTTTACACTAGTAAGTCTATTGGAGGTTGAGATGAAGCCGCTTTTATGCTAACTGGATATTTTGAATCACATGCCAAAGCCAACTATTTGTACATACAGAATGTGTGAAAATAGTGCAAAGCATGGCTCAATGACAAGTGTTCTTTTCATTAAACGAAGCTACTTTAAGGAATAGAGACCATCTATCATTCCAGTATAAAACGTTTCAAGATCTTCCTGGAAAACTATCTTAAGTGCACTGAATAATCGACACCAGATTTCAAGACAGTTATGCTTATACGTGGAAACTGGGCAGAAAGCACAGCGGGTCCATTTTAAGGATTTTTTCCAAATATACCAGCTGGCTCTCTTAAGAGATCCCTTTGAAGGAAAATGTCTCCTCCAATGGAATTTCAGCCTGTGGAAAAATACTTCAGAATGCGGAGCAGGCTTTCCAACAGTCTGCCTTCCCCGTAATCTGATGTTCTTAGTGCCCATAGACCTACATAGGCACGAGTTCACTTTTGCTCCTGCATATTCTAAGAAGCCACTCTGTGTACCACTACAAAAGTGAAGCTTTTGTCATTGGAAGTTACAAATCACAGAACTTCCACCATATTCTCAGAAATTCCTGTGACATGCAACTCGGCAGATTTCACCTTCTGATGGTACTAAACTGACAAAGTTAGGTATATCTCCTCCATTTGTAAGTTCAAATCACAAGTTGTGTGTGCATTTTCTCAAGAGCTGGTCCCTTTATTTCACTTACAGGATATAATTGCCATTGTTAATATTAAGACAAAAGTTAAATCATAATTGCAGAGTCACAGCAGAAAGTTTCACCTGTGGGTATTAGGCCCCTTAGGTGTCCTAGAAAATGTTTTCCAAAACATTAAGCACCTTCAGTATGCCTTCTGAAAATTTTGCATACAAGAAATAGCACAAGTTGTTGTAGGCATAGAATGAATTCTGGAGGTTATGAAATTATGGTTCTGAAACTCAGAGCCCACATCAGCCTGGTTGCTGCCTGAGCAGCGCCACCTAAGTTTGTTATCTGAGTCGTGGAAACTGGAAAGTGACCAGTATTCCAGCTCACTTGTTTCCTCTGTGAACAAGGACAGAGCGTCCTCTTTGGCAAGAAAAGAATTCACCACCTGGCCACTGTGGGGGCTTTGGTTCCCAACTTCGTGTCCATCTATCCTGCCTCCTGCCCTGGACTCTCATAACTATGATCTTAGTCAAATGGATGGATGCATCTACCCTATCAGCTATAAATTTAATCACAATCTATTAGGAGAACTAAGTCCCTCCAGCAAAGGCTGAGTCTAGCTGAAAAATCAATGAGTTCATGGAAGACGTCAGACCAGGAAATCATAGGGTTTTTTGTTTGTTTTTGTTTTCAGTTATCTTGGTGTTTCACAAGAATTCATTTGATATTCTGAATGAACTAGAAAGTTACTATAGTGATGGCTCCACTTTAAATATGGGGACACATCCCAAAGAGAAGCATTACAAACAGAAATCTGCCCAACAAGGATTATATATTATAAGGATCTTATATTATAACACCATATTTGTCCTTTCCAAATCCTGATGCTGTGATTACTTGAGGCTAAATGAGAACAGCAGAAAGTGTTTAAAGATGGGTCCGGCTGGGTGTGATGGCTCACACTTGTAATCCCAGCACTTTGGGAGGATGAGGCTGGAGGATTGCTTGAGCCCTGGAGTTCCAGACCTCAAGCCAGGGCAACATAGCAAAAATCCACCTCTACATAAAGTGAAAAAATTAGCTGGGTGTGGTGGTGTGCACACGTGGTCCCAGCTACTTAGGAGGCGGAGGTGGGAGGATCGCTTGAACCTTAGAAGGTTGAGGCTGCGGTGAGCCACGTTCACATCACTGCACTTCAGCCTGGGTGACAGAGAGCAAGACTCTGTCTCTAAATAAATAAAAAGATGGGTCTCAGGGTTCCACAGGGGCTGCCATGACCTATGAGTGGAGGAGGGGCTTCTTGGGTCAGGTACTCTGATGTAATTCAAAGAATTAGAGAGGCCTCGTCCAGTTCATTCAGACCTCACAATGCAGCTGCAGAATTAGCCATTTGATCAAGGAGGACTGTCAGAGCGCACAGGGCAGTGAACTGAATGAGCGCTGAGGTTTGGCTGCTTTTTACTCCTCGAACCCTGCGCCTTGGTCTGCATGTGGGAGAGAAAGAGGCACAGCCTAAACCAGCTGCACAGAGGGAGAGTGAACAGCCCATTAAGTTATCAGTGGGGCCCAGTGGGTAGAGTGGGGATGTGACAGCAGGAAAACAGAGATGGCATCTCTCTGGGCCTCTCCTACCTGCACCAGGTCTCCTTCTGCAACATGAGTTTCTCTGGGATGTGTGTTTGCTGTTGGGGAGCTGGAGTGAGCCTGTGTGGGTTGGAACTGTTTTCACCTCTGAATATGTCCTTATTTTGTGGTCATGCAGTTTTGGATTGAGATTGTCTGAGACTTCAAAGGAAACCCCAAAGCTCGCAGGAGAGAATATTGAAGAAAAGCGCATTGTATGTAGTATGGTTTGGCTTTTTTCTTCCAGCTGTAAAATTTGGCCGAATGTCAAAAAAGCAGAGAGACAGCTTGTATGCAGAAGTGCAGAAACACCGGATGCAGCAGCAGCAGCGCGACCACCAGCAGCAGCCTGGAGAGGCCGAGCCGCTGACGCCCACCTACAACATCTCGGCCAACGGGCTGACGGAACTTCACGACGACCTCAGTAACTACATTGATGGGCACACCCCTGAGGGGAGTAAGGCAGACTCCGCCGTCAGCAGCTTCTACCTGGACATACAGCCTTCCCCAGACCAGTCAGGTCTTGATATCAATGGAATCAAACCAGAACCAATATGTGACTACACACCAGCATCAGGCTTCTTTCCCTACTGTTCGTTCACCAACGGCGAGACTTCCCCAACTGTGTCCATGGCAGAATTAGGTAATGGCATGCATGCTTCTCCTGTGATGCTCTGTTCATGCCCTTTAAAGTAAAAGGGGCATGTCTGACTTTCCTCTAATGAGTTCTGCTAAATGTTGCAATTCACCTTTACCATTTGGGCCACTTCATTTTCTGCCCTGCCCCCTTGCTTTTGACCCTCTGCTGTTTCCCATGGTTTATCCAATACCTGCATTGACCTCTCAGCATTAGAAATGGGACAAAACCAACAAAACCAAAGCAGTCTTTGAATTCTGCAGAAAACTGGAAGCTCAGGAAATGGCTACATTAACTTCATTAGTGGTTTAGTTATATTCCAGGGATTGCTTTATACCTAAGGTGACGAAAGAAAATGGCAGTCCACAAACTGAACTTGGCCCATAGACGTATTTTTTTGACCAGTGCAGTTTTAAAATTTTTGAATCAGTTGCTAATATTTAAATTTGGATAATTATACCCAAAAGTTCAGATTTTTTAGCTTCTTGTGGGAGGGGAAAAAATGATCTATTTACAGTGGGCCAACATTTGTGAATGTCAACAGCCAACTGGCAACAGCCAGGGGCTTACACCTTTCAATGGGCCCACCCCACTCCTGGCATTTATATCATATGCACAGCCCCTGTAGGCATCTAAGTTTTGCAACTCTGATATACAGTATAAATGTTCAACAGAAATTAGCTGCTTTACTTACCAGAATGATCTGATGATGGATATTGGTGAAAAATTGATGTAATTCATATAAGGCTCACCATGCAAAAGACAAAAAACTGTCCTTTTCTTATTGCTGGAACATTACTGCTTCTTGGGAGATGTGACCTAGAAATGTTGATAACACAGACAATGGGCAACTTTCCATTTCAAGGAGGTTGTGTTAACATCCACTGCTATATTTAATCGATTTTTAAGTACAGCACTATTATTAGAAAAACTTTGATAAGAACCTTTGTAGTTTTTGAATTTGATCTGCTCCTCCTGGTGGTTCCTCACACAAGGTTATAATCCTTTGGGATATTTCAATTAGTTGCTGTGGAGATGACTAAGTTAATACGAGGAGAGAATGAAGACTTCAGATGGAAAAGAAACAGCAGGTTCAGACTTGAGCACAGAAATCCTCAGTTCACAGAAATAATGGCTGTGTTCTTTAGACGGTTTCTCTACCTCTGCACCCCATAAAACATCTTTTAAGTGAAAATTTATATTTCCAGTAAAATCTTTCTCCAAATAGAACAAATTGAATGTTCTTTACAGTTTTTACACAAGCATCTCTTTATGGGTCTAAATTTAAATCCTCAAGAGCAGAGACATTTTAAGCCTGGTCTTTAACCACTGAACAGCATTAAAAGGTGTATTGCAGCTCTTTTGATTAACAGAGAAACCTCTGAACTAGAAGCCAAGCTGAGCAGAGGTAGGTTTGGTTTTTTTTTTTTCTTGAACTAGAACAAAAACCTTCCATTTTTGTCATGAAATCTTGGTTGGCTGAGCCTTAAGCAGAACTGTAATGAAAGTAAAATTTTCAGATATGAATAAGGATTTGATTGAAAGCTGACATGATACCATGAAAAATGACCTGACTCACTTTAGGTTTGCTTCCACCTTACCGTAAGTATTAGTGACTCTGTCCTGTTTGCTTGTCAAATGTTCAATCCTGAAATAAATCCATAGGCCTTAGGCAAAGCATTGCCCTTGAACATGGCACTTTGGCTAAAAAATGCACTGACACCGAAGTGGGGCCAGAGATGGCTGAGCTGATTCCCTGAGGCTCCCGGACAAGTCAGCTTCCTCTTCCGTGGTCTCACTCTCCAGTGCAGTCTGGGAGCCCTGCCCCCTCATTGCTTGCTCTATGTGCTTTTAAATTAGGAATTTTTCACAGGTGGTGTGGCATTTTCCAGGATAAATTAAATGAGATCATCACTAGGAGAATTCCCAAACCCAAAACTAAACTAGCATTTATCTGGAAAGGATATAATTGGGCTGTAATTCTCTTATCCCATTTATGCATGCAAAGTGTTTCAGGGAACTAAGAGTATCATGAAAGTGGCCCAAGTCTTGTTGCTGCTTCTCCAAAGCTACTTACATTTCCCTGGTATTTCTTTTGGGGCTTACAGCCTGCTATCTCTTTAAGACTCTTGACTTCATTTTACGCTAAACTTTGTCATCAGATTTTAAACAAATGAAACCAATTATGTAATAGGAAGATAAATTATAAACCAACACATCCTAAGTCCAATTCTCTCTTTCAAGTGTAGTATGCACAACCTATTACTTTTAGTGAAAAATATGTCTTCATCCTTGGCTAGGAAATTTTGCCCTTGGTGTACAATTAGTACCTGAATTATACATTCCAGATAAACAACCTAGGTTTTAAGTGCAAATTATGTTTGTTACTATAATTGATATCTAAAGCTTTGCACAGGAGAAACAACTGATATATTGGGCAAACATGAGACAAGAAATCCACTTATATGGGTGGTGGTCCTAGCATTAATATAAGTTGTACAACCCAGTATAAGTCACATAACATCTGTGAGCTGTAGTTTCTCTACCCCTAGAATATAAAGATCTGTGTCTCAATCATAGCTCTGCCACTTGCCAGCTGTGACACCTTGAAGAAGTCACTTCACTGTGGTTCAGTTTCCTCATCTGTAAAATTGAGATAATACTAGTACCTTTCTCCTGGGGTTGTTATAAGGATTAAGTGAGAAAACACATATATTTAGGATAGATACAAATTAGGTGGGACTGGCATATAGTAAATGCTATATGTGTTAACTGTTATCATAATTCTTAATGTCATTATTATTTGTTAAACAAGGACAGTTTGGACTAGATGCTTTCTAAAGTTCCTTCCCACTGTGAAAATCTGTGACTAACTCAGAAGCCAGGACTTCCCATCCGAAGTATCAAAGCGCTGGCTGTATTGCTGAAGTAGTCATGGTTGGGGCACATGACTTGCCCCAGTCACAAAGTGAGGTAGATAGATTATCTGCTGAGCTCAGACAAGCCAGGTCTCCTAACTCCTAGCACAAAGTATTTCACTATTCCAGACTTTATCTGAGAGACCACGCTTAAAATCTCGACTTTTATTCAGCCTGACCATACTCGCGTTTGCTGAAATGGAGATTTAAAAATAGCAAAGTGTCTAAAATCTTACACTTGCCAAATCGACTTGGAATGAAAGGCTGTTGGTGAGCAGATGGTGTGAATGCAACCACTGCCCTCTATTGGTATGTCATGCACATTGCATGATTTGTTGTCTCACTTTTTATTGGCTGTTTTAAATAGGTAGGGATAAGTGGCCACAGTTTCTTAAGACAAAGTGAAACCACAAGATGCTAAGTATCTTATTAACTAGAAATGAAGCATAACCTGGAAGGAAATGATATGAGCCTCTTCTCATCCTTCACTCCACAGCATTCCCCTCTGCTTCCCCGTGAACTCTTCATCTTCATTTTTTTATTGGCAAAAATTGGTTTACATTCTAGAAACGATCTTATATAGTGAGAGTTCTTTCCAAAAGAGGTAGTTCACTACCTTATTTATGTATTTTCTTGTTTCTTACTCCCCATTATTTTTGTCTTTACTCACCTCTTCTCAAGCATCATTGATTCTAAGACACATAATTTACTGGCTTCTCCCTCTCACTCTCAGTTTCTCATTCTTTCCTTTACATTTGTTCTTTTATTTATGTGTGTGTGTGTGTGTGTGTGTGTGTGTGTGTGTGTGTGTGTGTGTGTATGTTATTTATTCATGCTGTTTTAGTGTCTGTGTGTTTCCAAGAAGGGCTGTTCAGGTTTATTATGTTTCAGTGTCTCTAAGGAGATTCTGGTTTCCAGCTCCATTTAGGTGAACCTGCTCTGTTTTCACACAAACAAGTCTGCTTCTGTTTGACAAGAGCAGTAACAAATTTCCAAACAAATAGATACTCTCTCTAGTGTTGCCAAGTTTGCATTCAGCACCATTCTTTTAAAATGGCTTGCCTATTCTATGGTCAAAACCCTAGGGAGAGGGATCATTTTTTGATATGGTTTTATATTCATGGGATTTTGTCAATTCTTTTTAAAGAAATACTTCTTTAATCATCCTTCCCTTCCAGAACAGTTATTACCAAGCTACTCCAAATTGTTAGTTCCTGGCATCTAGATTCCAGCAGCCTTCCATGTGGTCCTCCTGCCTGAGCTTCTCTGTTCTGCAATCCACTAAGCACAAAACTGCTTGTTCCATTTCCCCAGATATAATTTTATTTTCATTTTTATTTTTTTTAAGATGGACTCTCGCTCTGTTATCCAGGCTGGAGTGCAGTGGTGCGATCTTGGCTCACTGCAATGTCTGGCTTTCAGGTTCAAGTGATTCTCCTGCTTCAGCCTCCCAAGTAGCTGGGATTACAAGTGCCCGCCACCACACCCAGCTAATTTTTGTATTTTCAGTAGAGACAGGGTTTCACCATGTTGGCCAGGCTGGTCTCAAACTCTAGACCTCATGCCTCAGCCTCCCAAGTAGCTGGGATCACGGCGGCCACCACCATGCCCTTGTATTTTTAACAGATACATGTTGGCCAGGCCGGTCTTGAACTCCTGACCTCAAGTGGTCTACCCACCTCAGCCTCCCAAAGTGCTGGGATTACAGGCGTGAGCCACCACACCCAGCCAATCTCTTCCATTTCTGACAGCTTCAATTACTTTTTTCTTTCTCTTCTTCTGGGTAATTCAGCTTTATATCTTATTATCTAATGTCTTGAATTGTCCTTCCAGTGTGTTCATACGTGTTTGCCAGATTACAAGTTCCTAGAGAAAACTTCTTTGGCCTCTAAGTCTTTAATATCTTCAAACTCCTTAAGCTCAAGTATAATAACTAATATTCGGTAGCACATTCTAAGTAATCCTCCACATTCTAAGGGCTCAACTCTTTTAATTCTCATAGCAGCCCTGTGAAATAGGTACCATTTCCCTCATTTTACAAATGAGGAAACCAAGCACAAAGAGGTTAAATAACATACCCGAGATCGCATAGCTAGTAAGTAGCAGAGCTGAGATACAGACTCAAATGGTCTAGCTCCAGAGTCTATGACTTCACAACTACACTATGCATAGCCACATGGTAGGCCCTCAGTAATGCTTATTCTGCAATTTGCAGGAAAAACTAAATAAATACCTAGTTGTCACCATAAAAGAGTATCATTTTCTAGTTTTTCAAGAATAAGAATAATCCTTCCCAGGTCAATGTTATGTGGCAGATGTGTCTTCATAAAAATGCCAAGAAGAAACACCAGGTTAATCATTTCCTATGTCTATCTAGGTCAGTATTTTATCGTTCCTAGACATGAGTATAAAGACACAGAACAAGGGCAAAGTCAGGAGGGTCTCTGAAGTCACCAAGTCGTATCTTCAAATGTTGGCTTTGCAAAGTCCCTATCCTCTTTCATGTTGCCAAATACAAAACAGTTCCAAATTACTTGTTTAAATGTGTAAAGACAGTCAAAACCCGCACAGACATTGTTTTCTACTTGTTATTTTTTAAAGTAAATATTACATCACCAGTTATTCAAAGAACTTGGCTTTTCATGTTTGTGATCTCCTGTTTTCTCCTTAGAACACCTTGCACAGAATATATCTAAATCTCATCTGGAAACCTGCCAATACTTGAGAGAAGAGCTCCAGCAGATAACGTGGCAGACCTTTTTGCAGGAAGAAATTGAGAATTATCAAAACAAGGTATGATCTGAGGAATTTTTCCTCCTAGGATTGAGGCAGTATTGGGGAGGGTGTTGGTATAGGAAATTTGGTCAAGAGTTCCCACAGACCAAAGAATGAGTGTCTTTCATCAGATATCAGGTTTCTGTTTAAGTATCTTTTTTCCAAAGCTGCTAATGTACTTGAAGCTTTGCAGATGCCTGCATGCAAAATTTCAGCAATAGCAAATAATTTCTATTGCTTTCTAGGTATACACATACCTCCTTCCATTTGTCAACAGGAGAATAGATTAAGCAGCTTCCAAAAGCCCAAATGAATTGAGATTTGTCTCAATATCCCAATCAAAGATTTTAAGGTCTGGAAGTTCATGTAAAATAATCTCAGCCTCATGTTTCTGAAAGTTGACAAGGAAGCTTCATGTTTCTGGAAGTTGTATTAGGGAGTATATACAAAAAAAGTGTAGAAGCTATGATCGTGACTGCAGTCTGAACCTAGCAATATGAGGCTGACAAATAGTGCCCTACTTGCCTTTTTCTATAAAACACCCAGATCGACAGGATTATCTAGGTGAATCCATTTTACATTTGAGGAAAACTAACATCCATTGGCATGTCTGGAGAGTGAAACATCAAGACCAGACCTTGACTCCTGGATCCTAATTCAGTGTTTCTTCCACCCCATCATATCGGTGGAAACAGTCTGAAACTAAGATTAGGGAAACAAGTTGGCAACAAAACACATCCAGATCATTCTGTAACTGAATTGGAGAGTGCGAATATAAAAGGAATTTAACAGGACATGTTGGGGAATAGCAACACATCACTTTGTTTGCCTTTGAGGTAGCAGGTAATGCCAGCAGCCAAAGCTACAAAGGAGAAGCAAGAAAACAGTAAGAAGCAACAAAGTATATGAAATGGGATTTTAGAGTCAGAGATGCTTGGATTTGAATCCTAGCTCCCATATCCACTAGTTTTTTGTTTTGTTTTGTTTTGAGACAGCCAGTTTTGTTTTGTTTTGTGCCCAGGCAGAAAAATATTCTTACGAAAGTGAATTAAGGATGTCATAAAGGTTCTCTAGAGGTGGTATTTATCAGAATGTGCCGTGCCTAGCTCATAGTAGGTGCACAATAAATTCAGTTGATTCCTCCTTTTCTCCCTTTCCCCAAGTAAAGTGGTATTAAATTTTCCAAGGCAAAATAATTACTTAAAAGAAGATCCAGGCTGGACGCGGTAGCTCATGCCTGTAATCCCAGCACTTTGGGAGGTCCAGGCAGACAGATCACTTGAGGTCAGGAGTTCAAGACCAGCCTGGCCAACATGGTAAAACTCTGTCTCTATTAAAAATATAGAAATTAGCTGGGTGTGGTGGCATGTGCCTCTAATCCCAGATACTCAGGAGGCTGAGGCAGGAGAATCACTTGAACCCAGGAGGCAGAGGTTGCAGTGAGCTGAGATCACGCCACTGCACTCCAGCCTGGGTGACAGAGCAAGACTCCATCTCAAAAAAAAAAAAGAAGATCCTACTTTACCACTCTTCGTGGCCCAGGGCTAAAGCAGTGGCATGCTTTGCTTTCATAACTCTTCAACTTCTGCTACAAAACCTAACATCTTCCTGGAGGATGTTAATGTGTTTCCCTCTTTAACAGCAGCGGGAGGTGATGTGGCAATTGTGTGCCATCAAAATTACAGAAGCTATACAGTATGTGGTGGAGTTTGCCAAACGCATTGATGGATTTATGGAACTGTGTCAAAATGATCAAATTGTGCTTCTAAAAGCAGGTATGTGCTTTGCAAGTGAATTTTGAGATCTCTTCCTAACCTGCTTTCATCCGCTTATTAAAGAAATGCTTGGTAAGGAAGGTGTCGGGAACAGTTTTTCTCCAATGATAATAGCTCAGGTTTTTCTTAGCAGAAATGGAGTTCTTCTGAAAGGTTTTGAGATATATTCAGGAAACATTCCCCCCCACTTCACTTCTCTTCTAGATGAAAAGATTAATTTGAAGGTCACCTGCATTCCCAAATTTTCCCATCACCTGTGTTTTGTTTCTACACTCCAAGTCCTCCGAGTTTATGATGTTAGGAAGAAGGAAGTAGAACTCAGAAAGATATACTTGTTTTTGATTCTTGGTTTAGTACACGTGAATAAATGTTTTCCTAGCAACTCTGAGACTCAGCATTGCGAGGTAGAAGAGTGCTAAGGAAGTAATTTATAAATCAACCCTCACTTCAGTTAAACAGGCCTTAGCTTCAGCACAACAGTCTTTACAGAAAACTCTGTCTTTTTGGATAGACAGCTGATGTGACTGAGAACCCGCTAGCTAAACTGCACACGACACCCACCATTCTATCTCAGAAGGAGTCTCTACATGAGCACCTTAGAAACAAACTCACTAACATCAGATGACCCAAATGACCTGAACCATTTCTGCCTCTGCTTAGGTTCTCTAGAGGTGGTGTTTATCAGAATGTGCCGTGCCTTTGACTCTCAGAACAACACCGTGTACTTTGATGGGAAGTATGCCAGCCCCGACATCTTCAAATCCTTAGGTAAGGGGTATCAAGGTGTCTTTTCTTCAAATCAGGGCTATAGGAAAAGATGCGGGTTGAGTGAAAGCTCTGCTTGGACAAAATGAAAACTGGTTATTCAGAAACAAAAATTAAGGGATTTTATACCTATTTTACTTTCTAATTAGTCACTGTAGAAAAGTCATACAGCTCGGCCGGGCACGGTGGCTCACGCCTGTAATCCCAGCACTTTGGGAGGCTGAGGCAGGCAGATCATGAGGTCAGGAGATCGAGACCACGGTGAAACCCCATCTCTACTAAAAATACAAAAAATTAGCCAGGTGTGGTGGTGGGCGCCTGTAGTCCCAGCTACTCAGGAGACCGAGGCAGGAGAATGGTGTGAACCCAGGAGGTGGAGAGTGAGCCGAGATTGCGCCACTGTACTCCACTCTGGGCGACACAGCAAGACTCCGTCTGAAAAAAAAAAAGTCATATAGGACAAAAGTTTTTTGTCTACATTACATGTAAAGATCTAGAGTTTCATTTTATCTAGTTGGTAATCAAAGGGATTTATATTATGTGTCCTTCCAGTTCCCTTCTAAATTTTTTTTTTTTTTTTTTTCTTGAGACGGAGTCTTGCTCTGTCACCCAGGCTGGAGTGTAGTGGCCGGATCTCAGCTCACCGCAAGCTCCGCCTCCCAGGTTCACGCCATTCTCCTGCCTCAGCCTCCTGAGTAGCTGGGACTACAGGTGCCTGCCACCTTGCCCAGCTAGTTTTTTTTTTTTTTTTGTATTTTTTAGTAGAGATGGGGTTTCACTGTGTTAGCCAGGATGGTCTCGCTCTCCTGACCTCATGATCTGCCCGTCTCGGCCTCCCAAAGTGCTGGGATTATAGGCTTGAGCCACCGCGCCCGGCCCCCTTCCAGATTTCAAGAAACCAGATTTGCTGGTGATACATTATTCAGATAACCTTTAGGATGTGAGTTGATACATAAGATTAAGCAAAGGACAGAAGCTTTGCCCTTCCATCCCCCTCAAACAGTAACCATCAATGAGACTGACATGCAGATATCAAAGAAAGAAAAGTTATAGCTAAGTGAAACCATGACATATAATTTATAAATAAATAATTTGGGGCCAGGCGTGGTGACTCATGCCTATAATCCCAACACTTTGGAAGGCCAAGGCAGGCAGATCACCTGAGGTTAGGAGTTTGAGACCAGCCTGGCCAACATGGCAAAGCCCTATCTCTACTAAAAATTCAAAAATTAGCTGGGCATGGTGGTGCGCGCCTGCAGTCCCAGCTACTCAGGAGGCTGAGGCAAGAGAATCACTTGAAACCGGGAGGTGGAGATTTAAGTGAGCCGAGATCGTGCCACTGCACCCCAGCCTGGGTGACAAAGTGAGACTCTGTCTCAAAATAATTAATAATAATAAATTTTGGATTTCTATAATTTAAATAAAATGAATATAGTTATTAAGAAGAATGGATAAGTATCTAAAATGAGTGATTTTTTAAAAAGTTACATGACAGAAGATATATATAATGAACTGTCATGTAGCACATTGTCATTTAAATATATACATTTGTATGTAAAATATGCAAATCTGAAGGAATAGACACCAGACTTAACCAGTCTTTTGGAAAATGGATTATTATTTTAGGGGACTTTCACATTCTGTGTTTTCAGGATGGTAAATAGTTATAATAGTTTTACTATCATAATGTGTCATTTGTTAACATTTTTAAGAATGTTTCAGATTAAATAGCGTTGAAAACAAAAACGAGTTAATTTAACATATAAGTTAGAATGTGACTACTAGACTCTATAGGTTAAAAGTGTAGGCTCTGAAATCAGGCAGCCTAGCTTTGCTTCTTAGGTTGTACTTTCTACCTGTGTGACCATAGGTGCATTACTTTCCAAGTCTCAGTTTCCTCACCTCTAAAATTGGGATAATAATAATCCTTCCTTCATAGAGCTGTCGTAAAATAAGAAGAAACCCCAAGAAATATCTTAGAGCAATACTTGCCATAGTAATCACACAACAAAAGTTCAGTCTCATTATTTTGAATGAGGATGTTGGTGGTAATGGTGATGTGATGGAAGTGGTGGCAGTGGTGGTGATGGCTAAACAGATTTTTCTTTTAAGATTTTAAACTATTAAACTGTAGAAATGCTACTACTATTCCTTCTGCTCTTCAACCACTAGATCTCTCTTCATCTTCCCCATGTTTTTCTCCTAAGACCTCCTATGGGTCTTAGGAGAACCTTAGGAAAACCTAAGACCTAGGTTTTTCTCCTAAGACAATAACCAAACTTCTAAGCTGTCTTTATTTTCATTCTGGCAGGTTGTGAAGACTTTATTAGCTTTGTGTTTGAATTTGGAAAGAGTTTATGTTCTATGCACCTGACTGAAGATGAAATTGCATTATTTTCTGCATTCGTACTGATGTCAGCAGGTAAGATAACCAAATAAAAATGGTTTTAGAATTGTCTGAGATAAAGAATTTTTACAAGGTCCATACGTTTAATAGCTGTAAAATATTTGGGAGCTACTAAGAGAGGTCTCCACCCTTATTAAATTGGATTTTAAGTCTTCAAATAACACCCTCTCTTCTCTTCTCCACCCCCCAACACAAATATATATTAAGAAAACCTCATGCCTTTCAGATAAAATGTAAAGAAATGAGAATTGAATAAAATCCAGTCCAGAATTAACCTCCTGATACCAAGAGAAATGCTGTAGTAGAATAGGGTTGCCTTTCTTAACACCAGTCTCCAGGATAACGTGATTTTTAAGACATCCTATTTTTCGTTAAAATCCATTTGGATGTCATCCACTAGATTATCTGAATTTAATCTGTGTTTTCAACCAGTACTGCATGTTTGGAGATCATCACTTTGCTAAGTTACTACCTTCTATTTGGAAGACTTACACATAAAAACTGTATCCAAAATTAACGACCCTTAAGTCACTTGGAATTCTTTTTTTTTTTTTTTTTTTTGAGACAGAGTCTCGCTCTGTCACCCAGGCTGGAGTGCAGTGGCGCGATCTCCACTCACTGCAAGCTCCGCCTCCCGGGTTCACGCCATTCTCATGTTTCAGACTCCCGTGTAGCTGGGACTACAGGCGCCCGCCACCATGCCAGGCTAATTTTTGTATTTTTAGTAGAGATGGGGTTTCACAGTGTTAGCCAGGACGGTCTCGATCTCCTGACCTTGTGATCCGCCCGTTTCGGCCTCCCAAAGTGCTGGGATTACAGGCGAGAGCCACCGTGCCCGGCCTGTCACTTGGAATTCTATTGACAATTTTAGTTGACAAAGATTACTAGAAAACTTTCGTATTTTTCAGAAAAGCTAGCAGGATTGATAATGAATATTTCAGTCCGAAGTATAATTATTAGAACGTCCCGAGGGGCCATGATAGTTTCATTTGCATTCTTATGAGTATGGCCTCATATTTAATTGTTTATCCTTTGGAAGGGAAGGATCCTTCCTTTATGTATTGGTAAAATGGAAAGGTTTAACACCCTGTTTTGTAACTTCCTTAGATCACTTTTCATTCCATTAGGAGAAATTTTGAAAGAGGAGTGAAACTGACCTCTGAGTCTCTAAATATTCATTGTGATATAATTATCTGTATCAAAAGCATCCAGAGAAGGGGGATCTTGACACCATGTCGGAGGAATGCTAAAGAATATCATTTTTTTATGTTTAGATCGCTCATGGCTGCAAGAAAAGGTAAAAATTGAAAAACTGCAACAGAAAATTCAGCTAGCTCTTCAACACGTCCTACAGAAGAATCACCGAGAAGATGGAATACTAACAAAGGTGAGTGCCGAAGGCTTCTGGTTGGCATGGCCTGAACTATCCCTTGGCACAAATCATGCTGCCAGTATGGTCATGTAAGTCATACGACCAATTCCCAAAAGTATCAGAAAGCAACAGGCTACCAAAAAGAAATAAATTTCCATTTCAGTAAAATTCTGTTGAGCCAAAACTCATTATTCAGTCTAAATTATACTTATTATCATTGATTACAAAGTGTCCTGCAACAATAAGGCAATATAGGAAAAAAGGTTACATTCTAGAAATTCTCTTCCATCAAAGTTGGGCATAAAGCAGAGTTAATATTCTGCACTGACATAAATTAGAAAAGTAATCTTTGAATTTATTTATTTTTTAGAGATAGGGTCTCACTCTGTCTCCCAGGCAGGAGTGAAGTGGCACAATCATAGCTCTATGCAACCCTGAACTTCTGGGCTCAAAAGATCCTTCTGTCTCAGTCTCCTGAGTAGTTGAGACTACAAGCGTATGTGCTACCACACTTGGTTAATTTATTTATTATTTTTTGTAGAAATGGGTATCTCGCTATGTATCTCGCTATGTTGCCCAGGCTGGTCTCGAACTCCTGGCCTCAAGCAGTCTTCCCTCCTCCACCTCCCATAGAGCTGAGATTATAGGAGTGAACCACTGTGCCCAGCCTATAATCTTTGAATTTAGAAAGAAGTTATAAAGGACTAAAAGACTTAATCAGAATGACCATATATACTAATATTAGTTCCACGTCCATTAAATTCATTAGTCATCAACAGTAAATGACTTTTGCATTTTTGTCAATTTCCCATCACTACTCTGTATTCAAAGCATAAGGTTGCATTTTTACCTATCATTATCTTTCACAATAAAAATATGATTGTAATGCCATTTTTTTAAATGTGCTAATATCCATCAGTGCCACTGCTAGTAGTACGTATTTGGTCTTAGAAAAATCAGCCCTGTTCTTTCTTATTTTATGTATTTTATTGTGTGAGATGATGTGAGAGGTTTTTGGTTTTGTTTTCTTGTTTATTTGTTTGCTTTTTTTTTTCTCCTTTATAGTTATGTTAGATCAGAAAGGGATAACTGGGGGTTAATTGCTGTTTTTGCTTTTGATTTCGCACCTGTTAGGTCAGAAAAGGGTAACTGGGGATTAATTGCTGTTTTGCTTTTGATTTTGCACCTGTTAAATGAGGACATGGGGCAGGAATGAGAAGTGGAAGGGAAGAGCCCTGTCAGGAGCTTCACTCTCTTCTCCATCTTTTTGCCCAAATGCAACGGTACCATTATGATCTCTGATTATAAACAGCACTTAACATGTAGACAAGATCTGGTGAAAACATTTCCTAGAGAAGGTTATTCTGGGTTAAAATAATAAGCATTTTGCCTTTGTGAGGTGCTGTGGAATCTGAAAGTAATTTTGCAAATTGTGTCATTATCCTTAGCTGATAAATGGTCAATGCTGGGCCCTCCATCCAGGTCTTCTGACTCGATTATTTTGCTCAGACCCAGCATTGCTTTATTACAGGCAAAACTTCTTATCGAAAAGAAACTTGTAGTTATCGGAGTTGACTAGTGCCAGTTCTGCATAAAATGTGTAGAGTATGCCATCATCTCTGGTTGCAGTGCCCTCACTACCCACCCACCACTGCCCCTCACCCACTTCTCTATCACCAGACATCTTCTTTTTGCACAGTGGTAGAGGGCAGGGTTCCAGGAAGTAGAGAGAAGGCATCTTGGAGTAGAAGGAGAAGTCAAGAGCCTTGGGTTCTGTACGAGTCTGCCGCTGACAAGCTGTGCCAACTTTTGCTTATGAACATCTTTTCTAGTTATTAAATTATTCATCTTGAAAATTATATTTAATGTATAGTTGGCATTCTATGACATGACTATATTATCATTTATTTATTTATTTATTTATTTATTTAAGAGACAGAGTCTCACTCTGTCACCCAAGCTGGAGTGCAGTGGCGCGATCTTGGCTCACTGAAACTTCTACCTCCCAGGTTCTAGCAATTCTCCTGCCTCAGCCTCCTGAGTAGCTGGGATTACAGGCGCACACTGCCATGCCTGGCTAATTTTTTTTTCAGTAGAGACGGAGTTTTGCCGTGTTGCCCAGGCTAGTCTCGAACTCCTGAGCTCAGGCAATCCACCTGCCTCAGCCTCCAAAAATGCTAGAATTACAGGCGTGAGCCACCGCGCCCAGCCATCATTTATTTTTACCAATCCTCTGCTACAAGATGTTTAAGTTGCTTTAAGGGTGTTTCACCATTATAAACAATGTCATAAAGATCATTCAGATTCCCTGATCTCTGATTTTTATACCTGTTCTTGCCTGACAGTGTGTCCTTTCTTCCACTTACAGTTAATATGCAAGGTGTCTACATTAAGAGCCTTATGTGGACGACATACAGAAAAGCTAATGGCATTTAAAGCAATATACCCAGACATTGTGCGACTTCATTTTCCTCCATTATACAAGGAGTTGTTCACTTCAGAATTTGAGCCAGCAATGCAAATTGATGGGTAAATGTTATCACCTAAGCACTTCTAGAATGTCTGAAGTACAAACATGAAAAACAAACAAAAAAATTAACCGAGACACTTTATATGGCCCTGCACAGACCTGGAGCGCCACACACTGCACATCTTTTGGTGATCGGGGTCAGGCAAAGGAGGGGAAACAATGAAAACAAATAAAAGTTGAACTTGTTTTTCTCATGCATATGATTTCCATTATGCCTACAGATATGGACCCTTTTTCTGTCTTGACTTCTTGATCGTTGACCTCTGTTTACAACAGAAGGAGGGTACTAAAGTTGGAGGATTTCCTTTTCTTGTAGCTCACTGCCCACAGACTTTCTACAGAGTCAGCAATCTGTCAGTAACAACAGAGAGTCCAGCAATAATCGGTGACTGGTGTGCATAGCGGAGGTTGCGGCATTACTTTGCACAACTGGCTCTTTGTTTCATGAAGGAAGTTTTTATTTTTTCACCGATTATTGCCAGTCCGCAGGATGGCATGAAAAGGGTCCATAGCAGTAGCAACAATAGCATTATAATATATTACAGGGTAAATGGGCATGAAGACTATATATAGCTAAAAGAGATATTGTTTATATATTGTTTTAAGTAATATAAAATGTAGTTACTGGTGTAGCTTTTCCTGTTGAATTGATAAGGCACTTTCATTTTGCACCTTTTTCTTTAAATTAAATGCTAGCGTGTTCACTGTCGTGTCGCATGTGCACCAGAAACACAAGTTTAACTGAGAAGGCTTGGAAGGTACGTCGGGAGGTATTTATGCTGCTGTTTACAAAATTACTTTTAAAAGACTGGCTGGTCATATCTAGAAATCACCACGTTGGATTTTTTTTTTTAAACATGTGAATTTGGAATGAGAAACGGAACTCTCCCTAAATTATACTTTGCTTTTTGTTAAGTTTAAGGATAGATGTGTTTATGCTTCATACAAAGTTGAATGAATGATTGGCGCGGTGGACGTATACCATCATGCTCTTTTTTTGTTTTGTTTTGTTTTTAAAGCTTTTTAAAATGCCACCTCATGGAGGCAAGGGAGGGGAAGCTCATTTTACACAATTCAGTAGTTAAATATGGACTCGGTCTCAACTTGGAATTCTTATGCTTTGAGAACAAATCAATAACCAGAATATTTATTGGAATCTAGCTTTTATTATAAGAAGGACCCAAAGATTATATCTCGAGCAAACGCACACTCCCCATGTGAGGACATGAAGCATTTACTCTGTGAATGTTTAAATGTTCTTGGTATAATCTAGGAACCCTGTGAGTTTATCTCAAAGTGAACTGATTCTAGATTTGTTGTCAATAGATGCTATATGTTGCTCTTCATATTTGAAAAACGATGGATAGGAGGGTGAGGGAAGCATACAACATTGAACCAGTTTCTCTTATTTAAATATTAAATACTTTAAGCCTTTAAAGTGAAGTTGATGCTAGCTGCAAACATTTACTCTTGTATTTATCTTCACTAGGAAACTGTGGACTGTAATTTATTTTATTAAATATTTAGAAGATTATTTGGCTTGTGTGTTCAGGTGAGAAATACTGAGTTGTTTTTGTTTAATTTCATGGTTTTTTTTTTTTTTTTAATAATCCCTAGTAGGGGAAGGGGAAAGGAACAGCCTGATAAACAGGTGTGCATATTTTAAAAACAAGTGACCTTTTGGGAATGTAGGCATTTAGACGATGATTTTAGTCGCACTAGGGGTGGGATTCAAACTACTGGTCAAAGACCATTTTGTACAGAAAAGGGAACATCTCCGATGGGTGTTAAGGTAGGAGTTTCCACACAGCCCTTTATGTCTGAGAAATAGTCTCCTCTGCCATTGGGGTCCCTGTGGAATCTTCTACAGGAACTGCAGCTCTTCACGTCATGCTGGGTTACCAGCATGGGCTTCCCAGAGCACTTCACTCTGTTTCTAACTCCACTGACTTTTCTGACTTGTTTCCTGAGGGACTTGGAAAAGGGGAAGGTATTATTCACACAGATGTGTGTATGAAGCCTAAATAACATCCAACTTTTTTTTCAAAAACATAGTAAGAGTTTAACCATAAATAGAAGATAAGAGTAATATTCCTTTAAATTTATTACAGGCATGTAAAATTTTATGTGTTTATAGAGAGATGCTAACTGTCAGCATATAGTATTTATATTGGGGCAAGAAGGGTTAAACCAAATCTTTAATTTAAGTAAGCATAGTTCCTTTAAAGATCAATAGTATTTATACTCTAAAAAGAGTACCAAGCTTAGTTCAGTTATTTATTCATCCATTTTTTTTTTTCTATTATTTCTCCTTTGAGGGGAAATGGTGTTTTGTTTTTGTTTGAGTTTTGTTTTTTTGGTTTTTTGGTTTTGGTTTTGTTTTGTTGTCATTCAGATTCACTAAATTTGGGGATGGTTTTATTAAAGTATATTAACTTCTTTTTAACCAAAGCTTTCTGAATATGACCAGCCTCAGGTGCTAGCGCATTAAAGAGCAACTAAACCTAATTCCAGTGTCCATTTGTGAAATAATAAAAGCTAATTAAATTTCTCTAAGGGTGAGAGAGAACATAATGTTGAACTTAAAAGAAATTCCTTTTCCCAGAAAGGATTCTGCATGTAGCTACAAACAAACAAACTCATGCTCTAACCTCGGTAATAGTCATGCCATGGTGACATTGCTTTTATGGTAAACCAAGATAGGTAATACGATGCTTCTTCCCAGGTGTTTCTGAAAGGAAAGCAGGGGTGGAGCTTAAGAGCCCAGTCCACTGATTGACATAGTGGAATGGAATAGTAGACAGAGACATGCTCCGTGAAACAAGAAAACAACTGACTACTCTTTGGATCGATGGATCGAAGTTGGGATCTGATGTTAAACAATAAATTCAGTTTAAAAAAAAAAATATGGAGCTCAGAAAAGGATGTGAAAAACTTTGTATTTTCCTTTCTTCATTATTATAAAAACACCTATGTGACCTATAAAATACATGGGTGATATCAGAACAATTATCCTAAATAGTTCTTATAATTAAAGTTTCCTAAATTTCAATCTCCAATATTTTAAGGATTAGAACCACATCAGTGTCAGCCCCGCTGCTATAATGCCTTTATACAATTTTTTTTACATAAGGCAAATAAGGCTTTTGTACAAAGCCTGAATACCTTCTGTTCCACTGGTGTCCAAATGGTTATTATATTGTGAAAAACCTGGCCTTGGTCACAATGCAAACAAAAGTACAGATGAAAGTGCTTTTTGGACAGTTTGCAAATTGTGTTAAAGCTATGGATTTTTTTAAAAGTGTTCAGCATCTTAATTTGTATTAAAGCTATGGATTTTTTTTAAAGTCTTCAGCATCCTAATTCACCCTTTCTAACTTAAGAAAAACGTGACTTAAGACACTGCTTCTAAGTTTGGTTGTTCTTTATAGTGTGGATACCCAGTTATCTGTGAGCATATGGGGGTGGGCTGAGAGTCAGGTGAGGAAGGAGTGTGAGTGTGTGTGTGTGTGTGTGTGTGTGTGTGTGTGTGTGATTTGCATGTGTATGATGTGTGTGCGTTGGACCGCTTCTAGGCTACTAAGTGTCAATGGAAAAGAAAATGTATTCAAAATACTTAAATCAAAACTAGAAGATGGGGAAAAAAAAAGATTTATTCTATACAAAGCCTTGTCTGGACCACTTTAGAGAGACTTCTATTTTTTTAACCCTTCTATAAATATTTGATGGCACTTGAAATATTCCTGCAATAAAATGTGATTTGTGTAAAGAAAAAAAGATTTTGTAATGTGAAACAAAGAAAGAAAGTAATGTAATTTTCTAAAAAAAAAAATACAAACAAACAAACTTTGTATTATTTTCTTGATGGAATTTGTCTATCTGTCTTTGGAAAACTTTTTATTTCATTGAATGTGCCATAGTAGAAATGTGTGTTTTTAGTTTTAGACTAAGGAATAGCTAGCTGTTGTATTCCGACATTCCAAAATGCAAAACCTAGTAGTATCTTTCATGAAAAGGTTTAAGTAGTATGTAAGCTTCTCTCATTGTTGCTTTTTTGCACATGTTCTTCATTCCTCTCTAGTGCAATATGTACATAGAGCACTTGCGGGTGTACCTTGATCCCTCAGGGAAAAATACATATTTGTACAGTTTTTTGGGGTTTTTTTGTTTTTTGGGTTTTTTTTGTTTTGTTTCGCCTTTTGTTTTTGGCTAAGGAATGTCGATCGAATCACTTCTTATTGTTGAGGGGCAGCCAGATAATAATCCTAAAGCCACTGTTTCAAACATTGATTGTTTAAATCATATGTCCTTCCAATGCTATTATTTTAAGATAATAATAAAAAGTTATTTTCTGACAGTTCTTTGTGCTGATTGGTGAAAAACAAGGGTAAATAAGCACCTTATAATTGACTTACTGTGAATGACAATCCATCTTGATATCAACGATAGAAGCCCTATCATTTTGGAGTTGGGGTTAAGAGTCAGAAACAATGTGCTCAGGGATCTCCTAAAACTCTTAAAACAGGGTGGCCAGTACTACTGGGACAAATTGTGTTTTTTATTATTAATAATAATGATAATAATACTATCCCTCCAAGGCACAAGTGAACTATATAGAACTGCGTGTGTGTAAACTCTTTACTCTCGTCTCATTTTGTTGAGTTCAGAACTTGATGTGCTCTTCAGTCTTGTGTTTCAAAACATTGAATAACTTCCAAAGCAAAGTTATGCCAGTGTGTTCAAAAGATAAATTAATAGATAATGTACCAGCAAAGAGCATCATTCAAAGTATAGTCCTTGCATATTCCAGTTACCATTTCTCTAATAATTAAAATATTCATGATAAATATATATATAGCATATGTTAAAATCTATTTCAAATTCTACATATTAAGGATGAAAATTTTTAAAACCAGTAATAAGAGGAGAGACCTGCCTATCAGTATAGTGATATAGGTAAAAGATAAACTACAAAATACCAGCAATTAACTATTGTTTTCATGTGTTCTCCTCTAGAAGCAAACCAAAAATTCCTTCATGGAAAACAATTCTTACTTCTACATGTGTAGTTTATATCTGATGCATTACAAGAGCTAATGTTTAAAGACAAAACAAAACCTGCCTGTATGACAGCAGCACCTCGAGCCAACATTTAGTGTTACATGTTATATTTTTTTGTTATCATATTCCACATATTACTTTCCATAAAGTCAAAGAAGTTCAGTGTAATTGTTGGCTCTGATTCTTCCATCTTGGGATACACATTCACAAGAAGATTTATATATTTTCTTACTATGACAGAGGAACGTAATCTGGGAAAACTTCCCATGTCTATAAGATGAAAAGGATACCTTTACCATGTTGTTTTTGATAATAAAGAATATGGAAACCGGTAGAAATCTCTCCTCTCTGTGTGTATTTGTATATGTGTGTATACACACACACGTTATTGACATTTTTACATAACATGTGATTGCCTCTTCTTATAAAGTTATGATATAGAACCCCATGAAAACTACTTTATAATATAGATCAAGTAATGTGCCCAGAAATGCAATTGCAACAGTAAATCTTGATCTATTGGTAATAGTCTATGATACAGGTCTTCTATTCTGTACCTAAATATAATATTAGTAAAGAGGTTCAATCAGATTTTATTATAGAGACCTTCCTCTTGCTATTTATTTTTAAGAGATGAGAAGACTGACTAGCAATGTCTCCACAGTGCAATTGGTTTCACTTCTGGATCTGTCTGTCTGTCTGTGTAGGTGAGATCAGTGTTGTCAGGCTCTCAGAATAATTTTTAAAAGAATCCAGAAGCCTGACTTCATACCAAGTAGCCATCCTAGATGGGCAGGGGGGATCTCCACGTTCAACCAAACCCTCAGAACTTAGAGCAATAAATACATTCAGTCATTTATGTATAAATGAATGACAGAATATTCAATCCAAATAGAAACAACCTTTTTTCAGTGATGCAACATAACATGGAGTCTTATATTGAGAAAGTGAATATGAATATTTTAAATAGATGCCTAGAAAATCTGTGTTTGCTGTTTACATTTAGTGTACTTTGCCACATTAGCAGTACCACACTTCTTTTTCTTTCATCCTTCTAAGAACTAATGAAAGATAACTTGCTATTAGCTTTGACATGCTGCACATGCCATTATGTTGTTCTCTAAGAACAACTAAATTCTCTCCAGTGTTCATGTGTGATTCCTTTTTCATCATTATTACTTTAATGTGGATGAATACTATTTCTAGGAACTTGTCACTGAACAGATTGCATATGTAAATGCAGATAATTCTTCAGCAATATAGTGAAAATGATTTCACAAAAAAAAAAAAAATTCCATATGTACTGTATACATCTTCCTGAATCCAAAATTCTCTTGTTATCCACACAGTCTGAAATCTCATATTAAACAGTGGTAAATTTTTAAACATTAGGACATTAGCTGGCTGCTTCTATAAATGTACCTGTATTGTCTGCCTGCTCCTTTTGTGGAGATGTGTTTTTGTATTGGATGTTTGGGCCAATGGGAGGCTTCAAGCTACAACATATTTTCCCAGTTTAAATAATATTTAACATATGACAAACCCCAGACAAGGCTTTTAATATGTATAAAGAACTGCAGTGTTAGGTGGTTTATTTGCAAACCGTTTTCAATGTTGTCCATTTTTATGGCACCTTTAACAATATTCTTGTTTCCAAAGTACAAAAAAAATAGGTTAAATAATCTAGCCATAACTGAATGTCAAGCAATAAAACAAATGACTTTTGTGCATAGACTTAAAAAATACAAATTTTAGACATCTGCATGTAAATGCAATCTCTTGTTTACTGCTTTCTTCAACTTGAGCAATCGATTCCTTATTTACTATTAACTTAAGAACTTGTAATGGCCTGTAAACATTTTCTCTCTTACTCTTCTTTCAAATTTACCTGTCCCTGCTTTTGAGTCATAATATTTAATGTTGTTCTGCACATCTCTATACAGTTAACTTTTTGGCTTTCATTCTGTATAGATAAGAAAATGTTATATTATAAACAGCCTACTCAGTGCAAATATTTATCTGTTTATCAAATCCACAATATGCTGTATAATACCAGTTTTACTATATAATCTATTTTAGACATAGCTGTTTAGAACTAGAGTGTGCTATTTTTGTGTTTTTCTGATGTGTGGTGCTAGACAAGTTACTTTTGTGAACAAAAAATATCCCTTTTATTCCTAGACAATACCACCTTTGGGTCTTGTTAATTTCACTGAGTATAACTATATATTTGTATATATATACATATATATATATATCTACCTATGCCCAACTGGCAGCTGTATCAGAGTGCTGGATTTGGGACATGCTTTTCTCTTTAAATACATAATATCGTTATATAAATTATTCTAGAGTGTATTTAATTAGGATAAAATTACTTCCTTAGTATGGATATTTGACATCTATAGGGTGAATTTGTTTATAAATATGGCTATATGGAAACTTATTGGCATTTACTTTATGTTTGCTACTTGGCTTTATAGCATATCTCCTAAGCTGAAAAATAATTTGCCAGGCCTTCAAGATCCTAAAGAAACTTGTTTAATGGAGTAATATACTTTTTTTTCTTATTAAGGAATTATATTATGGGCACCTAACAGAGTTGTATTCTTAGCTCCTATTATAGATAATAGGCATTTATATAAAATATCCTAGATGGCTTGATGGCAGAATAAACCTTTCCCCTCCTACCTGAGTCATGAGAAGGATGGAGACGTCCTCTGCCAGAACATGGGCCATAAAGCAAATTCGACACGGGATGTTCTGTTTCAATATAACCTCAACCAGTTCCATGAACTGAGTGAAGGACCTTCATTTTTAAAGTTATTTAATAATGAGCTTAATTAAGCCTTTCTACGCATTCTCCCAAGATCTATTGGCATTATTAAAAAGCAAAGTTTATCAAATATCTAACTAAGGATGTAGTTAACCTTATTAAATATTGATTAGAATTGTTCTGTAATATTACTGAATTTGTAAGATCTTTAGCAAAGATTTTTGAGCAATTTATAAATGTAGAGCAAATGTTTCTGTTTACTGCACTTTTTGTAATTGAAGGTGATAAATTCTCAAGCCATGATTATTGGCTTCCATGCACTGCATATTTACCCACAATTCTAGACATTTTCCATTTTTGTGGAACAGTTGCTGTTACCTTAACTATAAATGCAATTGTGTGGTTAATGAGAGCTAATGCTAGTAGTTAACCTTTTAAAGTGGATTGGCTACAGTTGAGGGAGAAATCTCTTTTAATATAAATCACATCATTCCTTAACTGCCTCGCTTGGAAAGAGATTGAAACCTTTTTTTTTTTTAAAGCACCATTTAGCATCCTAAGCTTCCTGAGGGTAGAGATTGTATGTATCTCTTTGCGTCTGCACAATGGCTAGCACAGGTCAGCATTTGACAATTGTTAAATGATAACAAGTGTGCCCCAATTAAAACTTTTTTCCTGGGTTGTTTTGTGAAATTTATAAAGTAAGCCAAGCCTTATGGTTAACATTCTCTTCTACAACCAAGTATTAAAGCCACATTTAAAAAGACCACATGAAATGCTGATTCTAATTGTGTGTAGGTCTTGAGGATGAAGCACACAAATTTCACAAACCTCTGTGTGAGTAAACAAACTCAGCCTTCTGTAAATATACATGCAAGTTTGGAAACAGTAATACTGTACCTATGAATATATGGTCTGTTTTGTGTACAGTATGTAAAAACTCCTTTTCTGCCACACTAAAAATGCAAGCCATTTATGGGAATCCTAAAACTAGTACTGAACTAAAACTTTGCTAATGATCTTTATTAGAGGATCATCCAACTTTCCACTTACCTTGGGTTTTCTTTTCAATTCACTCTTACAGTAGTCTGCTTATTTCCAGCTGTTTATTTTATTGAGTCCTGAATTTAAAAAAAAAAAATATTTTGATTCGTTTTGTAAATACAAGCTGTACAAAAAAGAGAGATTTAATGTTGTCTTTTAAATACTCCAATTTTCATTCTAATATGAATGTTGTTATA
Organism: Macaca fascicularis; assembly: GCF_037993035.2. Lineage (NCBI taxonomy): Eukaryota > Metazoa > Chordata > Mammalia > Primates > Cercopithecidae > Macaca > Macaca fascicularis. The sequence goes on along the minus strand of NC_088381.1, from coordinate 37,004,364 downwards.
TTGTACTTAGAAACTGTACCTTTAATATTACATTACCTTTATTAAAAGTGCATTGAACACATCAATTTTAGATGTGCTTTATGTACTGTTATCCTATAATAAAACTTCAGCTTCTAATGGAACATTTGCCTTTTCTTCTTTTTTCTTGGTTATTGAATTGGGCTGTACATAGTTTCCTAGCTTACATGTTGCCTCTAGTGAAGGGTCTAGGAGAGACTCGGTAAGATCCACAGACTAGCAGCACGGCATCTCCTGCGACTTTGTTGGAACTGCAGAATCCCAAGCACGCCCCCAGACCTACTAAATCAATCTGCATTTTTATAGGATCCCAGGTGATCTGTATGCACATTACAGTGTGGGAAGCACTGGTGTATAGTACAGCACTTTTTTTTGGTTTGTGACGGAGTTTCTCTTTTGTTGCCCAGACTGGAGTGCAATGGCGTGATCTCGGCTCACTGCAACCTCCACCTCCCAGGTTCAAGCAATTCTCCTGCCTCATCCTCCCAAGTAGCTGGGATTACAGACTTGCACCAACACACCTGGCTAATTTTGTATTTTTAGTAGAGACTAGGTTTCTCCATTTTGAGGCTGGTCTCTAACTCCTGACCTCAGGTGATCCACCCACCTCGGCCTCCCAAAGTGCTGGGATTACAGGCGTGAGCCACCATTCCCGGCTTTTTTTTCTTTTTTTTAAGACGGAGTCTCACTCTGTCGCCAGGCTGGAGTGCAGTGGCACGATCTTGGCTCACTGTAACCTCTGCCTTCCAGGTCCAAGCGATTCTCCTGCCTCAGCCTCTCGAGTAGCTGGGACTACAGATGTGTGCCACCACACCCGGCTAAGTTTTGTATTTTTAGTAGAGACAGGGTTTCACCACGTTGGTCAGGCTGGTCTCGAACTCATGATCCACCTACCTCGGCCTTCCAAAGTGCTGGGATCACAGGCGTGAGCCACTGTGCCTGGCCAGTGTAGCACTTCTTAAAAAATTATTGGCCGGGGACTTTTTAAAAAAATATTGGGTGGGCGCGGTGGCTCACGCCTGTAATCCTAGCACTTTGGGAGGCCAAGATGGGCAAATCACGAGGTCAGGAGTTAGAGACCAGCCTGACCAACATGGTGAAACCCTGTCTCTAGTAAAAATGCAAAATTTAGCCAGGCTGGTGGCACGCGCCTGTAGTCACAGCTGCTCGGCAGGCTGAGGCAGAAGAATCACTTGGACCTGGGAGGCAGAGGTGGCAGTGAACCAAGATCGCACCACAGCACTCCAGCCTGGCGACAGAGCAAGACTCCACCTCAAAAAAATAAATAAATAAAAATTATTTGCTGCCATTTTGCAGGGAAAATATGTTGAAAAGGATCAAGCAACGCTTTTGATCAGAGAAGGCAAAGAAAGAAGTATTAACATGTGAGATAACACCCACTGATCAACAGTCACTCTTGGAAACGCAGAATTGAGAATTCTGAAGTTGCTTATCTCAAAGGAAAAGGGTGACATGACTGATCAGTCCTATCTTCCCTGAGTGCAGGAGAGAAATCCTGAATGCATAGTATATTTTGTCATCGTTGCTTTAGAAATCATTAAAATTGAATTGCAAAAATGTTGCCAAAGACTTGATTATTAGAGTCTCTGACTACCTGCAGTGTCATTGCCCCACTCCCACCCCTTCTTTTGAGTAAATTACTTAGGGGTGAACCATAAATTTAGCATCAGCTAAGTATTACACCATTTTAACGGTGCAAAAACCTCGTCATCGATTACTTTCAAAGTAATATCAAGGACATTCAAATTATAAAATACTCTGAAGTCAAAATAAAGGCAACTGAGCTGGCACTTTCCTCCACATATCATAATGCCTAAGCATCCCCTACACTCAGTAGCATTCAATAAATATCTGAATTATTCCCCAAAGTTGCTGCAAGTAGTAAACAATCCCTAATCCTGCTTTTGTGTTTAACTAAGCAAAAACAGAATGAAATATTATGCTTGTGAAACCTTTGTAGCCCATCAAATTCTACATAATTATAAACACTACACTTTACTGTGTGCAGAAATTGAGTTAATGAAAACAGAGTTTAAAATATGAAATCTGTCACCTCTAGATCTCTGCCCAAACTCATGCCTAAACTCCTTTTGCTAAAAATGATTTACAGCCACCTCTTTATCCTGGATTAGCTTGCTCAGTTTCAAAAAGGGTACTTAAATGGGAATATAGAACAGACTTCTTAAAATTCTGTTTCTGATGATCTCACAGGAAAAGCAGAAAGACAACAAGTGTCAGGTTATTAATAAAGTCTAGGAAAGAAAGCAAAAGTAATAACCATAGTCTGGTCGGTAAGAATGTCTTAGTTGCCACTGTTACTACTAAAGTTTTCTTCATGAGGCAAGAGGAAGCAAGGGGCAAGTCTAGCCCCTCAAAAGCGGACTTCACATCTAATGTGCATTTGTACCAAATGGGCAGGTGCAGAGGCCTCAGCTTCTCCTAACAGGCCTGTGAAAACACCGAGTCACATGCATGATGGTAGGGAAGATAGCTGCTGCTGTGCTGAGATGCAACTAAGCACCTTGGCTTTCCCTTTTGAAGAAGAAACTGAAGATAGGGCCCAGTGGTGTTCAAAACCATGGTCCAAAACAGGTTACTAATGTCATATAAGTCATCAGAGACAGGAAGAAAAAAAGATATTTCCATGCTTAAGGTATTTCCGGAACTTGATAGTGAGAAGGGAATGTTTGCTCAAGAGAACCCCCCTGGATTCCATCAGAATCACAGTGATGGCTCCCCTACTGCTTCTACTCCCCACTCCCAGCTTTTGAAGCAAGGCTGGACTCCCAACGGTGGCAGAAGCCTTACTCTAGGAGATTAACAGGAGCCCTCTCCTTTCACTGTGCCACCAGTTGTGAGCTGAAGAAAACTCCTGGTTTCTTTCTAATGTCATTTATCTCTCATGTTGGAAAGAGAGAAACCAGTCTTTCTGAACTTAATTTGATTCTAGATTTTTTTCTCCTTGGGAGGGGAAAATGTCAACTCCAGTATAATATAGTCATCTATCAGTAATCCATTTGTTATTTACCTACTTGATAGACTTCTCAAACAATATTTTTAATTCCAGTATAACTTCCCTTTTGTGGGGAAGAAACTACATCATCTATCAATGGTTCTTTGCTTGAAGAACAAAAATTAGTATTAGCCTTGCCTAAAATCTATTATAATGACTTCCTAACAAGCCCCATACCTACCCCTTCTACCATTCTCTCTCCACCCCTCTGATAAAACACACACTGCATTCTAAAGACAAACACAATTTTTAAATTATTCTACTTGGAATTATCTCTGTTATCAACTTCTCTCTGTAGGACACTTACATGCTTTGAAAGACTATCTTTCAAGTGAACAATGATTTCTGGGATTTTTTTCAGCCCAGGGGCCACATAATACAGAACGTATCTAAATATATTTTAGAAAATATTATCTTCTGAGTAGAAAAAAATCAAACACTTTAGCCATCCTGTTCTTACACAGCATATCCTGGGCCAGAGTATTTTGCTGGTTTTCGGCATTAATGATGATTCCCTCCCCACTTGAAATGCCATTTATTGCTGAAAGGCCTGACTTAACAAACTGCAGTTAGCAACAGTATTTTCCCCAAAAGTTTCTGAATCAATTACCAAATTGAAACCTTCTTGCTAGAGGGCTGTATCTGGATTTTCATTTTGAAAATACCTTATGGATGATTGTAAATTCATGAGGCAATTCCCTGAGTGAAGCAGTTACCAAGCTGTAAACTATTCCAAGGCCAAGTTTACCCCATATCAAGCAAAGGAAGTTCATTAGCTGAGGGAGGAAAAATGACTTATTACTGATTTAAAAAAAAAAAAAAAGATGATCTTGCACATTTATCTATCTTGATTTGGTCCCCAAGAAGAAATGAACACCTAGTAACAACTATGATAACTTCACTTAGTCAATGTTTGCAGTTTTCAGAGTTCTTTGTCAAATTATGGTCCAATTAAACATTTTATAAACTCAAACAAGTACATACTCATAAACTCTTTCAAAATTAAATTGGCTTCTCATTCAACTTCTGGGTTTGTTTGTTCCCCAGTTTACCAGAAATTGAAAACCACATCTTTCTTCTGCTTAAAAATCCACAGAATAAAATGGTGCAATTGCTGTGGGAAACAATCTGACAGTTTTCTGAAAAGTTAAACATAGGCTGGGCCTGGTGGCTCACACCTGTAATCTCAGCACTTTGGGAGGCCGAGGGGAGGATCACCCGAGGCCAGGAGTTTGAAACCAGCCTCAGCAACATAGAAAAAAAAGTTAAACATAAATTTACCATACAACAATTCCACTCCTGATTATCTACTCAAGGGAAATAAAAATGCAAAGTTCACACAAAGACTTGTACACATAAAATGTTCACATAAATGTTGCCCTCAGCAACATTATTCAGAAAAGCCAAAAAGTGGAAACCATCTAAATGTTCATCAAATGTTGAATGGATTTAAAAAAATGGGCATATCCATAAATGAGCTGCTACTGAGCAACAGAAAGGAATAAATACTGATACATGCTACAACATGGATGATCCTTAAAACATTACGCTAAGAATGCAGACACAAAAGACAACATATTGTATGATTTCATTAAATGAAATGTCCAGAAAAGGCAAACCTATAGAGACAAAGTAGATTAATAGTTGCCTGGGGCTGGAAAGAGGCACTGATTACAAATGGGCACACAGGATTTGGGGGTTAATGGAAATGTTCCAAAACTTTATCATGTTGATGGTTGTGAAACTTCATACATTTACTAAAAGTCACCTAATGGTACAACTAAAATGAATGAATTTTGTGATATGTAGCTTATAACTCAAGCTATTTAAAACACACATAAACATATACACACACAGATTCCCCATAATGCAGAAAATAAAGTACAAAATCTCTAGCATGGCAATGAAGACCCTGTCTAGTCTGCTTCACCATTTCCGGTCCAACAACCTTCATTTCCCCAACACAGCGATGCAACAGTTTTTCCTCTTCCCCAGAATATGTGGAGCTGTTCACACTTCTGTGCTTTTCCCCACACCTTCTTTTCCTCTTCCCCAGAACATGTGGAGCTGTTCACACTTCTGTGCTTTTTTTTTCACACCTTAAAACCCACAGCCCCTTTGCTACCCAGTGAACTCCTATTCATCCGTCAAGACCCAAAGTAAATTAAACTCTGAAGTAATCTCTAAATTGTCTCCATCAGAATGAATTTCTTACTCCTCATTTGTGGTCCCATGGAATCCGGCCACCGCACTCCAGCCTGGGTGACAGAGCGAGACTCCGTCTCAAAAAAAAAAAAAAAAAAAAAAAAAAAAAAGAAGAAGAATCTTCTATATATAAGTATATCATTTCCTTTTTTTTTTTTTTTTTTTCCTTTTTTTGAGATTGATTTCGCTCTTGTTGCCCAGGCTGGAGTGCAATGGCATGATCTTGGCTAAGTGCAACCTACGCCTCCCAGGTTCAAGTGATTCTCCTGCCTCAGCCTCCCAAGTATCTGGGATTACAGGCCTGCGCCACCACGTCAGGCTAATTTTGTATTTTTAGTACAGACAGGGTTTCTCCATGTTGGTCAGGCTGGTCTTGAACTCCCAACCTCAGGTGATCCGCCCACCTCAGCCTCCCAAAGTGCTGGAATTATAGGCTTGAGGCACCACGCCCGGCCCACCATTTCTTCTGTGCATTATAAGTCTCTGTACAGTGCCACCTCCACTGTGTTTTGTTCATCTTTGATTTTTCTTTCAGAAAAATTATATAGTAATAGCTAGTATTTACTCAACATTTACTCTTTGCAATGCACTTTTAATATATTCTAGTCCTCACAACAATTCTGTAGGTGAGGTATCACTGCCTCCATTATTCAGAGGAAGAAACTGAGACTCAGAGGACACACAACATGCCTAGGATCACACTGCCAGTAGACAGAAAAACTGAGATGCAAACCTGAGATACGTATCTACTGGAATCCAAAAGTCCATGTTCTTGCCACTAAGCTTCTTGTGGTTTACACAACAGACAAGAAAGCATGCATATTGTATTGTATGTTACTCCGCTGGGGCTGCTATGACAATTCCATAGCCTGGGAGGCTTAAACAACAGATATTTATTTTCTCACAGTTCTGGAGGCTTGGAAGTCCAGATCCAGCTGCCAGCCAATTTGGTTTCTAGTGAGAACTCTGTTTCTGGCTTGCAGATGGCTACCTTTTTGCTGTGTCTTCACTCGGTGGAGAGAGTGAGCTGTGGTTTCTCTTCTTCTGACAAGGGCTGTGAACTCCATCATTGGGACTGCACCCTTGTATCTTAATCTAAACCTACTTACCTCCTAAAGATACCACCTCCAAATACCATTAGGATTCCTTGTAGTAAACAAAAATTATAGGAGGCCATTAGGCTCCTATAATATGACATATGAATTTATATATATACATATTCATATAACATATGAATTTTGGGAAGACGCACAATGCACATGTTGGCAAGAATTATGAGACCTAAGTTTTACAGTTTTATCACTGATCATGTGATGTTGGAAAAGTCACTTGACAATCTTGAAACGAGCCCATTTCCTTGTAAGGAAAACGAGAGGGTTGGACTAGATAATCTCCAACTCATGTTCTGGTTCTAAAAATTCTGATTCTGTGTGCCATCTTGCAACCACTGAAACTCAGATATACCAGTTCAGAGCATACTGTTTGGTGATGATCTGAAATCTCAACACAGAGCTGTATGGTGATGCTACCATATCACACTACCATGGGCAGGTACCTCCCAGGAGCGTGAGCTCTTGAACCATTAGAGCAGTTCCTTCGGGCCAGGCCAGGCGTCCCCAACTCTCCCTGACTGCATGCTTTGTGAGAAGGTACCCAACACATGAACTTTGACACTGCCTTCGTCCTACACAAGCCATCCACATCACCTACCTAATAAGAAATACTATCTGGCCGGGCGCGGTGGCTCAAGCCTGTAATCCCAGCACTTTGGGAGGCCAAGATGGGCGGATCACGAGGTCAGGAGATTGAGACCATCCTGGCTAACACGGTGAAACCCCGTCTCTACTAAAAAATACAAAAAACTAGCCAGGCGAGGTGGTGGGCGCCTGTAGTCCCAGCTACTCGGGAGGCTGAGGCAGGAGAATGGTGTAAACCCAGGAGGCGGAGCTTGCAGTGAGCTGAGATCCAGCCACTGCACTCCAGCCTGGGTGACAGAGCAAGACTCCGTCTCAAAAAAAAAAAAAAAAAAAAAAAAAAGAAATACTATCTGCGGTCAGGCGCGGCGGCGGCTCACGCCTGTAATCCCAGCACTTTGGGAGGCCGAGGTGGGCGGATAACGAGATCAGGAGTTCGAGACCATCTTAACCAACACGGTAAAACCCTGTCTCTACTAAAAATACTAAAATTAGCCGGGCTTGGTGGCACGTACCTGTTATCCCAGCTACTCAGGAGGCTGAGGCAGGAGAATCACTTGAATCTGAGAGGCACAGGTTGTAGTGAGCTGAGATCGTGCCACTACACTCCAGCCTGGGCGACAGAGGGAGACTCCGTCTCAGGAAAAAAAAAAAAAAAAAGAAAAAAAAAAAGAAATGCTATGTGCACAGTGCCAGGCATTGGTTAATTTTTTTAAGCATTCACAAACACTGTCTCCTAACTGGCCTCCTCCCTTCAATGAATTCCATAGGTTGCCAGGTGAACTTTCCTGAAGCACAGGCAGCCAGTTCTGATCGTGCCATTAAGTAAGCTTTTTTGTTGTTTGTTTCCTAGCATTTTATTTCTTATACAATAAAGTCAAACTTCCTTCATCTGGCTTATAAGGTCTTATGTGTTCTAGCTTCAACCAGTTTCTCCAACCCCTTTTTCTCTACTACTCTTCAGAAAACTTGCATTCCAGGCAAAATAAACTACCTATGGTTTCCTGTAGCATATTTTTTACATTAACATAATTTCTAACAATATTCTAAATCATTCTAAAATGTCAGCCAGGTGTAGTGGCTCACACCTGTAATCCCAGCACTTAAGAGAGGCGAAGGGGGCAGATCACTTGAGGTCAGGAGTTCAAGACCACCCTGGCCAACATGGTGAAACCCCACCTCTACTAAAAAAACACAAAAATTAGCAAAGTGTGGTGGCGTACACTTGTAGTCTCAGCTACTAGGGAGACTGACGCAGGAGAATCGCTTGAACCTGGGAGGCAGAGGTTGTAGTGAGCTGAGATTGCACCACTGCACTCCAGTCTGGGTGACTCTGTCTTAAAATAAAATGTAGAACATGCTTCCCTAATAGCACACATTTTGTTTATGCAGTAGGTTTATGCAGTTCCTTGTATTAAACAAAATTATAGGAGGCCATTGTTTTGAACTTCTGTACGAGACCCCAACAGACCAGACTAAAATAAAAATGGAATCACTCGGCCGGGCGCGGTGGCTCACGCCTGTAATCCCAGCACTTTGGGAGGCCGAGGCGGGCGGATCACAAGGTCAGGAGATCGAGACCACGGTGAAACCCCGTCTCTACTAAAAATACAAAAAATTAGCCAGGCGCGGTGGCGGGCGCCTGTAGTCCCAGCTACTCAGGAGGCTGAGGCAGGAGAATGGCGTAAACCCAGGAGGCGGAGCTTGCAGTGAGCCGAGATCGCGCCACTGCACTCCAGCCTGGGCGACAGAGCGAGACTCCGTCTCAAAAAAACAAACCAAAAAAAAAAAAAAAATGGAATCACTCACGGTCACCACACCGAAAATGAGTTATCTGGCCCTCCAAGAAATCAGGAGATGGGTAACAGGCCAGTTTCAATCTTCAATCAGCAAGATAATGAATTTCCTCTGTTTTAGTCCTTACGGCAAAGAGTAACTTGAAGTGGGCCGGGCGCGGTGGCTCAAGCCTGTAATCCCAGCACTTTGGGAGGCCGAGACGGGCGGATCACGAGGTCAAGAGTTCGAGACCATCCTGGCTAACACGGTGAAACCCCGTCTCTACTAAAAAATACAAAAAACTAGCCGGGCGCGGTGGCGGGCGCCTGTAGTCCCAACTACTACTCGGGAGGCTGAGGCAGGAGAATGGCGTGAACCCGGGAGGCGGAGCTTGCAGTGAGCTGAGATCCGGCCACTGCACTCCAGCCTGGGCGGCAGAGCGAGACTCCGTCTCAAAAAAAAATAAAATAAAATAAAATAAAAATAAAAATAAAAAAAAAAAGAGTAACTTGAAGTGACCTGATGTTAACCTATCAGTTATCTTTCTGTTGTTCTGTCTCCACCTTACCAGGAAAGTAACTTTGAAATGACCAATCTGCTTTTTGTTCTTTGTTTCTGCTTTCTACAGCCTTTTTTCTGTCCGTAAAGCCAACCTCCTCTGTTCCACTCATTGGGGCATTCATTCCATTTTATGGAATGAAGTGTTGCCTGATTCTAGAATCGCAATAAGGCCAATTGAGATCTTTAGATGTGTCAAATTTTTGTCTTTTGACACTTGTGCTGGTCTGTCTAGAATGCCCTCTTCATTCCACATACCCACATTCTTCAAATGAGCCCACATGGCAGATGCCCAGTGCAGTAACTGACATGTAAGTACTCAATACTATTCAAAGCTGCGTTTTGCCCCTCACACTAGCTATTCCTCTCCCTCTAACCTCAATTTTTTCTATACACCTTTCTTATGTAGCTTATTACTTTCTATTGTACTTAATGTAAATGTCTTAGATTGCCAGAGATCCAAAGCACTGGAAAAATCAGTATTCAGTCTTAGTCCATGTGTACCCAGCACCAAACAAAATTACTGTTTATGGTCAATAAATCTTTCCGTAATGAATGAGAACAAAACTAGTGTTTGAACCAGAATGGTCTCTGGTGGAAACTGACAGCTAAAACTGGACGGGGAGTGGAGCAGAGGTGAAGGAGTACTTAATGAGGCCCTACTATGAGCCAGGTACTGTGCAGAGCACAGCTTCATCCTTTGTTTCATTTAATCCTTTCCAAAAAACCGTATGAAGCAGCAGTAACAATTTCATCTCCATTTTACATATGAGGAGTTTGGGTTAGGGAAGTCAGGAAACTTGCCTGAGGTCACAACCAAGTATGTTTGGGTCTTTCCAGTACTGCACTTGTCGCATGTCCTCCTTCCAATTTATCACTCCCCTCCTCTCCCCGACGAAGGTCGAGGACTTTCTAGGAAAACATGCAGCCTCCAACCACTTCCGCCTGGGGAGTCCAGTCTCGCCCTTCGCTGCCAGAACCACACGGAGCGCGCGTGGCGGGAGTGAAGAAGGTGAGCTGCAGTCCGGACGCAAGGCCCCGCCCACTATGTCGCTGGTGACGTCATCACGCAGAGCCGAGTCGGCGCGTCCACATCCTTTAAATATGGTCTTTCCCGGGCGCGCGCGACAATGTGAGGAGTGGGGTGGAGCGTGTGTGGTGTGTGGCTGCGGCCTGGGCAAGAGCCGCCGCGGACCATGAGGTGGGCGGAAAGGCTGTGTTGCAGCCGAGACGCGGACGGGAGGGCGCTGCTGGGCCAGCGGGCGTCCTCATGCAGGGGCGGGAGGAGGGAACATGGCGGCCGGGCCAGGACCCTTTGCTCCTGGCTCTGCGCGGCTCCTACCCCTGCTTTGCTTGCACTTTTACCTGCCTTTCTGGAACTTGTTTCCCCTCTCCTTGTGTCCCCTTTCCCTCAGCCGTTTCTTTTGCCTTCATCGACTCTTCCCCCCGGCTCCACTCTGGGTGGAAGTGTGAGAGGTAGATTAAGTGGGAGCCGGTCGGGCCCGTCCGGTGCCGAGAGACCGACTCCTAAATTTGACTAGGTTCTCGTATGTCACTTTATCAGTCTGCCTGGGATCACAGGAGAAATACTGAACATGAAGACATCAAGCCTGATTTCTAGTCCTGATGATGTCTGTAAGTGATCTTGTGAAATGTCACTTGAGTTGACCTCAGTCTCCTCAAATGTGAGGTTCTCTGAAAGGCCTAAGATTCTTGATGTCGAGGTAGCTTTTGTCATGCGGTGCCTGCCAGAATCTGCCCCAAAACAAAGCATGGTCGGGAAAACAAAAGCAAGATTTATTTTGGCAGTAAAGGAATGGAAAACGGAGTTGACTTCCAGTTCCATGCCATCAAGTGGCCTAGTATGTAAGCAATGAGAACACCATTCTGTTTCAGCTCTTATTTCCATAGTGGGTGTCCTAAGAGTAACACTCCGGGCGTAGATTAAATAGAAAAAAGCTCATCCTGTATGGTCATTGCTGCTTTGCCACAGAGAACCTTGGGTCTGCTGTATTCTGTTTTAGGTGCCACAGTCTGTTGAGGGTAGATATTTAGGGAGAGATTTTTCCTCACCTAACAGCAGCTAGCCTAGCCAGTCGCTTGCTTTTGATCTTGGCCTTTTGTTTTTCCTCAGCTGAGTAAGTTCTGGAGGGATCCTGCCTCTGTTGGAGCCTTCGCAGCCAGGCAGCTGTGAACTGTGAGCTAGAGTGAAGCAGAAATCTAGAAAGATGAGCTCCAAGATGGTCATAAGTGAACCAGGACTGAATTGGTGAGTTGTAGCTACTTTGTAATCCACTGAAGAGGAGTGTAGTGGGGCTGATGGTTGACATAAGAAAATAGATTCCTGGCATAGAGAGATTTGGAGGAAACAGAAGATATAAGTTTAAGGTTTCCGAATTTACGTTATCCTCATCCTCAAATACTGAACGCTAGAGTTATGGCTGACTACACTTCCATTCCTATATTGGAACAACAATTCAGCACTCAAATTCTTTTTAGGTATAATTCCCTCAGGTATTTATTGCTGGTCTCCTGAAGGTCTCTCTCAGGTATTTATTGCTGGTCTCCAGAAGGAGAGATTCTGGAATATTCTTGTGTCCAAGAACCTTGCCCATTTCCATGCAAGTAATAAAAAAGACCCTCTTTAAGAATAGACATGCTGGCCGGGCGCGGTGGCTCAAGCCTGTAATCCCAGCACTTTGGGAGGCCGAGGCGGGCGGATCACAAGGTCAGGAGATCGAGACCATCCTGGCTAACACGGTGAAACCCTGTCTCTACTAAAAAATACAAAAAACTAGCCGGGCGAGGTGGCGGGCGCCTGTAGTCCCAGCTACTCGGGAGGCTGAGGCAGGAGAATGGCGTGAACCCGGGAGGCGGAGGCTGCAGTGAGCTGAGATCCGGCCACTGCACTCCAGCCTGGGTGACAGAGCAAGACTCTGTCTCAAAAAAAAAAAAAGAATAGACATGCTTACTCCAGCCTGGGCGACAGAGCGAGACTCCGTCTCAAAAAAAAAAAGAATAGACATGCTTTCTGTTATATTGAAATCTATATCAAATGATAATATGAATGCATAGACTGTGTTTTAGAAGTGAATGAGAACTTTGCAAATAGCCTGGTTAAATATTATAGTGGTTTTGTAGACATCTAGCTAATACATGTGCTGATTTAGTTCATTTTAACACACATTTACTGAGCCAGCCAAGAAGGATCAAATGTTATAAACGGTTACAAAGAGTATTAAAATAGTACCTGACTCAGAATATTAAGTCAGTATGTTCAATAAGTATTTGTTTACTGCTAGCAATACTCCCGTCCCCAGGGAGCTCACAATCCCTGAGGCCCTTGACTTTGTTTTTATATGATGTGCAGTAACTTAAGAATTTATTGAGATGTCACAGATACAATACCACAACAAGGTAATAAGAAACTATAGTGGTACATAGCAAATAAAACATTCTAATTTTACCATTAATACCTTAGTATGGTTTTTTGGATAAATGCCTTTAAGAACAGTTAAAAGAAGAGTATGGAGCAAATATGCTAGAATTTCCTATTTGGGCACTAGGACACCCAGAAGTTTGATTAGGTAAGAAGTATGCCCATTTGCATTCCTTGCCAGTGCTATGAAGTATGCGTTCAGATGTAGCACAGATGATCTTATATACCGCTGGCGTTGTGGAACCAGTTGTAGTTTAGAACCTTTGCACAATGTTGTAGCCCTTGGAATTATCCTTTTCCACAGAATTTTACTGACCTTTGTCCTCCCTAGATTAATGGATTCAGTGTTTTCAAATTTTTAATTCCTTCATTCAAACAGCATTTTTGGATGCCTAACTATATGGAAAGCATTGAATATATGTTCGTCTCTAAATTAGTTATGGTGTTATGAAAAATCATATCACCTTTGAGGTGGTTTTAGCAAACCATTGATTCCATTTGCCAAAGTAAACAAAATAGGTAGGATATGTAGTCTTCATAGTGTCTTTTGGCTCAGCACAGTAGTGCATGAAACAAAAATAAGTTGAGAAGTATTTTCTTTTCAGCAACCAATATCTTAATGTTATGTCCTAGAGCAGAAGTGAGGCCAGCCTTTGACAGACCCTTGATTATACTTCAGTCTTTTCTATCTTTAACTCTTCAGTCTCTGTGACATTTATTTAATTATGTACTGAAGAAAATGCAGGGCTGATTATTGGAGCTGGAGAATTTCATAATGGGCCTGGGTTTAAAGCTATCAAGAAGTAACAATTCTAAGCCCACAGATCTGATATATGAAATTAAACATAGTAAGGAGAGATTGTCTGGGGATGGGGGGTAAGAAAGTATGAAATTATAAGTTACAATTGTGCCATTATGTGTCTTAGCATGAGATTTTGAATTGTCCAATGTAAGTAAATTACTTTGTTTCACAGGGATATTTCCCCAAAAAATGGCCTTAAGACATTTTTCTCTCGAGAAAATTATAAAGATCATTCCATGGCTCCAAGTTTAAAAGAACTATGTGTTTTATCCAACAGGTAATATGTTTATTTGGTTATTTATTTCCATATTTGATTGTTGTTTTTCCGATAGTTGAAGTTTTATGTGTATCTCTAATACATTCAAATTATAGAAATGTTTGAATTATAGAAATATTCAAATTATAGAAATGTTTAAAATAAAACAACTTTTAACACTTTGATATTTCTTTTCAGACCTTCAGTCCTTTCTCCACACATGAACTGCAAAACAGTTTTATAGTATTTTATCATACTATGCTAAAGTGTCCCAATAATTTTTATAATGCTATACTGATATAGTATAATAGTATACAAACATTTATACCAATAAATGTTTTAGTGTAGTACCAATATTATACTAATAATTGTTTAGTACTAAATAGTATACTATTTATAACATATGCACATGCACACATACGTACACATGTATGCAATACAAAATAGAATCATACTAAAAATATACTGTAAAACTGTTTTGCAGTTATCTATCATTTAAAGTGATAGTCTGAATATCTTTTCATGCCCCAACATTTAGTTCATATCTTAATGGTTGCATATTACCTCACTATATAGCTTACAGATGTACTTTTAATTCATTTAGCTAGTCCTGTGTTGCAAAACATTGTGTTCCCTTTTTTCTTTTTTTTTTTTTGTAATTAAAAATATATTGATAAATTTTTATAGTTACTTCTATAAGATACACTCACGGAAATTGAATTGTTTGGTCAGACAATATGTACATTTTGTATTTTGATAGATACTGCCAAATTGCTAAAGGTTTTTTTCCTCTCTGATATTTAATGACTATTAAATGATAATTTTTACTTCTTACTGCTCACTTGCCTGTAGTAGCTCTTCTATCCTTTTTGATCGACTATTTCTACGATGTTGTTAATGAATCCGAAAACCAAGTAATTGAGTTTACTAGAAAAATGTGTAAATACACCAAATGAGGTATTAGGAAATACCCCCAGGGAAGCTCAACATTTACTTTCTTCCTTTCTCCTTTTACAGTGGAGGAAGTGTATCTCCCCATCTTTTCCTGCTTTCTCAGTTATCTTTTCTGTCCGTTGTCCCCTCTTACTCCTCTAACTTTGTTCTCTCCCATTTTCAGTGATCTTGATTACTTTTTGGTTTTTGTTCTGTTTTTTTAAGAGATGTGGTCTTGCTGTGTTTCCCAAGCTGATCTTGAACTCCTGGCTTCAAGTAATTCTCCACCTTGACCTCCCAAAGTGCTGGGATTACAGCCAGGAACCACTCTGCCTGGCCAGCTTAATCAGTATTTGAACATGCTCAAGTTTTCCTGTTTTAAATAATCCCTGGACTCCACATTTTCTCCTAATTACCTTCTTACCTCTTCTCTCATTTATACTTAGACTTCTTTAAAGACTTGTATATGCTCACTGGGAAGAAATGAGGAACAAAAAAGCTGTAAGACATACAGAAAACAATTAATAAAATAGTAATAGTCCTTACTTATCAATAACTTAAATGTAAATTAATTAAACTCCCCAATGAAAGGATGGATTGGCAGAATGGATTTAAAAACAGGATTAAAAACTTTCCATTTACTGCACATCCTACTCCACTTGCTGGGATTACAGGCATGAATCACCCTGTGCAGCCCATAGCTATATTGTATTCTATTGTTGGGTGAATATAATTTTTAGATTGACCTCTGTTGATAATTTAGCTTGTTACCATTACTGTTAGAAATGTGAGCATCCTTTTTGCATGTGCTTGTATAAGTAGGATAAACTCCTGTCAGTAGAGAGTATGTATGTATATTTATTTTGATAGATGTTGCCAGATTGCTATTAAAAGCATTAAAGAAAAAAGTGCTTTTTTGATTCCATCAAATGAATGCATAAGTTTACATAAAAACAAGCAGAAGTTGTAGTAAAGAGACAATTTTAGTCCAGGCTCAGTGGCTCACACCTGTAATCTCAGCATTTTGAAAGG
The DNA here is from genome assembly GCF_037993035.2 of Macaca fascicularis. Taxonomy (NCBI): domain Eukaryota; kingdom Metazoa; phylum Chordata; class Mammalia; order Primates; family Cercopithecidae; genus Macaca; species Macaca fascicularis. The sequence goes on along the minus strand of NC_088381.1, from coordinate 36,988,617 downwards.
GTAAGGCAGGAGGATGACTCCCAGCCTGGGCAACAAATTGAGACCCTGTCTCTCCAAAAACAATTCGCTGTATGTAGTAGCACATACCTATAGTCCTACTTACTCAGGAGGCTGAGGCACGAGGATCACTTGAGCCCAGGAGTTTGAGACTGCAGTGAGCTATGATTGTGCCACTATATTCCTGCCTGGGCAACAGAGTGAGATCCTGTCTACAAAAAAAAGAGACAATTTTTAAAAAATAAATGTTTTAAAGAGGCAGTTTCAGAAGCAACTTTCTTCTTGCCAAAGTGCATAGTTGTAATATCTGTGCTGGTGTTGGATATATAAAGTTAAAGCAGTAGACTCCCTTATGTATGTACATCTATGGATATTTTTAAAAACTATTCGTTATTCAACTTATACAGTTTTTTAGGATAACTAATTTCTTTTTTTTTTTTTTTTTTTGAGACAGAGTCTTGCTCTGTCGCCCAGGCTGGGGTGCAGTGGCCGGATCACAGCTCACTGCAAGTTCCGCCTCCCGGGTTTAGACCATTCTCCTGCCTCAGCCTCCCGAGTAGCTGGGACTACAGGCGCCCGCCACCTCGCCCGGCTAGTTTTTTGTATTTTTTAGTAGAGACGGGGTTTCACCGTGTTAGCCAGGATGGTCTCGATCTCCTGACCTCGTGATCCGCCCGTCTCGGCCTCCCAAAGTGCTGGGATTACAGGCTTGAGCCACCGCGCCCGGCCAGGATAACTAATTTCTTAAAACTTACTACCAATTAAATAAAGAATAGTCATTGTTTATTTGGATCAAAAATTGCTATAAATTCTATTGTCCTGGGATTTAGAGAACATATGTCTGTCTTTAAAAAAGGGAATCATCTCAGGTCAGGCGTAGGTGGCTCACACCTGTAATACCAGCCTTTAGGAGGCCAGAGCAGCTGGATCACTTAAGCCCAGGAGGTCAAGACAAGCCTGGGCAACATGGTGAGACCCTGTCTCTACAAAAATACAAAAAATAGCCAGGTGTGGTGGTTGTGCACCTGCAGTCTCAGCTACTGGGGAGGCTGAGGTGTGAGGATCACCTGAGTCCAGGGATGTTAAGGCTGCAGTGAGCCAGGATCACGCTACTGCACTCCAGCCTGGGCAACAGAGTGAGACCTTGTCTGTCTGTCTGTCTGTCTGTCTGTCTGTCTGTCTGTCTCTCTCTCTCTCTCTCTCTCCCTCTCCCCCCCCGCCCCCTCTCTCCCCCCCTCCGCCCCCTCCCACACACACACACACACACAGATAATCTCGGCTGGGCACAGTAGCTCATGCCTATAATCACAACACTTTGGGAGGCTAGGAGCAAGAGGATCACCTGAGCCCAGGAGTTCAAGACCAGCCCGGGCAACATAGCAAGACTTTGTCTCTACACATAATTTAAAAATTAGCTGGTGTGGTGGCATGCACATGTGGTCCCAGCTGCTTGGGAAACTGAGGTGGGAGGATCACTTGAGCCTGGGAGGTCAAGGCCACAGTGAGCCGTGCTCACACCACTGCACTCCTGGACAACAGAGCAAGACCCCATCTCAAAATTTGAGACCTTATCTCAAATTAAAAAACAAAAAAACAAAAAACTTTCGTCTCAGCCTTTCTCTTTTCACACTAAAAATTTCTGGTATTAATCTTCGTGTTGCCACTGCTTCTCATTTTATTTTTAACTTTAGAGTTAAAGTCTTGCCATGTTGCCCAGGCTAGACTCAAATTCCTGGGCTCAGGTGATCCTCCTGCCTCAGCCACCTGAATAGATGGGGTTATAGGTACACGCCAGTGTGCCCAGTTTATTTTAATGGTTCAAGTCCACTTCTGTTCAGCATATCCCAGGTGTGGGTTGTAGCCTGGCTTTGCACAAGGAAAAAGGCATTTTGCTGGAAGTTGGGCATACCTAACTCCTAACATATTTTTTTCTTAGAATATCCTTGTTTTCTTTAGATTTCTATAAAGCACAAAATAATCTATTAGTATAATTACCTTGTACTATAGAAAAAATACACAAGTTATTGATATGTTTCTAGTCTTTTTTCCTAACCTTAAGTTTTATTAAGAATTATTACAGTCATTGTTATAGTAATTACTGTAATAATTCTTAATTACTGTAATAATTATTACAATTATTATTTCAGGCTTTATTGTTTACAGTTTTCTTGTGGAAAAACAAGGCCTTTTATTCTGTTAATTTCAAGATAAAAAAAAATTTTCCTTTTGCTCTCTGTGCTCCATAAGTGTTTGTAAAATGAAAGGACAACTTGAATAGTGTTTTTACAAATGAATAATATAAAAAGTTAATATTGTGTTACTTTTCTTTGAAGCATGAAAAAAAAATTACAGAATATTTCCAAAGTCTCCCAAGAAAATAAAAAAGGATTTTAAAATGCCCCATGAGCCATTCATGTAGAAATAGCCTTTTTTAGTTATGTAAACAATGTAAACAATCATGTAAACAATTGCCTTTTTTTTTAAATTAAAGTTTCTGTTTGCAGATATTCATAACTGAATTTTAAGCAAACAAGGGGGGAAATAGCCTTTTTTTTTTTTTTTTTTTTTTGAGACGGAGTCTCGCTTTGTCGCCCAGGCTTGAGTCCAATGGCACGATCTCAGCTCACTGCAAGCTCCGCCTCCCAGGTTCCTGCCATTCTCCTGCCTCAGCCTCCAAGTAGCTGGGACTACAGGCGCCCGCCACCACGCCCGGCTAATTATTTTGTATTTTTAGTAGAGACGGAGTTTCACCGTGTTAGCCAGGATGGTCTCGATCTCCTGACCTCGTGATCCGCCCGCCTCGGCCTCCCAAAGTGCTGGGATTACAGGCGTGAGCCACCGCGTCCGGCCAGGAAATAGCTTTAAATAGAAATATATATATATAAAGCTTTAACACATTTAATTTAGGAAAATAAATCAAACTCAGAAGATACTAGTAGACTTGAAATGGAGATTAGAAGCACCATTCTCAAATGCGACGTTTAAACAAGCTACCAAACTAGTACTTAAAGTATAGGAAACTTAAAAGTTTTGGATTCTGCCCTGTTTTTGTTTTTGTTTTCCATGGAAAGTTTAAGAAAGGAGAATGGGCAGTTGACAAAATGCAGGGGCAAAACTTAAAACCGTCAACCAAAATAAAATATAATGCTGTATACGTGGATAGAGAAACCCTGTCAGATGCTTTTGGTTTACACCCTGATGAAGATTTTGACAGCACTGCACAAGGAAATGATCTTGATGTGCTACCATTTCATTCTTTGCTGAATGTAGCCAATTTAAACTGCTAGAATTCCTTGACATTCCTAGTCTGGCATATCTGAGTCAGCATCTTGTTGCTGCAGCAGCTTAATTAAATTTGCCAGTTTTTGGCACAGGACAGACATGTTCTCATATTCAGAGAGACAGCTGTGTAGCAGTATTGTTAAGAGTGCAGACACAATACTGTTAGGTTTGAATAGCTCTCAAGACATTTTCTAGTAAGAAGTCAATTTGCTGTAATACATTTCTCCCAAGATCAGCAGTTAATGTTCATTTTGTTAACCTAAAATATGCTTATTTTTATACAATTATTGGAGAAACTTTAGTAGCTATGTCTTTTTTTACCTGTGTTATTTTCAGAGCCAACCTAAGCATCCTAATTTTAATTTCCAAAATTCTTCTCCCATTCGTTTATCAGCTCTTTGAGTAGTTTTTTATCCATTGGTTCGCTCTGAGAGAGTGGTGTTAAATATTTTTTTCTTTATTTGGGGACCTACATATTTTCTAAAAAACTGTTGTCATCTTTTGGAATTTTTGACATAGTTATTCTAGTATTATAAAGTTAATTTAAAACAAATCAGGAGTAGTTTGGATGGAACGTAACTCACCCTTTGTCCAGATGCAGATCTAAATTAGTAATTCTCAGCCGTTTCAGACTGATACCCTCCCACTTTTTATGACAGATATTTATAAGAAATAAGATACCTCCTTTACTAGCTTAAAATGAAATTAATAGATATAATTTTTAAAAACAATAAGTGTGAAATAATTTATTTTTATGTAAATTCATAGAGACTACTGCATTATGAGATATAATGAGGTAGTGAGATGCATCAGTTAAAATGAATACAGTTCATTTATTTAAGTTCATTTAAAATATTTAAGAGAGAATAAAGCATACCATAAAATAATCATAGGAAAAATAAAATGTACTGTTAGGATAAATAATAACAGACTAGACTTATTTGTACCTGGTAAGAAAAAGCCTGAAAGGGACTGTTGAAAGTTATGCAGGGTAGTAGTGCATATTGCAGGCATTTAGTCTTCCCCCCTTCTGAATGCCTTTAATCCCCCCTCTTTTGTGACAATCCAGATACACCTGTAGGCTTCCAGAAGGCCCTGGGGACATTAAAACTGCCTTGATTGAGAACCACTGCTATGGATATTTTCTCTTCCTTCTCTTTTTCTCCCTTAATCCCTGATCATGATGTTCTTAGGATTCTCTTCAGTCACCTACTTGGTATGTTCACTTTGGAAACCTAAGTTCTCCATAGTCCCATTGTGTTGATGTACATATCTACTTTTCTTTCTTCTTCATTGACTTCTCTAATGCACTTGATTATAACATCCTGGAGATTGGAGATGGTATTGTACTTAGTGTTGTATTTCCAGTACCTAGCATAGGCTGGCACATGGTAGTTAATAAATATTAACAAATGGAGGAATGAAGAATGAGTCAGCAGATGTCCATCTTTCTCATTAGTTTCCCTTCCTTTCTGGATTATTGTGTAATTTGGAACCAGGTTATAGGAACAGTTACTGTGGTGGAAATTACAGTCGTACAGGCCAAGGAAGTATAGTTTTTGATGCACTTCTAAAGTCTCTTATTTAAAATGTAGATTATAATAACTGAATAGCAAAAATAGAGATGGGTTATGAATAAGATAAGGAAGTTGTGTTCATATGCCTTAATTTGGATAAGGTGACTTCTTAAAAGTAGGGGTAGCATTTGTGAATCTGAGTAACAGAGAAACTCTCTAAAATAAAAGAAATTTATTTGGGTGTAAAGCATTGCAATGGGAATATGTATGCCATAGTAAACTATGTGCGTATTCAGGGAGGTAAAGGAGGACAAAGATTTTTAAAGGAAAAAATTAGGATTATGTGATTGTTTTGAAATAGTTATACTTGATCTTTGAAAGATAGTAACAAAGGTGACACCAATCCAAGGTTGGACGGGCAGTTCCTGAACAAATACCCTTACAGAAGTATTTTGTTATCAGGAATTCAAACATGAGAACTCTGTCTTCATGGCCTTCACTAGCTCTAATTATTGGGCGGGGGGGGGTTGTTTTGTTTTGTTTTGTTTTGTTTTTTTAAGTTCCAGGGTACATGTGCAGGATGCGCAGGTTCGTTAGGTAGGTAAACATGTGCCATAGTGGTTTGCTGTACTTACCAACCCATCACCTAGGTATTAAGCCTAGCATGCATTAGCTATTTTTCCTAATGTTCTCCTACCCCAACCCCACCCCACAACAGGCCCATGTGTATTCCCTTCCTTGTGTCCATGCATTCTCATTTTTCAGCTCCCACTTACAAGTGAGAACATGTGGTGTTTGGTTTTCTGTTCTTGTGTTACTTTGCTGAGGATAATGGCTTCCAGTTCCATTTGTGCCCCTCTAAAGGACATGATCTCATTCCTTTTTATGGCTGCATAGTATTCCATGATATCAAGGATTTTTAAACATTGGTGACTCCATTGTGATTCTGACAACCTTCACACATTCCATAAACAAATATGGTAACAAGTTCTGAAACTGCTCACTACTTTCTCTTCTGGTACATTTCATTAAAGATATGCCAGGAGTTTTGTTTGGCATCCATGAAAAGCATAAAGTCATTTGCATGAACTCAGCCATGTACCAGAGTGATAGAGGATTGTACAACTTTTCCAAAACCATTACTGCTTTCAAAAAATACGGTGCATATGTTAGAATTCTCTTAATTTTTGAGATAAGCAGAGGAAATCGGAACATTTAAAATCTCAATGAATTTTTGTTAACCTCAAATTTGTGATTCCATTACATTGTGTTCTTAGTAGGTTTTGTTCACCATATTAACTGATAAATCTTACTGATGAATTTAAGTATTAAGAACTCAAATTGTAATAAAATGTAAACATAAAATACCTACATATGTAACTGGCAAGAATGATTTTCCCCTCTTTATTAATGGGGAAAAAAGTTCTAAATTGAATAAGTATGCCTCTTCCTCTCCATCAGGTAATTGAAGGTAAGTTTGCATTGTGAACCTATCCCACAGAATACTTAATCTACTTTAAATGGCTAAACATCAAAATGCAGGTGGCAGAGTTAGATAATAATCCAGAGTTTACTCTGTTAATCACGCTGTATTCTCCGTAGTGATTGAGAATCATGACGTTCCATGATAGTAATCTTCATGTGAAAAGCACATATTTGTAAATTATATTTTGTTTTCCAGACGTATAGGAGAAAATTTGAATGCTTCAGCAAGTTCTGTAGAAAATGAGCCGGCAGTTAGTTCAGCAACTCAAGCAAAGGAAAAAGTTAAAACCACAATTGGAATGGTTCTTCTTCCAAAACCAAGAGTTCCTTATCCTCGTTTCTCTCGTTTCTCACAGAGAGAGCAGAGGAGTTATGTGGACTTGTTGGTTAAATACGCAAAGATTCCTGCAAATTCCAAAGCTGTTGGAATAAATAAAAATGACTACTTGCAGTACTTGGTATGTATTCTATTCTTCAGTTTCAGGAAAAAATATTAAAAATTAGGAAATATTTTTATCTTAAATTTACATTTATGTTTTTAGGTCTGCTCATCTTTTTTAAAATGGAAAATTTAAGGAGATTACTTGACAGAGCAATGGTGCTTTAATTCTTTTGTTGATTCCGTTATAGTTCAAGCATTTTGCTCCACTGCTTAGCATGTCTTACTCCATTTCATCTTAGGTACTAGCAGTAGAACTTTATATAGATTATACCAATTTTAAATTATTGCTTAATTATTACTTCAATTAAGACTTTTCCAAATTCTCTCAATTATATAAATGATGCTGTGCTGAACGTCTTTGTAGCAAAATCTTTGTTCATATCGATGATAGTTTCCATAAGATAAATTCTTAAAAATAAAACTGCCAGACCAAAACATACGCATATTTTCAAAGCTTTGATCTGCAGTTACACATGCGTAAATTGTTCTACAAAAAGTTTAAACCAGTTTGTTTGTACCTCTGTTGTATGACAGGTTTTGAAAAAACTGTCTTCTCTAATCCTACAGGGATAAGGTAACAGAAAATTGAAATCAAATTTTAAAAAAGAAAAAAACTATCTTCACTAATATTGGACATTACCTTTTTTGCCTTTAATTTAAAATTGGAAAAGTGATCTCTTGCTTTACATTAATTTAATTTATGATTACTAATGAAAATAAACATTTTCCATATGTGGATAAGCCATTTTTATTTTTTCTTTGGTAACTTGCTTGTTTATATTATTTGCTCATTTTTCAATTTGGATGTATGTCTTTTTAAAAAAATTTGAGGCCAGGCACGGTGGCTCGTGCCTGTAATCCCAACACCTTGGGAGGCTGAGGCAGGTAGATCACCTGAGGTCAGGAGCTCGAGACCAGCCTGGCCAACATGGCGAAACCCCATCTCTACTAAAAATACAAAAAATTAGCCAGGTGAGGAGGCGCCTGTAGCCCCAGCTACTCGGGAGGCGGAGGTTGCAGTGAGCTGAAATCGTGCCACCACACTCCAGCCTGTGCAACAAAGCGAGACTCCGCCTCAAAAAGTAAATTAAAAAAAAAATTTTGACAGCATTTTATAAAATCAGCTTCTCAGTTCCTGAGCTTGTATTGTATAGTCTTAGTCATTTGCTTTTCTATTTTGTGGAGTTTTTAATAGCAGTTTATCGTTACCATGTAATAACTTTTACTGACTTTTTTGATTTCTGCTTTGGATTTGATACTTTAATTATTAAGTCCAAATTATTATAGCAATGATTAAAAAATTGTTTTTTAATGAAACTTTTTATCCCAAGACATGTCTACTTTTTTAAAAATCAGGATATGAGAAAACATGTGAACGAAGAAGTTACTGAGTTCCTAAAGTTTTTGCAGAATTCTGCAAAGAAATGTGCACAGGATTATAATATGCTTTCTGATGATGCCCGTCTCTTCACAGAGGTAAAAATCAACTCACATTTGTGTAAACTGCCAGTGATAGGCAATAGCAGCATTCTGAAATGTGTGATGATTCACCCAAAAGCATTTGGAACTGTCAATATTACCAATTTAAAAACCGCAGGTCTTTTCTTCATCATGCATTAAAATAGTTTAAAAACTAACATCTCAAAATTGTGTACTATAGTATATTTGTATGTATATTTATATTCTTTAACGATCCAACTATTACATCATTAAATTTTACTCACGTAATAGTTTGAACTGACCCACTGATTTCACTTGTGAGAGAATAGTGTTTAAAGAGTTATCCTGGTACCTAAAAATCTGGTACTTTAAAACTCAGTCACGGGAACTTGTGCTCATTATGTTTGTGGTAACCAGCCACAAAATGATAAACTTCAGCTCTGAGTTCATTTTTTGATACTTCACTCATTCATGCAAATTTATTAGCAAGACCTGTATATCATCCCAGCTCGTACCCTACCATCATTCATTGAGCCTACCAGAAAATTAAAGTATACTACTTAAATAGGCAAGGCGTGTGGCACACGCCTCTAATCCCAGCACTTTGGGAGTCCAAGGCAGGCAGATCACCTGAGGTCAGGAGTTTGAGACCAGCCTGGTCAGCACAGTGAAACCCCGTCTCTACTAAAAATAAGAAAATTAGCCAGGCATGGTGGTGGGCGCTTGTAATCCCAGCTACTCAGGAGGCTGAGGCAGGAGAATCACTTGAACCTAGGAGGTGGAGGTTTGCAGTGAGCTAAGATCGCACCATTGCACTCCAGCCTAGGTGACAGAGCGAGACTCTGTCTCAAAAAAATTGGATAAAGTATGCTACTTAAATAATAACTATATATGTACATACACATATATTTATAGTAGAGTTTATAAATATCAGTGTAAATTTAAGCCTTTAAAACTGGTCACTGTAAACAATAGTGTTAATATATTTAACACTGCTGAACTCTACACTTAAAAAGGGATAAGATGGTAAATTTTACCATAGTTTTAAAAAGCAAAACTAGGCACTGTAAGTTGAAGGACAGCAGGAGTATTACACTTTCACTGTTTTTAAAAAAAAAAAAAAAAAAAAAAAACAGGCCAGGCACGGTGGCTCACACCTATTTTTTCAGCACTTTGGGAGGCCAAGGCAGAAGGATTCAGCCCAGTAATTTGAAACCAACCTGGGCAACATGATGAAATCCCATCTATACAAAAAATTTAAAAATTAGCTGACATGGTGGCATGTGCCTGTAGTCCTAGTCCTAGTCCCAGCTACTTGGGAGGCTTAGGTGGGAGGATCACTGAAGCCCAGGAGATGGAAGCTGCAGCGAGCCTTGATTTTGCCACTGCACTGCACTCCAGTTGGGATGACAGAACGTGACCCTGTCTCAAAAAAAGGAAGAAAAAACAAAAAAAAAAACACTGTAAGGAAGAAATTTGTTGTTAATATGAACCAGAAGAGTGATTCTTGTAAATAAATGAATTTGATTTTTATTTTCTGTGAACCTAAATATAATGTATCCAAATAGAATGTCATAATTTTCTATGTGGAAAAGGAGCTGGCAGCTATTCTTGTTTTTTAATAGTGCCTTTTAAAAGACCAGAATGATGTTTTTAATACATAAGTCGTAGTTCAGGCTGGAGTGCAGTGGCACAATCCTAGCTCACTGCAGCCTTGAATTCCTGGGTTCAAGTGATCCTCCCCCACCTCAGCCTCCTGAATAGCAAGAACATGGGCATAGGCCACTGCACCTAATTTTTTTTTAGAGACAGGGCCTCCTATGTTGCCCAGGCTAGTCTCAAACTCCTGACCTCAATCCTCCTGCGTCAGCCTCTCAGAGTGCTGGGATTATAGCCCATCTTTCTTAGGAAAAGTCTTTACAAAGTTCTGCAGTGGCCTGCATGATCTCTCCCCTCCCTCCCATCCCCCATCCTCACTTTCTACACATTGTCCTATCAGTTATTCTGCTCCCACCTGCGGACTGGCCTTTACATTTCTTCAATACTTCAAGCATAGTCCCGCCTTAAGTCCTTTGGCATTTGGGGTTTCTATTTTTCTCTCAGTCTGTTCCCCGGATTTCTGCATGGAATAGTGTCTTGATTCTTTTATGTCTCTCTCTGTTCAGATGTCACCTATCAATGAGGATTTCCCTGATTACCCTATGGAATGTAGTATGACCCTCACTTTTCCCTTTACCATGTTTTATTTTTGCTTATTGTCCTTCTCCTCACTGTTTTTGTAAAACAGTGCCTTTTTGTAAGTGCTGTTTTATTCACTGATGTAGTCTCCCAATTACTAGAATAGTGTCTGGCGTGCTTAAGTGCTCAAGTGCTCAATGTAAATATTTCTTGTGTGGATATAAAACTGTACTTTATTAACAAAGTACATTACTTGGTCTAATGGTAAATGGTAAATGATAAACATTGTCATGTTTTTTTCCATATTGATGTGGTAGCACATTTTCTCTAAGTTGTATTTTACATCCCCACTGCAAAGATTCACTGATACTTTTCTAAGACCTTTTAGTTTTAAGATTTTATGTTATGCAATGTCATGTATATATGGAAAAGTATATAGAACAAAAGAAAAAATAGGTACAGCTTAACAGATCATTATATAGTAAACATCTGTGTAACTCTTACCCAGGACAAGAAATAAAACAATACCAGTAATCCAGAAGCCCCCTGTGTAGTCCTCCTGTATAATAAATAACATTCTCCTTACTTGAATAAATAATCACTGTCCCAGCTTTGGTGGTGATAAGTTGTTTGCTTTTTGTGTGTATATGGAGAGTGGTAGTTCTACTTCTCTTTTGCCTGATTTTGTGGGGATTTTTTTTTCTTTTTTTTTAAGAGACAGAGCTTTGCTCTTGTCGCCCAGGCTAGAGTGCAGTGGCACGATTTCAGCCCACTGCAACCTCTGCCTCCTGAGTTCAAGCTACTCTCCTGCTTCCGCCTTACAAGTAGCGCCCAGCTAATTTTTGTATTTTTAGTAGAAATGAGGTTTCACCATGTTGGCCAGGCTGGTCTCGAACTCCTGACCTTGGGCGATCTACCTGCTTCAGCCTCCCAAAGTGCTGGGTTATAGGCGTGAGCCACCGTGCTTGGCCCCTTTTGCCTGATTTTGAATTTTATGTGAACAGAATGCTTTTGGGCCTGCCTTCTTTCATTCAGTATTGTGCTTTTTAGATTCTTAAGTTGTGTGAGTTATAGTTCATTCATTTTCATTTCTGTCCATTTTTCCATTATATGAATAAACTACAATTTATCCTGTTGATCAGAACTTGGGTTGCTTCCAGTTTGGAGCTATTCTAAGCAGTACTCTTAAGAAAATTCTCATACATTTATTTTGGCACACATATGCACACGTTTCTGTTGGATATATAGATGCTTCTTGACTCATGATAGAGTTACATCCCAATAAACCTATAGTGAATTAAAGATGCATACACCTAACGTACCAAATAGCATGGTGTGTTTTAGCCTACTCTAAATATGCTCACAATACTTACATTTACCTACAGTTGGGCTTAATCATCTAACACAAAGCCTATTTTATAATGAAGTATTGAGTGTCTTGTAATTTATTGAATGCTGTGTGTTGTGACAAAATTGCAATGATTTGGCACCATCGTAAAGTTGAAAAATCATTTAGTGGAACCTTTATAAGCTGGGGACTGTTTGTATACCTAGGAGTGGAATTATTGGGTCATAGAGTATGCATATCTTCAACTTGAGTAGATTTGCAAATGGTTTTCCAAAGTGGCTATACCAGGTTATATCAATTTACATTCTAACCAGCAGTGTTCAAGTGTTCTGTTGCTCCACATCTCAGATAGAGATATATATATACACATATATATATATATGGGGGGAGGGGAGAGCACACGCATGTTTTCATATGCTTTTTGCTCACTTTTTCTTGCAGAATAACTGTTCATTTTTTCTAATTGATATGTAAGATTTCCTTATATATTCCAAATACAAAAACTTTATGGGCTTTGTATATTGCAGTTTTTCTCCGTTTTCTGTTTTGAATTTTATCTTTTTATATTAACAAGCTAAAATTGTATATATTTATTTTGTACAATATGTTTTTAAAATATGTATACATTGTGGCAAGGCCAAACCAGGCTAATTAACATATGCATTACCTCACAAACCTATTTTTTTGTTGTGAGAACTCTTAAAATCTACTCTCTTAGCAGTTTTCAATTACATCGTAATTATCATCACCATGTTTTACAATTGATCTCTTGAACTTTTTCCTCCTACGTGACTGAAATTTTGTGTCCTTTAACCAACATTTTGACCACCACCCCAGCTATTAATGCTCACTGCCTAGATGCATTCATTCACTGTGGTTTGCACAGTTGTAATATTCTGATTGCATCATTTATTCATTGGAATAATTTTAAAAGATATGCTTTCCCTTATTTACTATTCGGTTTCCCAGTTCATGTAGCTTACCATGGGACAAAATAAATACTAGATTCTTTCCTTTGAAATATCACTTTTTAAAAAACTAGTTCCTTTTTATTCTCCAATGATGATGTATTTTCTTTTTTTAAAATGTTATTAAATCATGGAGTTAAACATATATGTGTTTCTGTCCACGAAGATTATTATCCGTTGTAAGCCTCAAATAATACTAACTCACTGAGAGGCTCTTCCTACTGGCTTTTCAGTCAATCTGGTAGTCTTTGAGGCTCATTTTCTACATTTCCTGCCCTGGCGCTGGAATCAGCCATTTTCTAGAGCCCTTGTTTCTTTTAGTGTGAAGTGATATTTCAAGACTACAATGTGGGCACTACGGATGCTCCTGGGTTGATCATTGTTTTGAGAATAATTCAGTGGATAGAACTAGGAAAGAATATCTCATATGTCTCATTTGCTTTATCCCACATTACACTCACAACAGCCTCAAAATAACAATACTAGTGATCAATACGATAACAATTGAAATTATTTTTTGTATGCTCTTCTCATTCTCCCCCACATTTTTTAAAAGATTGTACTGTGTTGTTATTGTTAGAGCATCATATAGCCGTTAAATCCTAAAGCCTCCCTTTTAAATCCACATTTAATTTTTAAAACTATTGAGGTATAATTTACATATAAAAATTACTCATTTTAAGTGCATTTCTTTTGTGAAATATCTATTGAAGTATTTTGCTGATTTTTTATTTGCTTTTATTTTTATTAAGCCATAAAGTTTCTTTATATAGTCTGACTACAACTCCATTATATATAGTTTTCTTCCAGTTTGTGATGTATTTTTACATTTTTTAAATAGTGTCTCAAAGAACAGAATTTTAATGGTCTAATTTATCAAAAATTTTTGTGGTTAGTGATTTCATGTATTCTGGCACAGAAATATTTGCCTATCCCAAGTGATTCTCAGACTGGCGTCAGTTTTACTCCTTCCTCACCCACCCCCCACCCTGCCCATCCCTAGGACTTTGACAGTGAGACATTTTTGGTTGTTGCAACTGGTAGAATGCTACTAGTATCTGCTGCGTAGAGGCCAAGGATGCTGCTAAACATACTAAATGCATGTGAGTGACGTCCTATACAACAAGGAATTATCCAACTGAAAGTGTCAGGCGTGCTTGCATTGAGAAACCCTAATCTAAAGGGCTTATAGTTTTAACTTATACACGTAAATAAGTCTATGTTGATTTCAAGTTAATTTTTGTGTAAGATACAAGGTAAGGATCAAAAGTCATTTCTTTCCGTATGAATATCTAGTTGTTCTAGCATAGTCATTTTCAACTGAGAGTGACTTTGCCTCCTAATAGACATTTGACAATGTCTAAAGCTTGGTAGGGGTGCTGATGGCATCTACCGGGTAGAGCCAGAGGTGCTATTAAATATCCTACAATGTACTGGACAGCCTAACACTACAAAGAATTATGTGGTCCAAAATGTTAGTAATGCCAATATTGAGAAACTCTGTTTTAGCATAGAGTTTGGTTGAGAAGGGTATTTTTTCCCTTACTGAATTACCTCGTCACCATCACGTGGATCAACTTTTTTTGAAGACGGAGTCTCCCTCTGTCACACAGGCTGGAGTGCAATGGTGCAATCTCTGCTCACTGCAACCTCTCCCTCCCGGGTTCCAGCGACTCTCCTGCCTCAGCCTCCCAAGTAGCTGAGATTACAGGTGCCTGCCACCACACCCAGCTAATTTTTTTGTATTTTTAGTAGAGATGGGTTTCACCATGTTGGCCAGGCTGGTCTCGAACTCCTGACCTCAGGTGATCCACCTGCCTCGGCCTCTCAAAGTGCTGGGTTTACAGGTGTGAGCCACCATGCCCAGCCTGGATCAATTTTTTGACTCTGTTTTGTTTCATTAATCTGTATGTCTGTCTTGATGCCAACACCATATGGTCTCGATAACTGTAGTTTTATAGTCCTGAGATCGTGGGTTCTTTACATTCTCATGGAAATTTTGGAATCAACTTGTCCATTTCTACAAAAATCTAGGTGGGATTAAAACAGTGTTCAGCTAGATTGCTTTCCTTTCTTTTAAAAATAAAATCTGATAATCTCTTTTAATTAGAAAGTTTAGCTATTTACATCCATTATGATGACAGTATGTATTGATTTTGTTTGTGCTTTCTGTTTTACTTTTTCTGTACTCTCTTCTTTTTTTTTTTTTTTAAACTCCTTTTGAGGAGATTGACATTTTTCCTCTTTTTCCCCTCTCTGTTGGTTTGGAAATTACATGTCTACTTTCTGTTTTTTTAGTGGTTACTCTTGAATTTTTACAGTGAATAATTCCATTATTCAATATCAACTAGCCTCCCGAACAATACAGAAATCATAGAACATTTTGACTGTCATTATATCCCTCTTGACTTGTATGCTATTTGTTGTAATGTAGTTTCTTTTTTAAATCTACCCACATTATTATTTTATATGGACTATGTTTGTTTTAATTTATCTACAGGTTTGCCAAATTTTGGCCCACCGTTTCTTCTTCTCAAACCTACATTCTGAGATTCTTTCATTCTTCTTGAAATCCTGTGTATTCTAGATGTGCCTTTGCTGAAGGTCTCTTAATGGTGAACAATCTCCATTTTTTAAAATTTGGAAATCTTTTATCTATCTTGTTCTCATTTTACTAATATAATTTTATTTCATACACAATTCAAAGTTGGCACTTACCTTTTTTCCACAACACTTAAAGATACAATCCTACTTTTTCATGTTGTTGTTGAAAAATGTATGATCTAATTGTCGTTTCTTTTAGGGCTTCTGTCTTTTCTTACTGTAATTTTGGTGTTTTAGAGTTTCATAAAAATATGCTTTTTAATAAAATCCTGCTGGCTGATTGTGTTTACTGTGTCTGGATTTATAGCCTTCATCAGTTCTGGAGAATTCTCAACCATTTTCAATGACTGCTGCTTCATTTTCTCATTTCTCTTCCTAGGATTTCCAAATTTTTCCAAGGCTAGACCTCAGTGTGTCCTCCATTTCTCTCTCTTTTTTAAATTGTGGTAAAGTATACATAACAAAATTTACCATTTTCACCATTTAAGTGTACAGTTCAATAACATTAAATACATTTACATTGCTATGCAACTGTCACCACCATCCATCTCCAGAACTTTTTGTCTTCCCAAACTGAAACTGAGTACCCATTAAACAGTAGCTCCCTGTTTCCTCTTCCCCCTAGTTCCTGGCAACCACATTCTGTTTCTGTCTGTATGAGTTTCACTACTCTAGGTTCCCCATATAAGTGGAAACATACAGTATCTGTCTTTTTGTGACTGGCTTATTTCACTTAGCATAATGTCCTCAAGATTTGTCCAAGTAGTAGCATGTGTCATAATTTCTTTCCTTTTTAAGGCTGATTAATATCCCATTGTGTGTTTGTGTGTGTGTGTGTGTATATATATTACATTTTGTCTATCTGCTCATCCATTGATGAACACTGGAGTTGCTTCCACCTTTTGGCTGTTACGAATAATGCTGTTATGAACATAAGTGTACATATATCTGTTCAAATCCCTGCTCAAATGTAGAAGTCTTATGTTTGACTTCCCACCTGATCTTAGAACTGGTTGAAGAATTTGCCCTCAAGCCACCTCACCTTTCCTAGGTTTCCTTACTCCTCACTGCTCTAGTTTCTCCTCTTTGTGTTGATTTATGGTTCTTGCATATTTTCCTTGCTTTTCACCAAGCCCAGAAATATTTTTCCTTTCTAGCCCAAAATAAAATTTAGGGAACATTTTTTATAATGATAGATGTGTATTGTATAAATGCGTATGCTTTTGATGAATTTAATTCTCAAGATATTTTGAGTATTAAACACTAATAGCACTCAGTGCGTGAGTGATGGGGAACAGCCTGAATCTTTTAACCTCCTGTGTTCAGTTAGTTATTTTTCAAAGAAAGATAAATTACTAGTATAAAACTTTTTTTTTTTACTACATAAGCTAAATAATGATCCTTTAGTTAATTGAGTACCTACCAGTTGTAAAATACTTTCGATAATTATATAATGTAACAGAGTGTAGGTGTAAAATTGTCTTAGATTTTCCTTTGACTCTCTTGCTGTAGTTACTGAATTAAGTAAATTCAGTTAAAAACACTTGTAACATCCACCACAGTTTTACCAGGAATGATGTGCCAATGAATATCTAACAAAAATAGTCTCTATTTCACGTAGTTCTTATGTATTACCTTCCTTTGCATATTCAAATTCTTGTAATAACTACCATAGGAAAGGAATGTTACAAGTGAAAGTTAACTAATAGTACAAATAAGGAGCAAAGATATTTTGCAGATATGAGTTTGCAGTTGACTCAGATTTTTTACAGCTTTTCCATATTAGTCCACATCTCTGTTAGTTACAAATGATACCATGGATTAAATATCAAGATCTGCCATGAAAAGCATAGATGAGGAGAGAAAATGTGAAACATAGGGAGTAGGGATTAGAAAAGGGGGGAAGGGGTTCTGAAACTATAGATGAAAAGATATACTGGAGTAAAGTAAATGATTTGTAACTTGACACATTTTACAAATATGTAAAGGGAGAGGGTATGTAGATATATATGATAAAGATAATATATAAAGATGCCAAGAGCTTTTGTGACCTAATATATATTATGAGACATTCAGGAAAGGTTCGTTGACAGAAGAAGAAGAAATACGTATCTTAGAAGATAATGTATGTATGTGTTTTAATCAAACAACTCTCCCCACCCCCAACAGCTGTGCATCTCTGAATTGTTTATATATTATCACAAGTGGCACATACTCTTCTCACAAAAAGTTGTGAATTTTGTTTACTTACCAATTACATTTCCTCATAAGTTATTGATTTTTTTAGATTATAGATTACAATGACCCATAAGATAACTACTTCATTAACTTATTGTGCTTGGGAATGTTTTCAGAGTATACTACTTAATTTCTAATTATTCATATAACTGCTTTTATTGCAGTCAAGTGTGTTGAAATTTTCATGTGCCTTTCTTTAACAGTTTCTTAAATAACATGGAAAATATGATATTATGTGTCCTCTAATTTTAAATTTTAATGAGACTGCTAATTTTAGTATTAAACATCAATATTTTAAGCAACTGGGTTAGAAATAAATTATGAAAATAAAGAATATACAATGTGTGTATTGTTAGTAGCTTGATTAATGAAATCAGGCTAATTTTTGCACTGAATAATTACATAGTCACATGTAACTAAACATTTTCTTTTTGCGTTATTAGAGAAATACAATACAAATGAATTTTTCTTAATTTCTGTTTCTCAGAAAATTTTAAGAGCTTGCATTGAACAAGTGAAAAAGTATCCAGAATTCTATACTCTCCACGAGGTCACCAGCTTAATGGGATTCTTCCCATTCAGAGTAGAGATGGGATTAAAGTTAGAAAAAACTCTTCTTGCATTGGTAAGATTTATCATCAGAGGATATAAGCTTTTTTTTTGCCCAAAATATCATACATATGTGTGTGTGTATACACGTATATATATACACACACATACATATACGTGTGTGTGTGTGTGTATATATATATACACATATTTTTTTTTTTTTTGGGGGAGACAGAGTCTCACTCTTGTCACCTGGCATGTAATGGCATGATCTCAGCTCATTGCAACCTCTATCTCCCAAGTTCAAGTGATTCTCCTGCTTCAGCCTACCAAGTAGCTGGAATTACAGGTGCCCGCCACCATGCCTGGCAAATTTTTCTATATTTAGTAGGAAATGGGGATTTCACCATGTTGGCCAGACTGGTCTCGAACTCCTGACCTCAGGTGATCCACCTACCTCAGCCTCCCAAAGTGCTGGTATTACAGGAGTGAGCCACTGCCCCTGGCTCATGTATACTTTATATAGACATTATATTTAAATGTTAAGCAATAATTAGGTGACTTTAAAAATATGTAATACCAATCTGTTTCCCTTTGTTTTTATTCTATAGATACAAATACTTGATGTTTTTAAAAATGCCACTACTTTGTTCCTTGATTTTCTTTTCTTACCACCCATCTGAATGCCCCTGAATACAAGCAGAAAGCCCCTTTTTTTAATGGGATTTTATTTACAAACATATTGAAAGTAAGTGTGTGGAGAGGATATTTTGGAGTTTCTACCATCCCCTGTTATGATTTGTGTCTCCTAAAAGGAGAAGATAGACTTTAAAGTGGCAGGAAAAATTCTATGAAACTGACCTGGCATGATGGCTCACGCCTATAATTCCAGCACTTTGGGAGGCCGAGGCAGGCGGATCACTTGAAGTCAGGAGTTTGAGACCAGCCTGGCCAACATGACAAAACCCTGTTTCTACTAAAAATACAAAAATTAGCTGGGCGTGCTGACACACACCTGTTATTCCAGCTATTCAGGAGGCTGAGGTGACAGAATTGCTTGAACCCAGGAGGCAGAGGTTGCAGTGATCTGAGATCGTACCACTGCACTCCAGCCTGGGCAACAGAGAGAGACTTAGTCTCAAAAAAAAACCACAGGTAGTGGTTGTCAAGCAAAAATATTAATATCTTGGCATGAAGTTTCTAAATCTGATGTTTACATTTAGTAGAATGATAAATTTCAAGTTAACAATTTCATATGATGAAAGGTACTTTTCTTAGAAAAAAATACATTGCAATTTTTGCAATAAAATGATTACTATTTTTCATATTTAGGGCAGTGTAAAATATGTGAAAACAGTATTTCCCTCAATGCCTATGAAATTGCAGCTCTCAAAAAGCGATATATCTACCATCGAAACGTCAGAACAAACAGCTGAAGCTATGCATTATGTAAGTACCAAGGCAGCATTGGATCTTCCTAAATAATCTTTTATATCTCACAAAATATATCTAACCCGATTGTCCTAAAGTCTCCTTTCTGACTTTTTTTGTTCTTTACTTTATTGAAGAAATTTTCAATAAGTATAACCAAGTAACAAATTACTTGTTGTTTTTCAGGATATTAGTAAAGATCCAAATGCAGAGAAGCTTGTTTCCAGATATCACCCTCAGATAGCTCTAACTAGTCAATCATTATTTACCTTATTAAATAATCATGGACCAACGTACAAGGAACAGTGGGAAATTCCAGTGTTTATTCAAGTAATACCTGTTGCAGGTTTGTGATTTGCTATGTCAAATAATGCTCTCAAAAAAGAGAGGTTGGACCGTGTGTTCTCACTCATAAAAAGGAGTTGAACAATGAGAACGCATAGGCACAGGGAGGGAAACAACACACACCGGGGCCTTTCGAGGGGTGGGGGGCAAGGGGAGGGAGAGCATTAGGACAAATACCTAATTCGTGCAGGGCTTAAAACCTAGATAACAGGTTGGTAGGTACAGCAAACCACCATGGTACATGTGTACCTATGTAACAAACCTGCACATTCTCCACATGTATCCCCAACTTAAAGTAAAATTTAAAAAAAGACAAAAAAAGAGAGGTTGGAACCATTTCATTTCAGCTGTCTAAATATAGACAAAGCACTGATTTGAGGAGGACGTAAGTTTGACACTTACATTCAGTAAAACTTTTTATGTATAAAGCTACTATAGGCTCAGCACTACTAAATGAATTAATTAGGTCTATAGCACTTATAGTCGTATTTAAGGGTGAGAGCGACAAAATGATGGCATAGGGTGGCCAAGAAATACATGAAATGGTCAGGTTGTTCTGTCTTTCACGGAAATGAAAGGAATGTAGTACTTTAGTAGACAACCTCAAATGGGTGAATTTCCATGACTTATTTACTTGTCTGTTACTGGAATTTGGAATTACAGTAAGTCTATACATATAAGCGTAGGGTAGTCTGTCTTTCAACAATAAAATTAATATTTGCATATTAATTCCTGTATATAAGAAATTATTTCCCTCCTGTTTTGATTCATATTTAATTTTTTATTTTTTAAATATCTTTCAGAATTAACATTATATGTTACAGCATAAATATAATAAGTGAAAGATTATGTCTATTGAAACAAAACTACAAATTAGAGTTAAATGTAATATATTCTCTGTGGTAAATATTTCATCATTTTTTGCAAGTTCCTATAAGAAACTGAGTAATAATGACAGTAAGAATATAACAGTAAAAACTAGAAATCCTTTTTAAACATTGTTAGAAAGACATTTTTCTTCTGCCAGTTGGATTTTCTTGCCCTTAGATTTCTAAAGGACTTGAATATCTTCTAGTCTAAGGGTAGCAAATATATGGGACATGTGCTGCCATTCTCCTGTGTCTCTTTGTTTCGTGATCCTTATGTCATACATCCTGTTTTTAAAAAATGTATCATGATTAGATACTAATCACCTCTTTCTTTGGTTTCTGTTTTAAGGTTCAAAACCGGTTAAAGTAATATATATTAATTCACCACTTCCCCAAAAGAAAATGACTATGAGAGAGAGAAATCAAGTCTTTCATGAAGTTCCATTAAAATTTATGATGTCCAAAAACACATCTGTTCCAGTCTCTGCAGTCTTTATGGACAAACCTGAAGAGTTTATATCTGAAATGGACGTATGTAATTTTTTTTTTTCCCCTAAGGGGAATGTACTTGTTTATCCTTTTGAAGCGTAAAGTTGTATTGCAAATCCCTAAACCTAGTAGTTAAAAATACAGGCTTTAGATTCAAACTTAAATTGAATTTCAAGTCTAGGTAGACTTTAGGCAACTAACTTAACCTCCCTCAGCCTCAGTTTTCTCTTTTCATACATGAAAGCAAGTAGTACCTAGTTGACAAGGTTATTATGAGGGTTAAGTTTGATATTTTATGTTGAAGGGTGAGCACAGTTTTTAGTTATGTATGTAGTGAAAACTCATTGATGGTGGTGGTTAATGTGAGGTTTTGTTTAATTGGTCTCATTCATATTCAAGAGCTTTATTTTTCTGAGATGGAACCTCGCTGTGTCACCCAGGCTGGAGTGCAGTGGTACAATCTCTGCTCACTGCAACCTCTGCCTCCTGGGTTCAAGCGATGCTCCTGCCTCAGACTCCCGAGTAGCTGAGATTACAGGTGTGCACCACCATACCCGGCTAATTTTTTTGTATTTTTAGTAGAGACAAGATTTCACCATGTTGGCCAGGCTGGTCTCAAACTCCAGACCTCAGGTGATCCACTCGCCTCAGCCACCCAAAGTGCTGGGATTACAGGTGTGAACCACTGCATCTGACCCATATCTAGGTTTTTAAGTGTGAAAAGGAACAGATGAGTTTAATTTGATTGGTACAGAAAGTATTTGGCCAGATTGTTAATCTTAAGTATACTTAGTAGCTGTGTGACCTTGGGCAGATTACATAATATCTCTGTGTCTAGTTTGCTTATCTGTAAAATGGGCATCATGATATTACCTAACTCATAGGATTGTTCAGGTTTAAATGAATTTATACATGAAAAGCATTTAGAGTAACACTTGGCACTCTGTAAATATTAGCTTTTATTATTCTGTATTGTAAAATATTTTTTCCATGATTTTTAAATACATTGTTTATAGAGAACTTGATTCATTCATTCCATAAGTTTTTATTGAGCAGATACTATTCTATGCAGGGAGGAAGCAGCAGTGAATAAAAACAAAACCTATTTTCCCTCAGACCTTAAATAAGTGGTAGAGGGCCGAAATACAGTAAAAAAGCAGGTAGTGGTAAATGCTATGGAGAAAAATAGAGTAGGCTAAGGGGAAATAGAGATATAGGTGGGGAAGGGGTCATTTTATATTCATGATTAAGAAGGCTTTTCTGAGGACAGGAAATGTGAACAGAGACTTGAGTAAAAGGAGGAAGCAAACAAAAGTTTAAAATAAAATATAGAAATGTTTTTATTGTACTTTAGAGCTCATACAATTTTAAGGATATTGGCCTTTTGGTTTTTATATTTATGTTTTTCTCTTTGCTATTTGCCTTTTTATATTTTTATGATACACATGTCATAAAGCACTTTTAACTTTTGTTTTCTTCTTACACATTTTACTTTTAAAACTCTGCCTACAACTTATATTGAGGTGAATGTCAGGCAGTAACAAGAAGAAACATGAGGTAGAAGAAGGATAAAAATTGACAGTGGCTTCTTTCAATAATGGTAGGCCAGGTAATTGGGACCCTCCTTTTATTGATGACATCTAAAAAAGCTGGACAGATATTAAAATGTCTTTCTTAGAAGCATGAAAAAGCTAACAAGATAGTGAGGAATTGTAGGGCTGAGGTACTGAAGAAGACAGGATTCCTAGAAGGTCAGCCTATTACTTAGGGTTATTTTTGCCTTGGATTATATTTGCCAGTTCTGAAGAGGCAACTAAGAAAATGAACTGTGCTTTTGGCAGCATCATAAGACTAGAGGGATAAAAGGAAAAGTTCAGTTTTCCACCAAGGGCCTGGACCCCAAAGGGGCTGCACCTCAGGAGTCAGGGTGAAGCAGAAGTAAATGAGCCTTCTCTGAGATTGTAGCCTGAGTTTTCAGGCCCTGAACTTGGAGTAAAATGCTTTTTCTACAGTGCAGGTGTCTTCAAACACCTAGGAAAGTAACTAAAAATGAGAGGAGAATAATGCATTTTTTTGTAGCCTCACATTATTATACCTCTTAATGTCTATTAGCCTAATTTTTGTTGCTAAGTATTCTGTGATTATTTTGATTTCTGTAGTCCAACAATTTGGAATGTTTTTAAATTTCCAAGTGCTTGAGTTTATTGTTTGTTAACATTTTTCTTAATGATATCTAATTTTATTTCCTTCTGAACATAGAATAAGACTATCAGATTCTGCTTTGGTCTATATTGAGATTTTCTTTGTATATTAATTTATAGTCCATTTTTTGAAATGCCCTTTGGATTCTTGGGGGAAGGGAAAAGGTTTATCTTTGTAATCTGTTTACAAATATATTTTCAATCTTTCATATATATTCTCATTATTTAATATTATTCATACCTTCTGTATTTTTTTATTTTTTACTTAGAGACAGTATCTCATTGACCTGGTATAATTGTATTTCTGTCAAATTTTTCTTTTATTTTTCAGTTTATGTAATAAAAATTTATGACCACTATCTGTTTACCATGGATTTTCTCTTTTTTCAAACTAGCATTTCTCCCTTTTCTATCTAACGCTTTTTGCCTTGAATTCTGCTTTGTCTAACACTTACACTGCTATTCCTCCTCTTTTTATCTCTTGATGGCATCTGTAGTTGTTTTGTTTTTAACCTTTTTGTGTAGGAATGTCTCACGTAAGCAGCATATAGTTTAATTTTACTTTTTTACTGAATTTGGTAGTCTTTTAGTAGGAATTACCATTCACTAGCTACCATTTACTGAGAGGTTACTTACTGTGTGACAGGCACTATGCCAAGAGATTTTCTATATATAATTTCTCACTTAATCTTTAGAACAAATCCAAGAAGATGCCCCTGCTATACCTGTTTTAGAGATGAGGCAGTTGAAGTTCAGCGAGGTTCAGTAACTTACATGAGTTGATCTTTCTTACTCACTACTGATGGCTGTTAGAACCTTTCTTTAAATCCTGCACTGTAAGGCTAGTGGATGTACATAACCAATTACCAAATTTCTACGGTATTTAAAGTGCTCTGTCAGATTGAAGAGAGATCTTCTGGTACTTGTCTCCTTGTAGAGGGGACAATGTATTCCTGAATAAGTTAAAGCTGTGTGTAGTTTTTCCATTACCAAAACAGCACGTGAAAAACAACATTTATGACTTCATGTCTCAGAATACAATAAACCACCTTCTGTCCATTTCTGCCCCATCTTTTATTGCTGAGAGTTGTTTTCCCTGAGTAGTTGTGGAAAGAAAGTCACTGGTTGATACTAAGGGTGCACCAGAAGCTGGCAACACTTCTCTGGCCGCATTAGAAAGCAGCGCCCTCACAGTGGCAGGGGAACTTTCCTCCTGGTCAGCTAAGACCAAGTGTCTCTGCAAGAGTCTATAGAGTAGACATAAATGAAAATCTACCTCCCGTTTGGCTCTACATTTCTTTTTTGTGGTCTTGTCTTTTTTTTTTTTTTTTTTTTTTTTTTTTTGATTAGTTGAAATTCCTCTTGAGATGTAGTAGTTCGTAAATGTTCCATTTCTTGTGCTATTACAACTTGGCAAATTTGCCTGTTATCATGAACATTTCAATGGGAAAATAAGGTTAATAATAGTTGGCAGTAGTTTGTTGTCATCTTAGGCAAGAACCTTTTATAACCATGAGACTTTTCTTTCTACTTTAAAATAGCATGAAGTATGTATGAGAGAGATAGGGACATTAAGAGATAGGTAGGGTAGCTTGAAATTTTTACTAATACTTTACCAATTTATTTACTTAAGATGTCCTGTGAAGTCAATGAGTGCCGAAAAATTGAGAGTCTTGAAAACTTGTATCTGGATTTTGATGATGATGTCACAGAACTTGAAACTTTTGGAGTAACCACCACCAAAGCATCAAAGTCACCAAGTCCAGCCAGTACTTCCACAGTACCTAAAATGACAGATGCTCCTACAGCCCCCAAAGCAGGAACTACAACTGTGGCACCAAGTGCACCAGACATTTCTGCTAATTCTAGAAGTTTATCTCAGATTCTCATGGAACAATTGCAAAAGGAGAAACAGCTGGTCACTGGTATGGATGGTGGCCCTGAGGAGTGCAAAAATAAAGATGATCAGGGATTTGAATCATGTGAAAAGGTATCAAATTCTGACAAGCCTTTGATGCAAGATAGTGACTTGAAAACATCTGATGCCTTACAGTTAGAAAATTCTCAGGAAATTGAAACTTCTAATAAAAATGATATGACTGTACATATGGTACATGCTGATGGTGAAAGACCTAATGTTCTGGAAAACCTAGACAGCTCAAAGGAAAAGACTGTTCGATCAGAAGCAGCTAAAACTGAAGATACAGTTCTCTGCAGCAGTGATACAGATGAGGAGTGTTTAATCATTGATACAGAGTGTAAAAATAATAGTGATGGAAAGACAGCTGTTGCGGGTTCTAACTTAAGTTCTAGACCAGCTAGTCCAAATTCTTCTTCAGGACAGGCTTCTGTAGGAAAGCAGACTAATAGTGCTTGTAGTCCAGAAGAGTCATGTGTTTTAAAAAAACCTATCAAACGAGTATATAAAAAATTTGATCCAGTTGGAGAGATTTTAAAAATGCAGGATGAGCTCTTAAAGCCAATTTCCAGAAAAGTACCCGAATTGCCCTTAATGAATTTAGAAAATTCTAAACAGCCTTCTGTTTCTGAGCAATTGTCTGGTCCTTCAGACTCCTCTAGTTGGCCGAAATCTGGATGGCCTTCTGCATTTCAGAAGCCAAAAGGACGTAAGTAAATATTTACAAAGAGCTTACAGCGTTTTACTTGTTCTTTTTCCTTAGGTTTTTCTCCCTCATTCCTTTACTTTGTTACAACCTGTTTTGTAATTGTCATATAGTCATTGATAATTCATTTTTTCAGTCTATTGATCAGTATTTCAGCTTCCAAAATGTCCTCTCTAGATATGTATACAAAGGCGTATGGGTCTTGTGACTTGTGTTTATGTAACATGTACAGTGACTGCTAAGCTATAGTAAAGTGATTTGTCAAACTGATGAAGGGTAAGTGCATCCAGAATAATCATAAACATTGATTGATTTAAAAATTATTTATACTTGGTGTTGGACTGCAGTTTTATAGTTTTTGGTTTTGTGAAATCTGCTCCTCAGCTCTGCCTAGATTAGGAATAGCATTACTTTTTAAACTCTTTTTCTTTTCTCACATTGTATGCTGTCTCATGAATTTATACTTTGCCTAGAGTTCGTCGTGAAGGTTAAAAGGAGAAGAACCTTAAAGCTAGGATTTCAGCTCTTACTGCAGTTCCAGTAAAAGTAAACAGAAATGGTAATAGTGTGAAGGTCCATTAGGCAGAGTAGAAAATTAAAGATGATAGAAGTTTTAAAATAGGTAATTGAATTGTTATATCCTTGATTATGCTGGGTAAAGAGCTAATATATTTTAAAAATGAGAAATACTATTTTTAAAGGTTTGCCGTATGAACTTCAGGACTATGTTGAAGATACATCGGAATACCTAGCTCCTCAGGAAGGAAATTTTGTGTATAAGTTATTTAGCCTGCAAGACCTGTTGTTACTTGTACGCTGCAGTGTCCAAAGGATAGAGACAAGACCACGTTCTAAAAAACGGAAGAAAATCAGAAGAGTAAGTAGTTATTCGTGGAGTTAGAATGTGATCACGTAAATAATCAACAGATACTTAACATGCCATTAAATTGCTGAGTTTAAATTGCTGAGCACTCTTAGTAGTATCTTCAGGTTGAATTTTGTTTTTTTACTAAAATACTGAGATCAATTTTAATAAGGGAAAGTGTTTCTATATAGTAGCCATAAATGCTGGTAACATTCATGCTTGGAATATACAGATTGAGCATCCCTAATCCAAAATTCAAAATGCTCCAAAGTTTGAAAGCTTTTGAGCTCTGACATGGTATCCCAAGTGGAAAATTCCACCACACGTGACCTCATATGATGAGTCACAGTCCAAAATCCAGTCAAAACTTGGTTTCATTTGTAAAATTATATAAAATGTTGTATAAAATTACCCTCAGGCTCTATGTATATGGTGGGTATGAAACATAAATGAGTTTTGTGTTTAGACTTGAGTCCTGTCCCCAAGATATCTCATTATGTATATGTAAATATTCCAAAATGTGAAACACTTCTGGTCCCAGGCATTTCAGATAAGGGATACTCCACCTGTATAAACGTTATAAAAAACTGCATCATCATAGATTACATCTAGATTGGCACATATATTCCTGTTTTCTCTGGGAATTTGGATTTCCATTATTACATGTGAACTCGAGCTCTTTTCTGTCTTTCTTTGGGGCTCTTTCTTGACTTGCTTTAGAAGTCCAAGTAGAACTTTTGAAAGATGGCCTTTCACACACATTTAAGGTCTTTTCAGGATTGTTAGAAGACCAAATCTCTTCCTTTCTTTTTCTCCCTGTTGTTTCTTTTGGGTTTGATATAAATATTTTCCTCAGGAAAAACATGTGTACTGCAATTTGAGTAATTACTTCTTTTAATAATTTTTCGTATTTGAAATTCTCTTTCAGATTAGTTTGCATTTTTTTGTGTATGACTGCTGAATTCTGATAAAGGGAATCTTCTATATTATAATTGAGTATGTAATATTAAAGTGTGTTTCCTTTAATTTTTCTTGAGGATTTTTTCTGTTGTATATATTTGTCACAGTACACATTTGAAAAAACAAGTTTTGGTGTCTCTGTCTCTTGTTACCTAACTTACTGCCCAATAAGAATCATCACTGACCACTTTGAATGTCAGTGTGTTTTGAGGTAGGGATCAGGTGAATCCAGACTAGTGATGTTCTAGTATTGCCTTGTGGAGTACTTCCTGACTACTGTATCATATTAAAGAATAACTGGGCCGGGCAGGGTACCTCAAGCCTGTAATCCCAGCACTTTGGGAGGCTGAGGTGGGTGGATCACGAGATCAGGAGATCGAGACCATCCTGGCTAACATAGTGAAACCCCATCTCTACTAAAAATACAAAAAATTAGCCAGGTGTGGTGGCGGGCGCCTGTAGTCCCAGCTACTTGAGAGGCTGAGGCAGGAGAATGGTGTGAACCTGGTAGGCGGAGCTTGCAGTGAGCCGAGATCGCACCACTGCACTCCAGCCTGGGCAACAGAGTGAGACTCCGTCTCAAACAAAAAAAGAGAAAAAAGAAAATGTTGTAAGTAGTACTATTTAAACTAGTTAGGTAAAAGTACATCCCCCATCAGTGTTTCCTACCTAAAAACCAACTTACTTAAATAGAGCTTTGAAATACTTAGAAGTCTCTTCAACCTCTGCTGTCCAAGAACTTCATCTCTTCTTTGTTTTTCCTTGGTTCTTCAATTATTTTAGTTGTCATTTTAGTTTCCAGTATCATTTATGTTTCCTTACCAAAACTCTGCTTAATAAGAGTTGCACTTTAAAGGAGAACTTAAAACATCAGCCAGTCTAAAGTGATGGGATAAAATAAAGAGTCTAGGCCAGGCACAGTGGCTCACGCCTCTAATCCCAACTCTTTTGGAGGCCGAGGCAGGTAGATCACCTGAGGTCAGGAGTTCAAGACCAGCCTGGTCCATGTGGCGAAACCCCATCTCTACTAAAAAAAATACAAAACTTAGCCGGGCGTGGTGGTGCACCTGTAAACCCGGCTGCTCGGGAGGCTGAGGCAGGAGAATCCCTTGAACCTGGGAGGTGGAGGTTGCAGTGAGCTGAGGTTGTGCCATTGCACTCCAGCCTAGACAACAAGAGTGAAACTCCATCTCAAAACAAAAGAATAATAAAGAAGCTAATTTGAACCACAAGATAAAACAGAATTTTCTGAGTTCGTTACATGATTATGAAATCCACACCCAGGAACTTTGGATGATTTCATAATATCTATTACTGTCTGTCTCAGTTAACCAAGTATCCTAAGTGCTTTATGTGAAAAATTGGAACAGAACCAAGAAAAACTTTTACTTGGGGAGCCACTTATCAAGGGAAAAAAATAGTAAATTTTATTTTTATAGTATGAAAATTTTGATTATCCTTAAATTTTTTTTTTTTTTTTTGAGACGGAGTCTCGCTCTTTCGCCCAGGCTGGAGTGCAGTGGCCGGATCTCAGCTCACTGCAAGCTCCGCCTCCCGGGTTCACGCCATTCTCCAGCCTCAGCCTCCTGAGTAGCTGGGACTACAGGCACCCACCACCTTGCCTGGCTAGTTTTTTTTTGCATTTTTTTAGTAGAGACGGGGTTTCACCGTGTTAGCCAGGATGGTCTCGATCTCCTGACCTCGTGATCCACCCGTCTCGGCCTCCCAAAGTGCTGGGATTACAGGCTTGAGCCACCACGCCCGGCTGATTATCCTTAAATTTTTACTTCAATTTTGGGATACTAAGCAAAGATGAAATGTTCAGGCCTTTTTTTCCCCTGGCTTCCTGGAGATGGCAGTAGAATACATACAGAAATTAAAACTGGTTTTAGGACTTGGTTTTATAGATAGAGTAGTTTATCAAAGAAAATCTCCTGAAGTATTTGCTTTTCAGAAATAATACATATTTTTAAATTTTAAAAAATATATGGAATTAACTCTGTTACTCATTTCTGATCCAGAAATGTGATCCTTTTTCTCAGTCAACTTTTTTCTTAACTCTGCTGTAAACTAGCTATGTGTCCTTGAGGAAATTTCATTCATTCTTTTTTTAAAAGAGACAAGAGTCTTGCTCTGTTGCCCAGGCAGGAGTGCAGTAGCACGATCATAGCTTACTGCTTCCTTGAACTTCTGGGCTCAACTGATTCTCCCACCTCAGCCTCCTGAGTAACTAGGACTGTAGGCTTGTGCCACATGCTCAGCTAATTTTTTTTTTTTTTAATTTGTTATAGAGTCAGGGTCTTGCTAGTTTTTCCAGGCTAATCCTGAACTCCTGGCCTTAAGTAATCTTCCCACCTCAGCCTCCCAAAATGCTGGGATTACAGACTTGAGCCATTATACCTAGCCTGAGCAAATTTCTTTATCTCGACCTTGTATTTGCTCTAAAGTTATGAGAGACTAAATCATATGCAGATAACCATTTGCTAGATTATATAGTAAAATGCTTTTAATGATAAAATTATCCTAATCCCATTTAATTTTGTTTTTAATTGAGAAGACACACTGGAGGCCTTACCTCCTGAAAATATGGTCCCTGAAACAATAGCTTGTTATTAATGCAAAACCTTGGACTCTACCCCAGATTCTACATTTTAACAAGATCACCAGATTTCTCACATGCATGTAGTTCAGGGGCAATCACATGAAACCGCACTTACTGTTGATAACAAAACTATTAGTGGATTTGAATCATTCTTACCACCAACATTGTGCCAAGCCCACTCTTTCAAGAATTAAGAAATATTTATGAAATATTTTCAAATCTGCAAATGGTAACATCTTAGTATAATTTCAAAAGTACTAATTAGCCTTATCAGTGCAAGTTAAATACCTTAAATCATGTGTTTCTCTTTCTGCAACTGGAAATAGACTCCTGTTAAGAGCAGAGTTTTCTTTGAAGCTATAGCATAAGCACAGTGAACAACGTGTATTTCTTTGCTTATGCTCCTTTAGACCAGTAATAGGTACAGTCATTTTACTTATGTAGTGTCCTGACCAGTGAATTTGGATGGATAATTTGTCAGATACTTCATGTCTGAAATAAAGCCGTTAAATTGAAGACAATGACAAACAGGTTTTAATGTAGGCATTATTGCTCCTTCATTTGTAGGATGAAACAAGCTGCTCAGAGTATTTGAGCCTGAGACAGTGTGACTCATGCTTTAAAGGAGCAAAAAAATTCTACCTTTTTTATCCTCTTGAGAATGACTAGTAAAAAAGTCAGTCCTTCCCAGCATCTAGCTTTGAGCCTTTGGGCAACTATGTATGATGGGCTCTGTTGCAAGGATTCTGCTGTCATTCACATTCCCTGACAAATCAAACCTTGCCTATGTGGGGAGGTATGTCAATTTTGGTCAGAAATGGGAATGGTGAGGAGAGATCTCTTTTATCCATGCAACTTTTGGCACCAAACATTCTTCTATCCATCAGGCTTGAATGTATCCATCTTACAGTGTGAATCCTGCTGTAACTGAAAGGATGAAATAAGATTACCTGAAAGCATTCTGAAAGTGGCAAAGTTGGATAGGCAAATGTATTTATTATTAATAGTAAATTAGTAGAGCTTTGAAAAAGTATAATCTTGCATTGCAGCAATTTCCAGTTTATGTACTACCAAAAGTAGAGTATCAAGCTTGTTATGGAGTTGAAGCTCTGACTGAAAGTGAACTTTGTCGCTTATGGACTGAAAGTTTATTGCATTCCAACAGCTCATTTTATGTTGGTAAGTTATACAGAAGTCTTTGTTCTCCTTTTTAATTTCCTTGTAATTACATACTTGTAAATTCAATTATGAATACTTCTATTCTGTACTTTTTTACTTTAGTTTTTATGTATGTATGTATTTATTTTTAGACAGGGTCTCACTCTGTTACCCAGGCTGGAGTGTAGTCATGTGATCATAGCTCACTGTAACCTCAAACTCCTGGCCTCAAGTGATCCTCCTGCTGCAGCCTTCCAAGTAGCTGGGGCTGCAGGCATGTGCTACCATGCCCAGCTAATTTTTTTGTTTTTTATTGAGATGGGGTCTCATTATGTTGCCCAGACTAGTCTTGAACTTCTGGCCTCAAGCAATCCTCCTACCTTAGCTTCCAAGAGCTCTGATATTACAGGGATGACCTACCATGCTGACCTATTTTAGAAATACTTATTTAATGGTATAATCAAAAATATACATTTGTTTTCTAAAACAAGCTTCTTTTAAGGGTACTGTTTAATTGGTCAACTATTGATCTATACATTTATTTTGAAATTTTCTTATAATGACACTGCTTTTAAAACCTCAAATATTTTGATGAAATGACTTTTTCCTTTGTTTTTGTTTTGTTTTTCTGGGGCATGGGGATTAGGCTGGAATTCAATTGGCATTGGCTCAGTTCATGTACACTTAACATCCTCACATAATAGATTACTTACTAGTCATTATTGGTAGTATTTCCTCCCACTGGAATGTCCAGTATCGAACATCTCAATGCATCCCATAAATCTCAATCCCTCCTAATCATCTCAGACTACTCCTCTGTGTAGTCTTTTGCTTCTTTGATCTCTCAGTGCGGTCTTTTACTTCTCTGTGAATTGTTACTTTGTACTTTATTGTTCTCTCTTAACACCTATCCCTTCTTCCTGTTAGACAATAAACAGCTTAACGTCAGAGTCTGATAAAATTCTGTATTGAGTCTAATAAAATTTTGTATTATAGTGGTTAGCTTGATTGCTTGTATGTAATAAATGCTATGAGGGTTTGTTTCTTAAAGAAAGGTTATTCACTTAAAATGTTTTTCCTGTTTTGGTTAATCAGTATTTTGTTTTCATGTTTTATGAGAGTATTAAGTAGATAATTGATTCTTTCTGCTTAACTCAAAAAAGGAAGTAGCTAAATGCACTAATTGGTGATAGGCTGCCTCCCTCCTCTTCCTTCATAAACATACTCGAAGTTTTTGTAGTAATTTTCAGTCTATAACCAGAATTTCAATGTTCCTCCAAAGACCTCACAATCTCAGTGTTAGCTACTTGAATGCAATTTGCCAGCCATATCATTTTAGGAAAGGACCAAATAAAAACCTATGAGTGAAATTTTGTTTAAAGTACTGACAGAGAACAGAGATTCATGACCAAAAAAAAAAAAAATTTAAGGTTTCAGTTTTTAAATGTACAGTTTAACGTCAACTGTGTGGATTACTTCATCTTAATTATTTTTTAAAATCCTAAGTAATCCTAACTGCTGATTATTCTCTGTGAATCCTATCCTCTTGTAAGCCTTTCATTTCAATGTACTGGGATAGTATTTTTGGCTTCTGTGCCAAGTGTTTGGTGAAAAGCATATATTGTGTGGTTGTGGGATTTTGGTTTGTTTGGGGTTTTTTGGTGGGGTGTAGGTATGCGGGGGCGATATGTTTTAAAATACTATTTTAAAAACATCTGAGTTTTTGAGTTTTTTTAAATGTTGTTATAATACCCTTTTAATTTAAGGAAGATGTTCAAGAAAATCACTTGAAGTGCTTTTAAAAGTGGAGATTGCTGGCCCCACCCTGGAGTGTCTGATTTACTAGGTCTGTACTGGGACCTGAGACTTTCTCAGGTGGTACTGATGCTGCTAGTTTAGGGACCACACTTTGAGAATCAATTCTATAGCTTATAGTCTCTTTTTCCAGTAGAATAAACACACTTGTGATTTGTTTGTTCGCTTTGCTTTGCTATAAACCTGTTCCCCACTTTACCTAGTTGCAGTACTCTTTTTATCTTTTCCCTATAAAAACTTCAGGATTTACTCCTTTAAGACAATTTCCCACATAGTCTCATCGCAACTTCTGCATCCACCCTCCAACCCTATAATATTTATCAATTCTATATAGTTGACATACAGGCAGTCCTCACTTGGCTCACAGTTTCAATAAGCACAAGTTTTAGTTATGACTGTGTGTTAACAGTAATTGTATAAAGTATAAGCTTCACTGCTGGCTCTTCAGTCCACAGATCACTACATAAATAACAGGCACATCATGATCAGTGACCAGTCATGTCACTTCTTTCAAAGTCTGTTTATAATTGGTTATTGTGTACCCATTGAGCTCATGCACAGAAAGCAGAGTGTGCAGTTGTGTTGACTCTTTGTCTCCCAGTGATACACCCATGTGATATTTTACCAAAGTAGGTAATCAAAAGAATCGGCCAACAAATATTAAAGCAAAGCAAAGAAACAAAAGGGGATACTGCCAGAAGTGAAATTTGAATGGAACATAAATGGAATTACAGAGGAAATAGCAGAGACTGGGAATGTTGGCACTGCTATTGTTCCAGTGACTCTAGATTTGCTGCTGCCAGACAAACTTAGTGAAAGCGTTGTGACATAAAGGATGAACAAGTGACACTGGCATAAGATTTTACACTAAACAAACTCCTGAAGATAATTTCATGATATTGAGAGCACAAAGGATACAGTGTCGGAAGCTGATCCTTAGGAATATAACGGTTCACCATGGCATTGAAAAGATGCATCCAGCCAGGTGAGGTGGCTCACGCTTGTAATCCCAGCACTTTGGGAGGCCGAGGCGGGTGGATCATTTGAGGTCAGAGTTAAAGACTGGCCTGGCCAACATGGTGAAACCCTGTCTCTACTAAAAATATAAAAAATTAGCTGGGCAGTAGTCACTTGTGCCTGTAGTCCCAGCTACTCAGGAAACTGAGACAGGAGAATCACATGAGCCTGGGAGGTGGAGGTTGCAGTGAGCCAAGATCACACCACTGCACTCCAGCCTGGCCAACAGAGTGAGCCCCTGTCTCAAAAAAGAAAAAGAAAAGATGCATTCTTCCTAGTAACAAGTTGTGCAAGAAGGTAACAAGCACTGTTCAAACTGCTCTTCACTAACGTTTCATAAAGAAATAAAACACTTTAGTGTTTTGAATTAAAGTGTACTAAAATATTTTACTGTTCTGTTCATTTTCCTGTATATTTATGATTGATAGTTTATAGTGTTTTGACAAAAATTTCAAAGGTAACCAAACAGTTGTAATTTTCCCCATTGATTGTTAAAATTGTAGGGTTTCAGCCCGTATGGTCATTTTTTTTTTTTTTTTTTTTTTGAGACGGAGTCTCGCTGTGTCACCCAGGCTGGAGTGCAGTGGCGCGATCTCGGCTCACTGCAAGCTCCGCCTCCCGGGTTTACGCCATTCTCCTGCCTCAGCCTCCGAGTAGCTGGGATTACAGGCGCCCGCCACCACGCCCGGCTAGTTTTTTGTATTTTTAGTAGAGACGGGGTTTCACCATGTTAGCCAGAATGGTCTCGATCTCCTGACTTCGTGATCCACCCGCCTCGGCCTCCCAAAGTACTGGGATTACAGGCTTGAGCCACCGCGCCCGGCCCGTATGGTCATTTTTATGGTCCCCACACTGCATGCAAAGCAAGGAGTCACTATACACATATGAATGCATGTATGCTTGTATATGTTTATGTGCATATATGTATGAATGAATGCTTGTATATAAAGTCTTTATTTTTATTATACATAGATTTTATTTGTCCTCTCTAAATTAGTGCTTTCCAACCTTGATGCAGATAAATATTTGTACAGCACACTGTGATATATAAGAGAGATTGCTTGTAGCTGAAGGGCAATAGCCAGGGAGCTTTTGCCATCCCCAGCATTGCTTAGCTGCCTGAAGGGCTGAGGTGATGAGTATCTTAAGCACATATATATCTTATTTGAGGCCAACAGATTAGAAAGCTCCAATGTTGAGAGAGTTGTGAACTCCTTGAGGAGGTAGATCCTCAGAGCACTTAGTATGGTATTGTCTGTATAGTTATTTTTGACAGACCATAATTGACACACACTATAATACTTTTTTAAATGAATTTCTTTCAAAAGGTAAGAACTATTAGTCTTCTCAAAGACATAATTAGTAAACATCTAAAAGTTATGCTTAATATTTCCTTTCTGTGGTTATTAAATCATTACAATGTGTCTTTGTTATTAGAAATGCCACTGTGTAATGAGTGTAATCAGTGTATGAGCATAAAGCAAATGAAAGGGGGCTTGGTAAGAAAATGAAACATTAAATTATGTGCAATTTTAATTGTCCCAGTGATTGACATCAGCTTTCCAGGTAATTTGTTTTGAGACCTAAATATTAGGAGTTAAAAAGATAAAAACAATTTGTTTTCAACATTGATACGTGTTAAATTCTCATCATGCCAGTTGATGTTTTTAACTATGGTACAATACCTACGATTTTTGTGTTGACTTGATCATATAACATTTAACCCGGAACTATCTTTTATGTCACTCTTCCTTGGTATATTTCAGGACCTTAGTATCAGCTCTCAACCTGTTTTGTTTTAGAACATATGCATTACTTTTTAAAACAAAAGCATCATATTGAGAATTTGCTGTTTTGTTTTTTGGAATTCTAGATTCACATTGTGTTTGTAAAAAAAAGTAAGAGTCGGGGCCGGGTGCTGTTGCCCACACCTGTAATCTTAGCACTTTGGGAGTCCAAGGCAGGTGGATTGCTTGAGGCCAGGAGTTCGAGACCAGCCTGGCCAACATGATGGAACCCCATCTCTACCAAAAATACAAAAAAAAAAAGATAGCTGGGAGTGGTGGCGGACAACTGTAGTCCTAGCTACTCAGGAGGCTAAGGCACAAGAATAGCTTGAACCTCAGAGGCAGACATTACAGTGAGCCAGGATCTCGCTATTGCACTCCAGCCCAGGAGACAGAGCAAGACTCTGTCTAAAATAAATAAATAAATGAATAAGACTTTGGCCAGGCTCAGTGACTCACGCCTGTAATCCCAGCACTTTGGGAGGCTGAAGCAGGTGGATCACCTGATGTCAGGAATTCAAGACCAGCCTCACCAATGTGATGAAACCCAGTATCTACTAAAGATACAAAAAGTTAGCCGGGCCTGGTGGTGGGCACCTGTAATCCCGTCTACATGGCAGGCTGAGGCAGGAGAATCGCTTGAACCCAGGAGGCGGAGGTTGCAGTGAGCCAAGATCATGCCTCTGCACTCCAGCCTGGGCAACAAGAGCGAAACTTTGTCTCAAAAAGTAAGACTTGGAACTGACTGCTTTGATTTTTTTTTTTTTAAACTGTAGGAAATCTTACAGTGTCCTTTAATAAATTTTTTTTTTTTGAGACAGAGTCTTACTCTGTCACCCAGGCTGGAGTGCAGTGGCACTGTATCGGCTCACTGCAACCTCCGTCTCCTGGGTTCAAACAATTGTCCTGTGTCAGCCTCCCAAGTAGCTGGGATTACAGGCGCCCACCACCATGCCTGGCTAATTTTTTAATATTTTTAGTAGAGGTGAGGTTTCACTATGTTGGCCAGGCTGGTCTCGAACTCCTGACCTCAGGTGATCTGCCTGCCTCAGCCTCCCAAAGTGCTGGGATTACAGGTATGAGCCACTGTCTCAGCCTAATTAAAAAATATGAAGCCAGATTTTCATAATCTAATTTTTACCTTCAGAACCAAGTGTGTCTTAGAAAGCCCCTGTACATTTGATTTTATCTGCTTGTTTTCATAATATGTACTTATTTCTCCTCACAAACGCCATACAAATGTAACTTTAATAGGAATTAGAAACACCAGTATTTTAATAGTTGTTGTTCATAAATTGTAGGCTTTGAAATGATTTTGTATGTTTGGACATGTGTAAACTTTTATATATTCAGCAAATATTTTAGAATGAATATAAATGTTTTATAATCTGAATTATGTCATTTTAGAATATAGCTGTACTTAAGACTTAATAAAATGTATATTTCTACTAAATATAAAATTTATTTACAGTTATTAAAATTTGTAAAAGCATCTTTAAGGAGACAGGATAACTTGGTTTTTTGTTTTCTAAATACTGCAATTGCTTGTTCTTTTTAAGTTTGATATT
Source organism: Macaca fascicularis (assembly GCF_037993035.2). NCBI lineage: Eukaryota > Metazoa > Chordata > Mammalia > Primates > Cercopithecidae > Macaca > Macaca fascicularis. The sequence goes on along the minus strand of NC_088381.1, from coordinate 36,950,838 downwards.
TTATTTTAGGGCATATTGATGCATTTACTTCAAAACTTTTTCTGCTGGAAGAAATTACTTCAGAAGAATTAAAAGAAAAGCTTTCAGCACTCAAGTAAGAAAGTTTACTTTGTGGTGAGAATTGAAAAACTTGTTAATGTGATCATTAATTTTTCTTTAAATATTGTTTAAGCTTAAAGTATTTTCAAGACTTTTAATCCTTTTATGTATAGAGGTCTCATTGGACCCAGTTTTGTTTTGTCTTGTTTTCGTTCTTTGTGTTTTTGAGACAGAGTCTCTTTCTGTCACCCAGGCTGGAGTGCAGTGGTGTGATCTCGGCTCACTGCAGCCTCAGCCTCCCTGGTTCAAGGGATCCTCCCACCTCAGCCTCCTGAGTAGGGACTACAGGCATGCAGCAGCATGCCCAGCTCATTTTTGTATTTTTCGTAGAGACAGGGTTTCACCATGTTGCCTGGGCTGTTTTCAAACTCCTGAACTCAAGCAATCTGCCTGCCTCGGGCTCCCAAAATGCTGGGATTACAGGCATGAATCACCATGCCTGAGCAGCAGTATGTTTTGTTTTGTTTTTGTTTGTTTATTGATAGATGACGGTTATATATATTTTGGGGTACATGTGATTTTTTTTTTTTTTTTTTTTTAGATGGAGTTTCACTCTTTTTGCCCAGGCTGGAATGCAATGGTGCAATCTTGGCTCACTGCAACCTCCACCTCCCGGGTTTAAGCAATTCTACTGCCTCAGCCTCCCGAGTAGCTGGGATTATAGGCATGCACCACCATGCCCAGCTAATTTTGTATTTTTAATAGAGATAGGGTTTCTCCATGTTGGTCAGGCTGGTCTCGAACTCCCGATCTTAGGTGATCTGCCCACCTCGGCCTCCCAAAGTGCTGAGATTACAGGTGTGAGCCACCATACCCAGCCTTACATGTGGTATTTTAATACCTATATACAATGTGTAATGACCAAATCAAGATAATTGGAATATCCTTCACCTCAAACATTTATCTTTGTGTTAGTAACATTACAATTCTTCCCTTCTAGCTATTTTGATATATACACTAAATTATTATGAATTGTAATTTCCCTACTATGGTATTGAATACTAGAAGTTACTCCTCCTGTCTAACCCCTTAACCAACTTCTCATTTCTCCCATCCATTTCCTTCTCAGCCTCTTGTAACTGCTATTCTGTATCTCCATGAGATCCACTTTTTTTGGCTTCCACATATGATTGACAGCATGCAGTATTTGTCTTTCTGTGCCTGGTTTATGTAACGACTTCCAGTTCTATCCATGATGCAAATACCAGAATTTCATTTCTTTTTTTTCTCTTTTTTTTTTTTTTTTTTTTTTTGAGACGGAGTCTCGCTCTGTCGTGCAGGCTGGAGTGCAGTGGCCGGATCTCAGCTCACTGCACCGCCTCCGGGGTTCACGCCATTCTCCTGCCTCAGCCTCCCGAGTGGCTGGGACTACAGGAGCCGCTACCTCGCCCGGCTAGTTTTTTGTATTTTTTTAGTAGAGATGGGGTTTCACCGCGTTAGCTAGGATGGTCTCGATCTCCTGACTTTGTGATCCGCCCATCTCGACCTCCCAAAGTGCTGGGATTACAGGCTTGAGCCACTTGCACCGGGCCAGAATTTCATTTCTTTTATGGCTGAATATACCTCTGTGTGTGTGTGTAGGTGTGTGTGTGTGTGTATGTGTGTGTGTGTGTGTCTGTAATCACATTTTCTTTATTCATTCATCCATTGATGGAGCCCAGACCCAATTTGTGATCTGTTTATATTATCTCCATCTCCAAATTAAATATAATGCCAGTAGCACCAGCCCTTCTACTTAAGACAAGGGAGGCTACAGCCAAAGTGGCCACTGTGCATGGGAAGCAAACATTTTACTCCATTACAGGAAAGGGAAAGGATAGTACAGTGAAAAACTCTGATAGTCTAACTTCTCAAAGTTTGCCCTTCTACTAAGCGTTACTATACACGAGACTGAAATGAATTTATCGTGCTCAGAACTCTAAATGTCTAAATGCAAAGGAAAATAACTTATGAACTTTATCTCATTTTCATCTCACAAATTCCTAGGAAAGGCTGGTGGTAGTATTATCTCCATTTTATATATGAGGAAATATTAGAGTGGTGTTCCCTAGAGCACACGGCTAAGCTAGTTGCAGCCTTGGCAGTTAATATGTTTGATTCCTACTTAAGAGAAGAAATGGTTCTGACTTCTACTAGCTGCATAGTTCCAGCCTTCACAGGTTTGACATAGTTTTTTAAGGGTCCCAGATCCAAATTTGAACTCTCTGCCTGCTTCAGTATGTCTGCTTCTATTACAAGGACTGCTTCTCTTGAACAGTAACTCTTTTTTATATATGTGAATAGAAAAGCTTTTCCATACCCTAGTCTGTACCTGCCTTGCTTTTCCCAAAGAAAAACATTTTTTAAAAAAAGAAAGGAGGAGGTCGGGCACAGTGGCTCATGCCTGTAATCCCTGCACTTCGGGAGGCTGTGTCAGGAAGATCACTTGAGGTCAGGAGTTCGAGACCAGCCTGGACAACATGGTGAAACCCCATCTCTACTAAAAATACAAAAATTAGCCAGGCGTGGTGGTGGACACCTGCAATTCCAGCTACTTGGGTGGCTGAGGCAGGAGAATGGCTTGAACCCAGGAGGCGGAGGTTGCAGTGAGCCGAGATCGTGCCACTGCACTCCAACTTGGGCAAAAAGAATGAGACTCCGTCTCAAAAAAATAAAAATAGGGAGGGAGAGAGAGAGAGAAGAAAAGAAAGAAAGAAAGGACCGATGGACGGACTTCAGGTCTAGAAGAACTACTGAAGAAATTTTTAAAATAATACCTGTATTTGGCCAGGCGCAGTGGCTCAGGCCTGTAATCCCAGCACTTTGGGAGGCCGAGGTGGGTGGATCACGTTAGGAAATCAAGGCCAGCCTGGCTAACATGGTGAAACCCCATCTCCACTAAAAATACAAAAAATTAGCCAGGCGTGGTGGCAGGCACCTATAGTCCCAGCTACTCGGGAGGCTGAGGCAGGAGAAGGGTGTGAACCCGGGAGGCAGAACTTGTAGTGAGCCAAGATCACACCACTGCACTCCAGCCTAGGCTACAGAGCGAGACTGTCTCAAAAAAAAAAACTTGTATTTCCCTTTAGCTATCCTATCACGAGTGGGTGGCTTCTCTGTCATCACAGGTTTAACATACCTGTCAATTTTTTTGGAAGCTAATTCACCACCATCTCTGAAAGACAAACTCTTAGGCATATTAGCTTTACTAAAGACCTCTTATCTTTTTTTTTTTTTTTTTTTTTTTTGAGGTGGAGTCTCGCTCTGTTGCCCAGACTGGAGTACAGTGGCGCGATCTCAGCCCACTGCAAGCTGTCCCTCCCGGGTTCACGCCATTCTCCTGTCTCAGCCTCCCGAGTAGCTGGGACTACAGGCAACCGCCACCACGCCCGGCTAATTTTTTGTATTTTTAGTAGAGACAGGGTTTCACCATGTGAGCCAGGATGGTCTCGATCTCCTGACCTCATAATCTGCCCACCTTGGCCTCCCAAAGTGCTGGGATTACAGGCTTGAGCCACCGTGCCCAGCCGTGTTTTTTTTTTAAGTATATAATTTGAACATAAAATAGTGATCTCTTTACAACTGCTCTGACTCACAAAAAGCCAAATACATTATGATAATGAAAGGAAATCATGAAATGACAAAAATTGGCCGGACGCCGTGGCTCATGCCTGTAATCCCAGCACTTTGGGAGGCCGAGGCAGGTGGATGACCTGAGGTCAGGAATTCAAGACCAGCCTGGCCAACATGGTGAAACCCCATCTCTACTAAAAATACAAAAAATTAGCTGGGCGTGGTGGCACATGCCTGTAGTCCCAGCTATTTGAGAGGCTGAGGCAAGAGAATCACTTGAGGCCGGGCGCGGTGGCTCAAGCCTGTAATCCCAGCACTTTGGGAGGCCGAGACGGGCGGATTACGAGGCCAGGAGATCGAGACCATCCTGGCTAACACAGTGAAACCCCGTCTCTTCTAAAAAAATACAAAAAACTAGCCGGGCGAGGTGGTGGGCGCCTGTAGTCCCAGCTACTCGGGAGGCTGAGGCAGGAGAATGACGTAAACCCGGGAGGCGGAGCTTGCAGTGAGCTGAGATCCGGCCACTGTACTCCAGCCCGGGTGACAGAGTGAGACTCCGCCTCAAAAAAAAAAAAAAAAAGAGAATCACTTGATTCTGGGAGGTGGAGGTTGCAGTGAGCAGAGATCATGTCACTGCACTCACTCCAGCCTAGTCTACACAGCAGGACTCTGTCTCAAAAAAAAAAAAAAAAAAGAGGAAATGGCAAAAATTAAGTAAATATCATAATTTAATCCTAATAGAAATAAGTTTCAATATGTTTTGTTTTACATTATCTCATCCGCTGTTTTTGTTGTTGTTATTGAGGGCATTTCTCTGCCTGAGGAGCTATAATTGCTAAAAGTAAGTTTTTTGCAGTTTCATTTTACATGAATTTCTTTTATTTCTTAGGATTTCCAATTTATTTAACATCCTCCAACACATTCTAAAGAAATTAAGTAGGTAAGTATTTTTTAGGCATTTTGCTTTGATATGTCTGATTTTCTTAGATGAAAATTCTTAGAAACTTTGAAAATGTGCTGTTAGGAATAGAGACTAAATAACCTAGAAATGCAAAAATTATTATGTCAAATGTAAAAATTTATATTGTAAAAATATAAGATAATATGATAGTATCTGGCTTTAATGAGCTTGCAATTACATTTTCCTGTAAGTCTATTATTGTGTTGTTTTTCTATTGCAGCTGTAACACATTGCCACTAACTTGGTGGCTTAAAACAAAACAAATTTATTCTCTTTTTAGTTCTTGAGGTCAGAAATCCAAAATCAGTTTCACCGGGTAAAAGTCAACAGGGCTGGTCCTTTCTGAAGACTGAGGAAAGAATCATTTCTTTACCTTTTTCAGTTTCTAGTGACCACCTGTATTCCTTGACTTGTGGCTCTTTCCTCCATCATCAGGGCATGTCACTTGGATCTCTGTGTCTACATCACATTGCCTTCTCCCCTTTTGTGGTAATATCTTCCTCTGCCTCCCTTTTATAAGGTTCCTGGTGATTACTTTGGGCCTTCTCACATAATTTGGGATAATCCCCTCATCTCAAAAGTCTTAATTTAATCACACCTGCAAAACCATTAAATGTAATACAGTCACAGGTTCTTGTGATTAGCATATGGATATCATGGTGGGGGACCATTATTCAGCCCACCATGGCTATATTATTTTCACTTTCAAGACTAAAAAAAAAGATCATAGAGGCCGAGCACAGTGGCTCACACCTCTAATCCCAGCACTTTGGGAGGCTGAGGCAGGTGGATCACGAGGTCAGAAGATCGAGACTATCCTGGCCAACATGGTGAAACCCCATCTCTACTAAAAATACAAAAAAAATTAGCTGGGTGTTGTGGTGTGCACCTGTAATCCCAGCTACTCAGGAGGCTGAGGCAGGAGAATCACTTGAACCCGGGAGGCAGGATTGCAGAGCTGAGATGTGCCACTGCACTCCAGCCTGGGCGACAGAGTGAGACTCCCTCTCAAAAAAAAAAAAAAAAGAAAGAAAGAACATAGAGCTAAATGAACAGTCATTTAGGTCCATGGCAAGTCTTAGAATATGGATTTTTCCCCGGTGATACATCAAACTATTTTGTTATATGAATGTTTGCATTCCTTCTCTTATGCCCTTACCAAAGGTTAAACTTGAAAACAACTTGAATCTGAACTTACAGCCAAAATCTCAAAGTTCTAGTTCTGAAGAATTCTGTTATCCAACCTGATGTCAGTTTACTTATTTGTAAAATGATGGTGTCAAGTGCAATAACTTCCTAGGTACTTTTCAGTTCTGATATTCTGTGATTATGTGACAGGATTTTTGTTTTATATATTCTGTTCTTCATGTTACATATAAAGCTTTTGCATGAAATTTGCCAGATGTTTTTTGAAATTTTATTATCAATATTTTATTTAGTTTGTGTATTAGCTTTATATTGTGGCTATAACAAATTACCACAAAATTAATGTTATAAAACAACACAAATTTATTATTTTGCAGTTCTCAAGTCAGAGGTCTAACGGGGTTCACTGAGTCAAAATCAGGGCATTGGCAAAGCTACATTCCTTTCTGTAGGCTCTGGGAAGGATCTATTCCTTGCCTTTTGTAGCTTCTAGAGGCCACCTGCATCCCTTGGCTTGTAGCTCCCTTCCTCCATCTTCAAAGTTACAAAGCCAAGTTAAGTCACATCTCCCTCTGAGTCTCTTCTGTCTTCTTCTTGCATATTTAAGGGCTGTTGTGATTAGTAAAATTTGACCATTTTAAAGTCAGTTGATTAGCAACCTTAATTCCATGTGCTACCTTAATTCCCTTTGGCCATGTAACATATTCATAGGTTCCAGGTTTGGAACATAAACATTTTTAGGAGGCCATTATTCCACCTACCATAGTTTATATTCATCCATATACATTAGACATGTACGGCACTTGTAAGATACTCCTTCTTAGAGTATCTCTCATTCTCCATGAATTAAATATTAATACATTCTTCTGTAAACGAAAGCTTTCTTCATTTTTAGTGGAGGTAGTTAAGATACATGATTTTCATTGATTAAAGCTGAATCTTTGAAATGTTATTTATTCCTATCAAATAATTATTCATTTCTTTATATGGAAATATGAAAGTTATTGGGAAAAAAATTTCCAGAGGATAAGAGCAATTGTCAACACCTATTTTCAGTTTAAAAATTGATGAAAATGTAACTTAATAGGTTTATAGGCAAATCTTTATAGCTAAAGTATGATAAATCTTTCTTTTTTAATAATATATTGTGGTAAAGAACGGATGTTCTCCTTAACATCTTTGATCCAGAGGACTGTGTAATCCCAAGAAAGCACAATGTATTTATTCATATCCCTTTAGTTCTTTATGATGTACACTGAATTATTTAAAGCTTTCTAAGGAGAAAGGAAAAATGTGGTTTTGATGTTCAACATAGCTGGTTATTGCTACAGTAGAGGATCGTGATTAAGGGTGTGGCCTGTGGAGTTCAAATGCCTGGGTTTATATCTAAGCCTACACTCAGAACTTTGGGCAAATTGCTTAGCATCTCTAATTTGTTTATTTATCACCCTAAATTAATATGCCTTGAAGGTTTATTGTGGAAGATCTAATGAGAAAATAGATGTGAAGCTATAATACAGTAGTTAGCTCATAATAAACATTTAATACCCGCTAGCTGCTGTTGTCTCTGTTATCCTCATAGCACCTCATGTTGTATCGTGATTGTTCCATTGACTGTTTCTTCCACTTTATTTTAAACTACTCAATGTAGCCAACATGTCACCTTCACTTTTGTATCTAGTCATCTGTCTATTATTAGGTACACAATAGTTGCAGTGTTAAATGAATGAAAATGCTGTAGGAATGCTTTTCAGTATTGATACCTATAAATGTCTAATCTGTGGATTAGAGAATTAGGCACACTCTTTGTTTCCCATTAAATGAAAACTTACAAATTGCTATAAAAGCAAAAAGAAAATGATCAACTATTCTGAACTTTGGAGTAAGAATTAAAATTAGTTGCTTAAAAAGCATAAAAATTTAAAGATTTCTTAAATCTTATTTTATCATAAGTTTTAGAGGTGGTGTGATCTTCTCATAATTTTCAGTTTTACTAATAGATTATGATTAAGAAAGTGCTGTTGAAATTGACACAGTGAGCCAGTGGGTTGAGTTTCATTGTGTGGATTTAGCTTGCAGGAGGGTTCCTACTTGTTATCTCATGCAGCAGAAGATTCTTCACTCCTGATCTATAAGGCCTCTGATGGAAAAGTTACTAGGACAGCATACAATTTGTATAAAACACATTGCGGCCTTCCTGGTGTACCTTCCAGTCTCTCAGTTCCCTGGGTCCCATTAGATCCCAGCCTGTTATTACCATATCATATCCATCATGGAAGAATACCTTGTACTTTTCCACCTAAATCACTGGATACCACAACACAACAAAAGGTAAGATCTTTTTTGAAGTTAAAGGTTCATTAGGTTGTTTATTATTTGTCTATTTCACAGACTTTACCATATTTCAACCTGATGTTCTCATTGTCATATTAATCACAGCACCATTCTAAAAACTATATCCATAGGAAGGATAAAGTTGTATGCCGTAGTGAGTCCAGTCTACATGGTAGTGGAACTTTCTATTTTGGCAAGATTTATAAGTCAACTAAAGAAAACTCTCAGCCGGGCGCAGTGGCTCAAGCCTGTAGTCCCAGCACTTTGGGAGGCCAAGACGGGCGGATCACGAGGTCAGGAGATCGAGACCATCCTGTCTAACACGGTGAAACCCCGTCTCTACTAAAAAAATACAAAAAACTAGCTGGGCAAGGTGGCGGGCGCCTATAGTCCCAGCTACTCGGGAGGCTGAGGCAGGAGAATGGCGTGAACCCGGGAGGCGGAGCTTGCAGTGAACTGAGATCCAGCCACTGCACTCCAGCTTGGGGGACAGAGTGAGACTCCATCTCAAAAAAAAATTAAAAAGAAAACTCTCTTAGCTTACACAGTGGGTGTGTGGGTAAGGCATCCAAGTAGTTAAATCCTTATATTCCTATGAAAAGCAAAATTGTGGGGGTTTTTTTAAATTTTTGTTTATATATACTGAGTTTCATTTCATTAAATATTTTAGGCAATTTGCAGAAGAGTACATGTAATAAATTATGATGTAATTAAACTTTTTATTTTATTTATTTTTTTTTTGAGACGGAGTCTCACTTCCAGGCTGGAGTGCAGTGGCTCGATCTCAGCTCACTGCAAGCTCTGCCTCCCATGTTCATGCCCTTCTCCTGCCTCAGCCTCCCAAGTAGCTGGGACTACAGGCGCCCGCCACCATGCCTAGCTAATTTTCTTATTTTTAGTAGAGACGGGGTTTCACCGTGTTAGCCAGAATAGTCTCGATCTCCTGACCTTATGATCCGCCTGCCTCAGCCACCCAAAGTGCTGGGATTACAGGTGTGAGCCACCACGCCTGGCCAACATTGTTAATTAGGATGAGGAAAAAGAAGTATTAGTAGTTTGTGAACAGAGTGTCTAATTAAAAATACAACTAAAGTATTAAGGACTAAATTGTGTTTTGATAAGTATTATGTAACTCCGTATTTACTGAATTACAATTAATATTACTCTCTTTATAGAATCCTTGCCAGAAGTAACAGTTGAATGACATTATCTGAAACTTATAAACCCATAGCTAGAGATATTCTCTGCTATGTCACTCGTTCTGTATATTGTGTAGGAAATTCCAATTCGAGTTTAGTTGTTAGAAAAGTTTTGCACTCGGCTGGGTGCGGTGGCTCACGCCTATAATCCCAGCACTTTGGGAGGCCAAGGTGGGTAGATCATTTGAAGTCAGCAGTTTGAGACCAGGCTGGCCAACATGGTGAAACCCCATCTCTACCAAAAATTAGCCGGGCGTCATGGTGCACACCTGTAATCAATTCCAGCTACTGGAGAGGCTAAGGCAGGAGAATTGCTTGAACCCGGGAGGCAGAGGTTGCAGTGAGCCAAGATCACTATACTGCACTCCAGCCTGGACGACACAGTGAGACTCTGTCTCAAAAAAGAAAAAAAAAGAAAAGGAAAGAAAAAAGTTTTGCTCTCTACAAATGATTCTGAATGTGTTGAGGAGACAAAATCCAGTATATTTTCCTTACTTACTGCCAAAAGTGTTTGAGTCAGAATTATTGTCTGAATGTTATCTTCTCATTATGGTTGCCCCAGAGCGTCTATCACTTGTGTATTCTTCCTTTTCACTGTCTATATTTTACTGAATTAATCGGTAAATGTCTTCAAATCCTTATGAGAAACAGCTGGAATGCAAATAGTGAGGATTTTTAAATAATTTAAAGTAAACAGGGTTGTTTGTTTATGTCTTTCATTTCTCCACCCTAAGTTACTGTTTGGGAGTATCCTTTTAGAAATGGGAACTCCTTGTACATTCCTACTTAGCTTTGGCCAAGAAAGTACAAATGTTATGTTGGGACAAGTGAAAGAATGGAGAAAGTTACTTGTTAGCATTTTAAGCTATTTTATCTTCAGTTTTGGTTGTCTGTTTCCAGTTTACTAGAAGTAGTCACTTTTATAACCTAAGGAAACATTTTCTTAAGTAACTTAAAAATAATTGAAGAACTGTTTTTGAAGGATCTGTGTTTTTCTAGGAGAGTGATTTCCTTTTAATTTAGAAACACTGATTATAGTCTCTCACCTATAACCTGTAATTCTGTGTGGGGGTGGCTTATTCCTTTTTAGTGAAAATGAACAGTTTAATACCTTGGAATTGAACAACTTTAAGTGAAAGGAAAAATGTATTATGTGTGTGCAAGGTATTTCTAAAAAAAATGAGTAATATACTGTCCTTATTGATATAGACTGACATTCAAATAGTGTTGAATGCTTTATACTTTGGAAATACTTTAATGATTTGATTCTTTTTTAAATGTGGTCTAAAATGTGCTTTAGTACAGTAAGAACACAATTTATAGTCGTGTATCAGTTAACGACAGGGATAAATTCTGAGAAATGCAGCACTAGGCAATTTTGTCTTTGTGTAAATATCATAAGCTTACTTACACAAACCTAGAGGGTGTAGTCTACTACACACCTAGGCCATATGGTATAGCCTATTGCTCTTAGGTAGTCTACAGACCTGTACACCATGTTGCTGTACTGAATACTGTATGCAGTTGTAATACACTGGTATTTGCATGTCTAAACATAGACAAGGTAATACATTGCACTGTTATATTCTAACAGCTGCGACATCACTAGATGATAGAAATTTTTCAGCTCCATTATAATCTTTTGGGACCACTGTTATACATGCAGTTCATTTTGACCAAAATGTGACTGTATTTGGAAAAGGAGAAATTCCATATGTTCACAATTTGGCTACATAATAACAATTCAATTACATGTGTATCACGGAGTGTGCTTTATGCATTCAGTCCAAGAACAAATACTTAACGAGATTATCCAGGCCCAGGTTGTTGCAGAGCCCAGCATTAGGTACAGTGGACAATTAGATAACTAATACTTGGTTTGATATATTTTTGAAAGCCAGTGGAAAGTTTTTGGTGATCTACTCAGCTCCCCACAATGCAGCCCTATATTTGAGAGGAATTACCCCATCTTCCTCCCTACCTCCTAGCCAGGCCATTGGAATGGGCCTTCTAGTCCCAACCAATCTAAGCACAAATATGGATTCTGGTTTTGGCAGCAATGGTGAGATCACAGCTTTCAGGAAACCAGGGAAGTAAGACCTATATGAAATAGAAATCATCTGCCCATTTTCATGGTGTAAAAATGTATTCAAACATTTTTGCCTCTACTGTGATCGCATAGTCACAAGTCCACTTGAACTCAGGTCTCATCCTTGGATAGTACCTTTGGTACTAACCCTGAGAGATGCCAGTAGAGCCTGCTTCTGCCTCCTACTGCATCAAGCAGACATTCTATTTAAGGGTCCCATTTGCTGCCTGGGCTACTTTTGACTTCTGCTTCCAGTCTTCTTGCAACAGCTTCACACTTAGTCTTTTTCTCTTTCTACAGCTTCTGTAATAAACATTCATTTTACACATTCAAACACACACAGTCTTGCAGTGGAAGTTTTCAAAATGCTTGTTTTTCTCAAAGATTTTAACACATAGAATTAGCGTGGTCAGTATACCTTTATAGGAAATACCAGCTGAGTGAGGAGTGGTATAGATTATCCAAAAGTCACCGTACTTTTCTAATCAGTATATTACAAAAGTTCATCAGATTCACACAGACAAATCTTTACTCAGTTTGTCCTTTCTGGTCACGTAAATGTAAACCCAAAAAAATGCTTTTTAAAGGAACAGTAGATATTAAATAAGGGAAGCCAGAGTCTGAGCCATTCTCAGTGAGCCTGTAACCCCTTGGAGCAAATGCAAGTAGTATTTCTGTTGGGCTAGCATTATAAAGAGAGAGTGCTTGGAGTTACACTATCACCCATCAGTCCCAGGCCTGAAATTCACTGGACAGGATATGAAGAAATAGAAGAGAACAAGGTGACTAGGGAAAATAAAGGCAGATATGGGCAGGCTCTGTGGAAATAGTTTCAGGCTGTACAGCTTTGGTCCTTCTCTGTGAGATTGGCTTCTCCATTACTCTTTTTATAGATCACATCTTTAACATGACTACATAGCAAGGGATTGTGTCTTAAGAATAGACCACCTTGGCTGGGCGCGGTGGCTCATGCCCATAATCCCAGCACTTTGGGAGGCCGAGGCGGGCGGATCACTTGAGGTCAGGAATTCCATACCAGCCTAAACATGGTGAAACCCCATCTCTACTAAGAATACAAAAGTTAGCGAGGCGTGGTGACACACACCTGTAATCCCAGCCGCTCGGGAGTCTGAGTCAGGAGAATCACTTGAATCAGGTGGTGGAGGTTGTAGTGAGCAGAGATCGCGCCAACTGCCCTCCAGCCTGGGCGACAGAGTGGGACACTGTATCAAAAGAAAAAAAAAAATGGACCCACCTCTCTTCGTTTGACTGTGTGAGCTAGAAAGTGAGGGTAAGGAAGGGTAGACTTGAAGGTAGAACCACAGCAAAGTTTCTTCCCCTACTCTAACCCCCTCTTCCCGTTTGCCCATCCTCTATATTCCCCCTTCCAGTTTTTTCTTCCCCTTTTCTTATTTCTTTCTTGCTCTCCTCTTTCAGCCCTTCACTATTTCCCTTTTACTTGGGTTCTTGTCTTTTTCTCTTCCTTATACTTTAATTCCTTTTTTTTTTTTACTTCCCTCTTTCTTAATCTTTATCTCTTTCCCATTTTCTTTCCTTATCTTCCCTACCTTTCTTATTGTCTTTCTTGTTTGTCTGTGTAATTTCTTCTCCCTGTTTACCACCTCAGACCTTCTTGTATTTTCTTTCCCTCCCTCCCTATTACTCACTTCTTCCTTTTTCTTGTCCTTCAGTTTAATTATTGCAAACACGGCACTCGTAAGGCCTGTCATTCCCTTGATTTCTAATTTATATTTTCAACCTCTAATAAATTTAACACAGAGAATAGTTTCCCCATTCGCTTTTCTCCCCATCTACTCAGATCTGTCCACTTCTCTGATGGTTATTTGAAAGTTTAGTACTTTAAAAATGTGTCAGATTAAAACTTGTTTAGAAACAGCCAGGTAGCTGGAGATTAAAAATATAAGCTCATTTGCAAGGTGGTTAATACATGTATAAATACAACAGAGTTGACTGTATATAGGTATGTTGTAGTTACATTAAGCTATTCTGTTCTCTGCTTCATCTCTTAGGTTGGTGGAACAAGAATGCCTACACGCAGCCACAGGAATCCAGTTTCCATAGAAACCAAAAGCAGTTGCTTGCCTGCTCAGCAAGTTGAAACTGAAGGAGTGGCTCCACATAAAAGAAAAATAACTTGAGGACTGTACTATGGAAAATTAAATTAAAAAAAAAAAAAACAGTTATAGCAATGTTTAATTTAGAAAAGTTTGAGCGGAAATAATCAGTAGGTAAGAGGAACATTTTTCCTGTAGTAGCTAGAGTGCCTTGAAAAAATGTGTTGGCTATGTGAAGGAATGTTTCAACTAAAATGGAATGTTATGCTTTTCGCCCTTAAAGTTTAAGGAAGATCTTGATATGTTTTAACATTATCATGGCAGGGAAATATATAAAGAAGAAAAATATTTTTACATTAAACCTTTTCTAAAAATTGTAAATAGAAAAATAATTTGCTTTTTTATCAAGAACAACACTTAATCATTATGTATTGTGTTAGTTATATTGCCAGTCTGGTGAGACTGACTCAAAAAGTTAAATGTTGCCACTGCTGAAGATGATTATGAGCATCGGAAACCTTGTTTCTGACCCATTTTAACAGTTTTTATATACTCCTTTAAAATGATGAATGTTGCAGGTTAATAAAGTTAATACCTTTAAAAACTTGGTGAAATTCCATTAAAGAAGCCAAAAATAAAACCTCCCTGCCTCTGAAAAGTCAGATTGGTATCTTCTTGTTTGGCAACCATCAGTTTGTTTAAAAAAAAAAGAAAAAAATTTGATGGTGTAACATGTTTGATGACAAATGCCTCTATCTCTAGATTCAAGCTGAGTGTTGAAATACACTGCTGAAAGCAAAGAGATTGGTATGTTTTCCAGAAAAAAAGTCAGTGTCATTGCTCCAAATGACAAGGTTAATGTGGTAAAGCATAAGCCTTTTTTTTTTTTTTTTTTTTTTTTTTTTTTTTTTGAGACGGAGTCTCGCTCTGTTGCCCAGGCTGGAGTGCAATGGCATGATCTCAGCTCACCACAACCTCCGCCTCCCAGGTTAAAGCGATTCTCCTGCCTCATCCTTCCGAGTAGCTGGGACTACAGGCACCCGCCATCCCTCTTGGCTAATTTTTTTTTTTGTATTTTTAGGAGAGACAGGGTTTTACCGTATTTGCCAGGCTGGTCTCAAACTCCTGACCTTGTGATCTGCACAGGTTGGCCTCCCAAAGTGCTGGGATTACAGGCATGAGCCACCGTGCCTGGCCAGCATAAGCTATTTTTATCCTCATCTATACTGATTGATTTAAATTTTCCAAACCTACAGATGAATTTGGAAAAGGGCATAATCAGGTGATGTTGCTGTAGCAAATTTGGACTTAAGAAACGACAGGCAGGGCTGGGCGCAGTGGTTCACACCTGTAATCCGAGCACTTTGCGAGGCTGAGGCAGGAGAATCACTTGAGTCCAGGAGTTCGAGACCAGCCTGGGCAACATAGACCTCATCTCTACTAATAAAAAAGTTAGCTGGGTGTGGTGGTATGTGCCTGTAGTCCCAGCTACTCAAAAGGCTGAGGCAGAAGAATTGCTGGAGCCCAGGAAGTCGAGGCTACAGTGGGTCATGATCGCACCACTGTACTCAGCTTTGAGTATCAGAGTGTGACCCTGTCTCAAAATTTAAAAAAAAAGGACAGGCTTGTTTAATCTTTAGAACCCTTACACAAAAATTTTCAGAAATTATGTATGTCATTTGTAAAATACAAGTTTTATAATCCTAGATAATTGCTTCACATTGAAATTTTTTAGCTATTTTATGTTAAAGAATGGCTATTCTTTCAGCCTAATTTCTGAGAAATTAGACCGGAAAATCTCCTCAAATATTGTAACAGTTGAAAATATCTTCAACTACTAAGTTTTGTTTTATTTTGATTTTTTGTTATAAAACTTTTAAGTTATTTAAGAAGTAGTTATTAGTAAAATTGTATCTTGATAAATCATTTCCTCATCCTGCCATTCCCTTTTTTAAAACACTGAGTTTTTTTTATTCCTTAAGTCATATATCCCAGAAATGTTTTGGTTGTGAATCATTTCGCAGTGAGCCAAGGGAGAGGCGGGGATTCCCTTGAAATGCCCTTTTACTTTTTTATTTTTTTTTTAATGCACATTTGTGTGCACCAGAATGGAATGTGCTCTTTTAAAAAAACTGGAACAGTGGTTGCTTCAGACTTCTGAATACCAGAAAGACTTGCCTTTTAATTTTTAAATATTACTTTTTACATTGTAAAATATGTTATCTTACCCATATATTTGAATAACACTGATCATATATAAAGCTAGTTTTTTGCTTATGCTTAGCGAAGCCTTTTTTTTTAACATACATTTGATCTTGCTTTATGTTCTTTTTCTTGATTTTTAGTACTGAGAATTTATAAGCAAGAAGTAACTGACAATATGTTTAGCAGGATGTAATCCCAGCTACTTGGGAAGCTGAGGTGGGAGGATCGCTTGAGTCTAGGAGTTCGAGGCTGCAGTGAGCTACGATGGTACCACTGCACTCCATCCTGGGAGAGAAATCAAGACCCTATCTCAAAAAATGAGCAAGATTAAAAAAAAAAAAAAATGAGACTTAATGCTAGCAAGGACGCGATCCACCTGGCCCCTTATACCTCAGCAGTGAAGGTGTAATTTATACATACCTCTTTGAAAACACTTTAATTCAGTAAGTGAGTGCAACTGTGTGCCATGCACTCCAAAGTAGGTCCCCAGAGTTACTCTCTCACAGCATTGTTTTTTCAGGTCTCACCATATTTCTTTGACTTCTCTCTTTTCTTATAGATTACAAGTTCTGCAAGGACAAGGGCATATTTGTTTTGTTCACCATTAAGTAGTAAACACCTAATACAGTGCCTGTCATGAAGTTGCTTGGCAGATATTAGATGTATGAATGTGTAGATATCCAAGTGTTGTTTTTTTTTTTTCAGGAGATCACATTCTAGTGGAAGACATTATATTGATTTATGTAAAAAGTGCTTTGATAAAGTAAGAAAGTCATCCAACCAGATCTTCATATTTAAGGTTTTCTGAGATAGAGCTTGAGCTGAGTCTTTTAAAGATAGTAGGATTTCTAAGGGAAAAATTAAAGGTCTTCCACAAAAAAACTAAGTGAAACTAAGCAGCCTATGAAAAGGTGAAAGTTGGAGAGATTGTAGGCTATGAACGTGGGAGATGAGAGAAAACTACAGGATAGGGACAGAAACACCATACTACGACATTTGAACTTTGTCCTGTGCAATGTGGGAACCAGTAGTGAAGGTTAATTAACTGACAAGATCAGATGTGTATTTGAAAAGGGCTCTTGTTGGCATTAGTCTAGAGAATGCAGTGGAGCTGGGAAATGAAGAAATGTTGGGAGCCTGTGTTGTAGTAATTGAAAAATGACAATGGCCCAGAATTAAAGCAGCAAGAGTAGGAGTGGGCTCAAGTGATGTATAGGGAAAAAAAAAAAAAAAAAAAAAAAAACTCAGTTTTGTGGTGGGTCGGGAGAGTAAAGTATGGCTTCTGGGTTTCTCATTTGAGATACTGAGTAAATGATGGGTTACCCATTGAGAAAATAGTGTGGTTAGAGTGGGAAGAAAGTTAATTTAAAATGTTCATTTTTTTTCAGTCATTTCTCCTTTTGGATTCTAGGTTTGTGTGCTATATTGGTTATAACCAATTTGCTGAATAATAAATTATCCCAAAACTTAGCTGCTTAAAACAACAAACGTTATCTCACCGTTTCTGTAAGTCAAAAGTCCGGGTCTCTCATGAAGTTGCAATCAGGCTCTTGGCTGGGGCTGCAGTCATCTGAAGGATTAGTAAATTGCTAAGCCCACGCTTAAGCTCCACCTTTGAAGGGAGAGGTTTGGAAAGAATTTGTGAACATATTTAATCACATATGCTATGAACAGGTTTAGGGGAGGGAGAGCATACTGTGTCTGTAGTTTCTAATGGACATGTAAAGATGTTAAGATGTTTTCTATGCATTATAGGTATATAGTAGTTTTTTGTTTTGTTTTGTTTTTTGCTATATAGTTTTTAATCAAACCTTAACGTATTTGATATCAGGATTTATTGAGTTTCTTGTTGAGATGTAGAAATAAAGGGGATCCATTTCATTTATCCATCTACTGTTGCCATGTCCCCTTCACTCATGTCCAGACTACTTATCAAGGTATATAATGGCAGACACAATTGCAAGGCATCTCTCTGGGATTTGGATCTGCCCTGCCACAAAAAAATTACTGAAAGAGTCAAGAACCAGAGCTGTGTTTCTAAGAGGGGTGGATCTCTAGATTACTTCATCAAACAGATTTAAACAGTCAAGAGTTTGCCTTGACAGATGTGTTTGCTTTAATATATGAGCTATAGCCTGGTTGATTCTTTAAGAAAATAGGAGGAAAGCCCGAGTATAAATTTATTGCTGTTTTGAAAGTGAAGAACCCTTATAAAGATTCTGTGATTAGTGGGTTGACTTTCTTCCATTTTCTTCAAAATCTGTTTCTTGTGGGGTTGGGGAGAAGGAATATTTTCTATTCTCCCTATCCTAGATTTTACTTATTTAAAAATATACAGCACTGGAGGCCGGGTGCAGTGGCTCACGCCTGTAATCCCAGCACTTTGGAAGGCTGAGGCGGGTGGATCACGACATCAGGAGATTAAGACCATCCTGGCTAACACGGTGAAACTCTGTCTCTACTAAAAATACAAAAAATTAGCCAGGTGTGGTGGCAGGCACCTGTTGTCCCAAGTACTCGGGAGGCTGAGGCAGGAGAATGGCGTGAACCTGGGAGGTGGAGCTTGCAGTGAGCTGAGATCGCACCACTGCACTCCAGCCTGGGTGACAGAGCAAGACTCCATCTCAAAAAATAATATACATCACTGGAGAGTATATACACATAATCCTAAGACATACACCAGTAGGGCAAAACCACATTGATAACATGAGTATCCAGTCCCAAGCACTGCATTAATGCAACATCTGCTCTAGCCAGGCTTTAACATTGCATAAATTAGCTATTCTTGTCCCTGCCTGCATGCTGTTGTACATGATTCTGTGTCTACTTGGATTTATTATCACCTATCAAAACCTTGCCCGTCCTCTGTTGAATTGGTAATGCATTTTTTGGGTATCTATTGGATGTAACAAATTATACCAATCTCTTGGGATTTAAAGATAAACATAAGATTGGTTTCTGCCTTAAGAGTATTTCCTAATCTAGTTGGGGAGATAAGTATGCATAATTAGCTATAATATAAGTGAAAATGATCATCTGACACAATAGTGCAGAGAAGTAAGAAAAAGGGACGCTCAGAAATCAGAGAAAGGCGTAGTAGAAATGACGTTGAAGCTCTTTGAAAGTCAAGTTAAAAATGTGAACCAAAAGGAAGTGGAGCATTGCAGCATGAGGGAAAATCATGAGAGGGGCTGGATTTAGGAAATAGCAAAGTTGGTCATGTGAAAGGCGGGGTGAAATATGATAAATAGGAGATGAAATTGAGGAGGTATGTTTGAAGCTCAATAGAAGGAGATAATGAACGTTAAACCTAGATAGTTTGGTTTGATTCGGAAAGCAATGAGGAGGCATTAAAGGCTTTTAAGCAAAATGATGAATTTTAGGAAGGCTACAATATAAAGAATGATTTAGAAAGGAGAAAGACCAATGGCAAGGAGGTGTTAACTGTACATACAGCAGGTGGATTGAAAAGGTATAGATTGGAAAGCTATTTAAGAGGCAGCAGATACCTGATTTCACCCTATCCTCAAAATGAATGTTTACTTGTAACGTTGAGTCACAACTGGGTAACAGACATTGTGCTAAGTGTTGGGAATACAAAGATAAATTAAAACACATTTTTCAGTGTTTACAGTTTCACAGAAGGAGACAGACATCTAAATGGGTACAAAAATGTAAATATTGTGATTAGTTTCTGTAATGGGTAACAGTTACATGAAGAGATAGGAGTTGTTCTATCTGTAGGCATCAAAAAAGATCTCATAAATGAGCTAAAACTTTACCTAAAAACCATATCTTATTTTCCCCTGTATCTAGAATCAAGCTTGGCAAGCAGCAAACATTTAGTAAATATGTGAAGATGGTCTTGACTTATGATGGTTCAACTTATGATTTCTAGGCTTTACAATGATGCCAAAGCAATGTGCATTCAATAGAAAGCATACTTCAAGTATCTATACAGCCATTCTGTTTTTTATTGGTAGGTTAGGTATGTTAAATGCATTTTCAACTTATTATTTGTTTATTATTTTTGTTGAGATGAGGTCCTGGTATGTTACTCAGGCTGGTCTTGAACTCCTGACCTCAAGTGATCCACCTCAGCCTCCCAAAGTGATGCAATTATTAGTATGTGCCACTGTGCTCAACCTAAACTCACGATGAGTTAATCTGGATATAATTCCATCGCAAGTTAATGAGCATCTAGATTATTGATGTGTGCATGTTCTCCGGCTGATAAGGTTGGAGGTAGGGGTGTGATAGCTCAGTAAGCAACAATATGACCCACGAAATAGCATGTATGTATAGAATTATTATTATTATTTTGAGACGGAGTCTTGCTCAGTCACCCAGGCTGGTGTGCAGTGGCACAATCTCGGTTCACTGCAAGCTCCGCCTCCCGGGTTCACGCCATTCTCCTGCCTCAACCTGCCTAGTAGCTGGGACTACAGACACCCGCCACTATGACCGGCTAATTTTTTGTATTTTTAGTAGAGACGGGGTTTACCATGTTAGCCACGATGGTCTCGATCTCCTGACATCGTGATCCGCCCGCCTCGGCCTCCCAAAGTGCTGGGATTACAGGCGTGAGCCACCGCTCCCAGCTGTATATATAGAATTATGCAGTAAGGGCCGGGCGCGGTGGCTCAAGCCTGTAATCCCAGCACTTTGGGAGGCCGAGACGGGCGGATCACGAGGTCAGGAGATCGAGACCATCCTGGCTAACACAGTGAAACCCCGTCTCTACTAAAAATACAAAAACTTAGCCGGGCGAGGTGGCGGGCGCCTGTAGTCCCAGCTACTGGGGAGGCTGAGGCAGGAGAATGGCGTAAACCCGGGAGGCGGAGCTTGCAGTGAGCTGAGATCCGGCCACTGCACTCCAGCCTGGGTGACAGAGCGAGACTCCGTCTCAAAAAAAAAAAAAAAAAAAAAGAATTATGCAGTAAGATGTTTCTAAGACAACTGAGGTTTTTGCTAAGTGTTGCCACTGACTTAAATGAAAATATTAGAATAGGGATGGGGTGAAAAGACAAATTGTGTTTTCAACCAAATGTCAGCAGAACAATTAATGGGATGTCCTATAGAACACTGAAAATGTGGGTGTGCAACTTAGGGGAGAGGAATAGATAGGCATGTTATGTTGAGGGCTTATCTTTGTGCTGTGACACCAGGAAAGGTGGGGCTTGCGTGTCTGAGACCAAGCTGGCCTTTTTTTATTTTCTCCTTGCTATGGTTTTAATGTATTCCCTTTCAGAATTCATGTGTTGGAAACTTAATCTCTAATGCAACAGCGTTGGGAGGTGTGGCCTTTGGGAAGACAGCTAGGTCATGAATGGATTAGGCCAGTATGAAAAAGGATGTATGGGGGTGGGTTCACCCTCTTCTGATCTACTGTCACGTGAGGATTCAACATTCATCCGCTCTTGCCGTTCTGACTTCCACCATGTGAGGACGCAGTAAGGCACATACTAGATGCAAGTGCCTGGATCTTGTACTTCCTGGGCTTTGGAACTGTGAGAATTAAATTTCTGTTCTTTATAAATCACCCTGTCTGTGGTATTCTGTTATAGGAGCACAAAATAGGCTAAGACACTCCTCTTCCCCTTTGTTAAGGCCAAGGGTCTGGACTTAGGTTACATATCAGGTTCGTTAAGCAAATAAAGAAATACATTGCGAGGCCAGGCACGGTGGCTCATGCTTGTAATCCCAGCACTTTGGGAGGCCGAGGCGGGTGGATCACCTGAGGTCAGGAGTTCAAGATCAGCCTGAAAAACATGGAGAAACCCCATCTCTACTAAAAATACAAAATTAGTGGGGCATGGAAAGAGAATCACTTGTATCCAGGAGGCGGAGGTTGCAGTGAACTGAGATTGAGCCACTGCACTCCAGCCTGGGAAACAAGAGCGAAACTCTGTCTCCAAAAAAAAAAAAAAAATTCCTTGCAAATAATGGGGGCTGGGCGCAGTGGCTCACGCCTGTAATCCCAACACTTTGGGAGGCCGAGGTGGGTGGATCACCTGAGGTCAGGAGTTCGAGACCAGCCTGGCTAGCCTGGTGAAACCCCGCCTCTACTAAAAATACAAAAATTAACTGGGCATGGTGGTGGCGCATGCCTGTAATCCCAGCTACTCAGGAGTCTGAGGCAGTAGAATCACTTGAACCTGAGAGGCAGAGGTTGCGGTGAGTTTGGCCATTGCACTGCAGCCTGGTAGACAGAATGAGAATCCATCTCCAAAAAAAAAAAAAAAAGAGATAATGGGAAAGGGGAAGGCAAGAATAAACCGTGTGATATTCAGTTGGAATTGGAAGTATCAGAGTGAATTCATGGTATTTAATATACACAGAGAGAGAGATGAAGAAACAGTTACAGCTGTGTGGGTACATATGCATATATATATATTTCCTTTTCCTTTTTCTTTCTCTTTTTTTTTTTTCTTCTTTTTTTTTTTTTTTTTTTTTGAGACAGAGTTTCACTCTTGTTGCCCAGGCTGGAGTGCAATGGTGCAATCTCGGCTCACCACAACTTCTACCTCCCGGGTTCAAGCGATTCTCCTGCCTCAGCCTCCACAGCAGCTGGGATTATAGGCATGGGTCACCACACCCAGCTAATTTTTTTTTTTTTTTTTTTTTTTTTTTTTTTTTTTTTTTTTGAGACGGAGTCTCGCTCTGTCACCCAGGCTGGAGTGCAGTGGCCGGATCTCAGCTCACTGCAAGCTCCGCCTCCCGGGTTTACGCCATTCTCCGGCCTCAGCCTCCCAAGTAGCTGGGACTACAGGCGCCTGCCACCTCGCCCGGCTAGTTTTTTTTGTATTTCTTAATAGAGACGGGGTTTCACCGTGTTAGCCAGGATGGTCTCGATCTCCTGACCTCGTGATCCGCCCATCTCGGCCTCCCAAAGTGCTGGGATTACAGGCTTGAGCCACCGCGCCCGGCCTTTTTTTTTTTTTAAATAGAGACGGAGTTTCTCTGTGTTGGTCAGGCTGGTCGTGACCTCCCAATCTCAGGTGATCCGCCAGCCTTGGCCTCCCAAAGTGCTGGGATTACAGGCATGAGTTACTGTGCCCATCCCATATTTCCTTATTCTGCTGAGAGGGTCTAGATGCACTGACAATCTAGTAGCAATGGCACATGTAACACCCAGATCTTGGTTTCTATATCCCGTTCTTCATTAAAAGAAACCAGGGCTCCTTGAAGAAATTACTGATTATAAGTCTGGGTCAGGATCAATGGAAGATGAATCTGGAACATCATGTTGCATCAGAAAGAAAGTATTCACTGGGTTTGGTGGCATGTGACTATGGTCCCAATTACTTGGGAGGCTGAGATGGGAGAATTCCATGAGCCCAAGAGGTTAAGTCTGCAGTGAGCTGTGATCATGCCACTACACCCTAGCCTGGGCAACAGAGTGAGACCCTGCCTTTAAACAAAAAAAAACAAAAAAAAAACAGCCTGACCAACATGGTGAAACCCCATCTCTACTAAAAATACAAAAATTAGCCAGGTGTGGTGGCACGTGCCTGTAATCCCAGCTACTCGGGAGGCTGAGGCATGAGAATCACTTCAACCTGGGAGGCGGAAGTTGTATTGAGCCGAGATCGTGCCACTGCACTCCAGCCTGGGTAACAGAGTGAGACTCCGCCTCAAATAAATAAATATATAAATAAAGGAATAAAAGAAAGTGCTCAAAAAATGAGGGGCCATATCAGAAATGCATTGACTCTAGCTTAAAGGAGTTCCCAGATTCAGGAAAATTTGAGCATCAAATGATGATAGCAACAATGTAATCCTTTGACTGAAATAAGAATCTATGATCCCATACTGATACAAATGAATAAATAGGGAAGAAGGAAACATTCTGTTCTATGATAGAATGCCAACCAATAAATGGAATGATGGAATTAGAAAAATCACCAATTTGAAATCATTAGAGTAATAATTATTTAGGAATCATCAATGGATGCTAAATGTGGTGAGTGAAAATTTGATGATAAATAGGAACAGCTACATAGCCTTAAAGAATCTCCCCACAAATTACTTATTTAACATGTATAAAATACCTGTTAATGCCAGAAAGAAACCTGGCTGAAACCATCTTAATCAAGTGATACAAATTAATATCACCAGTAATGAAACAAATCAACGGTGTTTCCTGA
Organism: Macaca fascicularis; assembly: GCF_037993035.2. Classification (NCBI taxonomy): domain Eukaryota; kingdom Metazoa; phylum Chordata; class Mammalia; order Primates; family Cercopithecidae; genus Macaca; species Macaca fascicularis. The sequence goes on along the minus strand of NC_088381.1, from coordinate 36,927,028 downwards.
CGCACACCAAGAAGAGCACAGCATCACTTCTGTGGTGTACTCCTTCCAGATATACATAAATCATGAGGAAATACCAGAGAAATCTAAACTGAGTGACAGTCTATAAAGTAAATGGTCAGTAATCTGCAAAAATTCCCCTTCTTTCACACTGTAGCACTACTGCAGATTAAAGAAAACTAACTGAATGTGACTCATGATCCTGGTTTGGATCCTGGTCCAATAAAGGACATTATTGGAACGACTGGCAAAACTTGAAGGGCATTTGTGGATTATTTGGTAGTGATGTATTAGTGTTAATTTCCTGATTATGATGTGGTTATATCAGTGCATGTCCCATACTTAGGAAATAAAAACCAAAGTATAAATTGGTAATGGGGCATTATTTCTAGCTTATTCTCCAATTGGAGGATCGGGGCAGTGAAATGTTCACAGGAGTCTTGATGAAAGGCATATAGGAGCTATATATGATATTTCTGCAATAATTATATAAACTCAAGATTACACCAGATTGAAAAGTTTTAAAAAATGGTATTGTCCACAATGTCAGGTACTATAAGGAGGTTAAGGAGGATGAAGACTAAGGAGAGAAGGCTGTTGGATTCAACACTGATCAGAACATTCCGTGGTGTGACAGAAGCAGTCACTGCAGGCTGAGAACTGAACGAGAGACAAGGAAAGGTGTGGAGGAAAAGCCATGTTGAGAAGTCTGTTGAATAGAAGAATGAAGGCAGGACAAAAACTTGCAGGAAAATCCAGGAGAGGGAGTTTTGTTTTCAGAATGATGAGAACTTGTTTATGTTTGCAGATTAAAGGAAGTGTACCTGTTGCTGCAATACAGAGGTACAAATTGAAAGAATAATAATTGATGGGGAACCAACCAGGAGCCCTGGGGGAAAGGAGATGGAGAATAAGATCAAGATTCTAGGTGTAAAGGTACAACTTGGAGAGAATCTCCCACTCCCTCACCACCACTCCAACAAAAGGCCCATTTATTTCATTTTTCCATCCCGTGTCATGTAGCTACCATGAAATTTAGATGAAATTGACCCTACTTTCAGCTCCAGGAGTGAACCCCAGTAGGTCTAATCTCCCCTACTTTTGTGATTTGTATAGTAACCCAGATCTAAACCAGTCAGTACATGGTAAACGTCTTCAACCTAGGGAATGATTTAAGGTTTGTGTCCAATCAGCACAAATCTCAGTACTCATTAGATGTTTATGAGATGAAGCGCTCTCTCTCTGGGTGTGAATGAAAATGCACCATAGCGCGGGTGCTGCCGCTCACCATATAATAAAAAGGATGGATGCCACCCTGAAGATGAGATCTGTACTCTGAAGGAAGAAGCAAGAAATGTACACAAGGAATCAGAGTTTGAGTCCTGATGGAGCCATACATAAAGCTCACCCTTCCCCTGGACTTTTAGCCAATACACCTCTTTTATTATTTGCTCAGTTTGAGTAGGCTTTTTGTTACTTGTGAACAGAAACATCCTAACTAATAAAGGATGGGAGAGTTGTCCTCTAACAAATGGTTCAGAGAGGCATAAAGACAAAAGTGTTGCAATAGGGGCAAAATCAAGGATTCCTGTTTTTCACGTCTAGGGCATGAAATCGCTCTCCCAATGCAATCCCCCAAAAGTCTCCAAATTCCTACTGTACTTATTAAAATACCACATATTCTGACTATGAAATGTATCTCATGTTATTCTCTATGCATTTTGTATGCATATCTAAACAGACTGTAAACTCCTCACAGGGAACGTTTATTTATTTCTACAACTGTGTACCTGACCTAACACCAAACATATGGCTAGGAAAACCCTGGAAGCTCAATCAAGATGTATGAAATTGTGCTGTTACCTAAGTGTTCCCCCAAAACCAACATGTAGCGAGGTTGTACCCACCTCAATTTTAGACCTCCCCAGTCACAAGGACAATGCTATGGTTAGCTTTGCACAAGGAAAGAAATTAAACAAAGAAACATGTGTTTATCAAAAGCCATACCAGTTACTATTATACCTTTGATTTGTATCTTTGTATTGTATCAGTGTATAGGTATATTTCCCTTAAAGACTACATCTCCATATTTTGGATACATTCTTACAATGTATCCAAAGTAACTCATTTAATACTACTCTATTGCATTTAAGGACAATAAAAGAAGTAAAAATTCAGGTTAGATGAAACAATTTGGAATATATCACATCTTGAAACCTCTGGCCAGGCCCAGTGGCTCACACGTGTAATCCCAGCACTTTGGGAGGCCAAGGCAGGTGGATCACAAGGTCAAGAGATCGAGACCATCCTGGCCAACATGGTGAAACCCCGTCTCTACTAAAAATACAAAAATTAGCCAGGCGTGGTGGCGTGTGCCTGTAGTCTCAGCTACTCAGGAGGCTGAGGCAGGAGAATCCCTTGAACCCAGGAGGCGGAGGTTGTAGTGAGCCGGGATTGTGCCACTGTACTCCATCCTGGCAACAGAGCAAGACTCCATCTCAAAAAAAAAAAAAAAGAAACCTCTGAAAAATATTATATCTTGCCAAGCATGGCTCATGCCTGTAATCTCAACACTTTGGGAGGCTGAGGCAGGAGAATCTCTTGAGGCCAGGAGTTTGAGGACAGTCAGGGCAACACAGTGAGACAGTGTCTCTACAAAAATAAAAATTAAACAATTAGCTGGACATGGTGGCATATGCCTGTAGTCTCAGCTTTGGGGAGGCTGAGGTGGGAGGATTGCTTGAGCCAGGGAGGTCAAGGCTGCAGTGAGCTGTGATTGCGCTACTGTACTCTAACCTGGGCATCAATCTCAAAAAACAAACAAAACCATTCTATCTTTCAGCGAAAACTTGTCTCCACCTGAGTATGTAGTCTGTTCTTCCTAGAGCAACAATAACAACAAAAAGCTTATCTCTCCTCATAGGGAGAGACCTGTGCCCAATCACCAGTGTGCTGAAAATATGCCCACTCTTTCCTACGCCTCACCATCCATAGATAATGTTCTCCAATGCCAAGAAAACATGAGTCATACACAGTTTTGCAAACTGGTCTTTCAGCAGACATCTGTCCAATTTAAACCACTGAAATTGCAAAAAAAAAAAAAATTGAAGCTTCTTTGGTTTAACCTTTTAGATGGAGCTCCAAATAAGTAATGAGAATATCATGTCTGGGGACAGTCTCACTGACCACTGGTGACATAATCCTTTATGAGACAATATTTACATTTGTCCCTGAAGTTTTCAACTGAAAGTCAGAAAGGGATCCAGAATAAATTATCAAGTGATTAAGATCCATCTGTTTAGTTGAATGAGAGACTTAACGTTTCTATACAACTAAGAAATAGAATGTATTTTATGTCTGGTCTGTATTTTAGGGAATTGGTGTCTTATTTTTAACTAATATCTAGTTATGGGTCCCAACAATACCCAATTGTTGTGATTGGGTATTGTTTTACTATTTTGAAAAATAAATAATTGAATACTTTCTGCTGGAAATAGTTTCTGCTGGAAATAGTTTCTGTCCAGCACCAATCTGCAATCTCGTAGAATTGCACAATGAGTTTCTTCTGAGTTCAGAAAGGGGCTTGGGGGACGTGTGAAGTCACGATGCAGTAGGCTTGCATATCTCTGTCTATGTGTGCATTGTGGGAGGCTAATAAAGTGGTAGGTCCGTTCCTAACAGGGTTTGGCTTTTTTGATATTACACTCTAGTGTCTGAAAACTTTTACTCTTAAGGAGCAGGACTCTGTAACTAACTGACTAAGTGCCTAAGGCCTAAATGTCATTTTGCATACAAGGCTGTCAGCCAAGCCTTCTGCCTCCCAGGAGCCCAGTGCTAGAGTTAATTTACATGCTAGAGTTAATTTACATGCAGCAGTGAGAAAGTCTTCCGAATGTTAAGACTGTCAGCTGCAACTTTCAGAGGAAGAAAAGTATGAGAGATTGAGTCTTAGAAGTAGCCAGCCCAGAGTTTGAGTTTGTTGGAAGAAGCAGTTGCGGAAGAAAAGGGGAAAGAGCACTGAAACAGAGTCTCAACTCTGCCATTTGCTAAGGCCCTATCTCGTCCCTCTTCAACTCTTAGTATTTTCATCTGTAAAACCTGGATACTGGCGGGGCGCAGTGGTTCATGCCTGTAATCCCAGCACTTTGGGAGGCCGAGGCAGGCGGATCATGAGGTCAGGAGATCGAGACAATTTTGGCTAACACTGTGAAAACCCACTAAAAATATTAAAAAATTAGCTTGGTGTGGTGGCGGGCGCCTGTAGTCCCAGCTGCTGGGGAGGCTGAGGCAGGAGAATGGCGTGAACCCGAGAGGTGGAGCTTGCAGTGAGCCGAGATCGCGCCACTGCACTCCAGCCTGGGTGACAGAGCAAGACACCATCTCAAAAACAAAACCAAACCTGGATATTAATGCCTTTCTAGCATATCCTACTGGCTGTAGTACCCATCTAATAAATAATGAACATAAAAGTTCTTTTAAAAATGCAAGCCACTGTATAAATGTGAAGTATTGTAGTGGCACACGCTTGTAATCTCAACTACTCAGGAGGCTGAGGCAGGAGAATCAGTTGAACCTGGGAGGCAGAGGTTGCAGTTAGCCGAGGTCGTGCCACTACCCTCCAGCCTGGGGGACAGAGTGAGACTCCATCTCAAAAAAAAAAGACTGTGGATGTTATCTTGAGATGGGGAATAATCAAAAACTTTTTAATGGAGGATGAGAGTTGGGATAAGCAACATGGTTAAACTTCTAGAATGGAAAATATGACTGCAATAGATAGGGATAGATTGAGGGGGCAGGATGGAAACTAGGGAAGTCTGAGGACATGGAGGTTGGGAGACACTGTTTTTCAGTCTAAACCTAAGGCTGGCCAGGTGCGATGGCTCACACCTGTAATCCCAGCACTTTGGGACACCAAGACAGGAGAATTGCTTGACCCTAGGAATTCGAGAACAGCCTAGACAACATGAAAAGACCTCGTCTCTGCAAAAAATTTTAAAAAGTTAGCCGGGTGTGGTGGTACATGCCTGTCATCCTGGCTACTCAGGAGGCTGTTGTGGGAGGATCACTTGAGCCCAGGATGTCGAGTCTGCGGTGAGCCATGACTGCACGACTGCATGACTGCACTCCAGTGTGGGTGACAGCATGAGACTCTGTCTCCAAAAAACAAAAACAAAAACACCCCTAAGTTTACAGTCATCAGTCCTACTTGGCAAGCTGTTCACTCTTATTTCTGTGTACTAAATATGCCTGCCATATGGCAAGAATGCAGCCAAGCCAAGGAGATGGAAGGTGCAGATTTTAAATCTACTGGAGTCAAACAAATAAGTAATAAGGGGGTAAGAACTACAGATCCTCACACACAGTAGGGCAGCCTTCTTCTAGGCTCCAAAGCTAAATGGGATAGGGGTTCCTTTCAAAATTTTTTTTTGGAGAATTACATTTGAATTATGTCATCTGGAAGTGAACCTTGAATGTGGAAGAAAGTTTGGTAACCTTCCAAGAAAGTCACTTAAAAAAATAATGGCTAACCCTTTTTTTGTTTGTTTTTGAGATGGAGTCTCGCTCTGTCGCCCAGGCTGGAGTGCAGTGGTGCGATCTTGGCTCACTGCAAGCTCTGCCTCCCGGGTTCACGCCATTCTCCTGCCTCAGCCTCCCGAGTAGCTGGGACTACAGGCGCGTGCCACCATGACTGGCTAATTTCTTTGTATTTTTTTAGTAGAGACGGGGTTTCACTGTGTTAGCCAGGATAGTCTCAATCTCCTGACCTCGTGATCTGCCCACCTAGCCCTCCCAAAGCGCTGGGATTACAGGCATGAGCCACCACGCCTGGCCGGTTAACTCTTTAAATGCTACTTTTTACCTAGCTGGTCTTTCTCCTAACCTTTTAAAAGTCAAACCAGGCCGGCGTGGTGGCTCAAGCCTGTAATCCCAGCACTTTGGGAGGCCGAGACGGGTGGATCACGAGGTCACAAGATCAAGACCATCCTAGCTAACATGGTGAAACCCCGTCTCTACTAAAAAAAAAAACAAAAAAAAACTAGCCGGGCGTGGTGGCGGGCGCCTGTAGTCCCAGCTACTCCGGAGGCTGAGGCAGGAGAATGGCGTGAACCCGGGAGGCGGAGCTTGCAGTGAGCTGAGATCCGGCCACTGCACTCCAGCCTGGGCGACAGAGCAAGACTCCGTCTCAAAAAAAAAATAAAATTAAAAAATAAAAATAAAAGTCAAACCAGGCACAGTGGCTCTAGCCAGGAGCGGCTCTAGCCAAGAGTGGCTCATGCTTATAATCCCAACACGTTGGGAGACTAAGGCAGGAGGATCACTTGAAGCCAAAAGTTCGAGACCAGCCTGTAGAGATGGTGAAACCCCATCTCTACAAAAAATTAGCTGGGCATGGTGGCACGTGCCTGTAATCCCACTTACTCAGGAGGCTGAGGCAGGAGAATTGCTTGAACCCGGGAGACAGAGGTTGCAGTGAGCTGAGGTGGTGCCGCTGCACTCCAGCCTGGGCGACAGAGCTCAACTCTGTCTCAAAAAAAAAAAAAAAAAAAAAAAAAAATGGCCAGGCTTGGTGGCTCACACCTGCAATCTCAGCACTTTGGGAGGTTGAGGCGGGCAGATCACCTGCGGTTGGGAGTTCGAGACCAGCCTGACCAACATGGAGAAAACCCATCTCTACTAAAAATACAAAATTAGTTTGTCGTGGTGGTGGGCGTCTGTAATTCCAGCTGCTTGGGAGGCTGAGGCAGGAGAATCGCTTGAATCCGGGAAGCGGAAGTTGTGGTGAGCTGAGATCATGCCATTGTACTCCAATCTGAGCAACAAGAGCGAAACTCTGTCTTAAAAAAAAAAAAAAAATGGCCGGGCACGGTGGCTCAAGCCTGTAATCCCAGCACTTTGGGAGGCCGAGACGGGCGGATCACGAGGTCAGGAGATGGAGACTATCCTGGCTAACACGGTGAAACCCCGTCTCTACTAAAGAATACAAAAAAATTAGCCGGGCGTGGTGGCGGGCGCCTGTAGTCCCAGCTACTCGGAAGGCTGAGGCAGGAGAATGGCGTGAACCCGGGAAGCGGAGCTTGCAGTGAGCTGAGATCCGGCCACTGTACTCCAGCCTGGGCCACAGAGCAAGACTTCATCTCAAAAAAAAAAAAAAAAAAAAAAAAAAGGTGCTGCAGTCTTGAAAGAGAAAATTGGACTTAAACAGTTAAAACAAACCTAGTGCAGTAGCTCACACCTGTTATCCCAACACTTTGGGAGTCCGAGGCAGGTGTATCGCTTAAGGTTAGGAGTTTGAGACCAGCAATAGCCAACATGGTGAAACCTCATCACTACTAAAAATACAAAAATTAGCCAGGCATGATGGCGGGCGCTTGTAATCCCAGCAACCTGGGAGGCTGAGGTAGGAGAATCATTTGAACCTAGGAGGTGGAGGTTTCAGTGAGCTGAGATCAGGCCACTGCACTCCAACCTGGGCAACAGAGCGAGACTCCATCTAAAAAAAACCCCCAAAACACCAAAAACACCAAAAAAAAAAAAAAAAAAGTTAAAACAAAATGGTAATATGGAGATCTGTACTGCTAGCCCAAGTGGGTCCGAGGCCATTCTCCCCTACCTCTCTGCCATTCCTTTTCCGTTAGATATTAATGGTATAAAGGCTTCATGTATTTTTTTTTTAACAAAACAGGGCAGATAATTTTATAATATATATAATGCATATTAGTAGACTAACAGAAGCAGTGTTAACTATTCCAAGATATGATTTCTGTTTGTGAAGGAAAAGTAACTGCAGCCCTAGGAGAGGGGTCAACATCTCTGACGACTGACTTCGGTGGGTGGCGGGTTTCTCAGGTCCAACCCTGCATCCACTAACTCTGTACCTTCTTAACTCTTTCATTGTCTGGGTTTATGTCTAAGCTTGTTCCAGGTATCCAGAATGCCCACAAGAATACCACAGGTTCTGGAAGAGGAAGGGGATGGCAGATGTTAACCTATTTCTACGGAGACTTACATAGGGCTAATGGAAACGACATCACACTTAGCTATTCCCTTGCTCGTGGGAATACTGGATTTTTAAACTCTTTTTTGCTATATAAGTTCATTATTCATGTTATCATTGAATATTCCACTTTAGTTCACTATATTTTTGAACATTTTTACCCTCACCAAATTATTACTTTTAAATAGTATTACACGATTTTGAATACTGAGTATTTCAGGAAGTCTAAAAGCTTGATTGGACTGATAGATATCCACTTCAGCCCTCATATCAGAATGCTCAAATATTTTTACAACCAGAAAATAAATCTGTTTGAGTTCACTGAACAATGTTATCAAATGAGGGCCTCATCAAATCAGCATCCTCTTCTGCTACTATCTTTTCCCCTCTTAAACACCAGCTCTGGCCCAGAATCACTGCTAGCTCTTCCTCAAAACTCTCAAGTGACCAGAATTTGCCTTCAGCTTTGAGGGAAATACTTAAGCTGAGTGTTTCCAAAACTATCTTCAAAATGGTGGCATTAATCAAATACATACCTTCTCTCATGACTCTTTACCTGTTTTTATACTGGATGGTTTGTTTAAAACTAAACAGTCCCACCTCTCTACATTGTCATTTCCTGCTGATAGAGAATACATTGGTTTACGTTACATTTCCTCTTTCGTGGTTGTGCAATGACTTCAACTAACTATGAACAACTTTAATGCGTTGGCAAAGATAGAATGGCTTACTTCCTTTCTCTAATGGTTAACTGTTCCTTGACAGAATTAGTCATTCTCTTATTGTATTGTCCTAGCACTTAGATTTCATATCTGATGCATTTGCCAAATTATCATTACATATTAACTTCCACTAGTCCTTAAGGAGGAGTTCGATGTTTCTTCCTGTTATGTATGTGCTGTGTAGTCCCGCCTGGCTTGGCATTTAGTGGATACTCAATGTTTGTTAACGTGAATGAATCTGGAGGGTTCCTTGATTATTATAATCAGGTAGATACTGGTAGCTTTTTCAGATGGTCAAAACCAATTAGTTTTCTTTTTATCTTTTTTTTTTTTTTTCTTAGAGATAGGATCTTACTCTGTCCTGGCCTCAAGCAGTTCTCCCACCTTAGCCTTCCAAAGTGTTGGGATGACAGGCCTGAGCCACCACACCCAGCCTGAAACTAGTTTTTTGTCTGCACAACGCTTTTTTTTTTTTTTTTTTACCGATTTCATAGAAAAATATTTATAAAACAATTGATAAACAGCAAAGTCCATGTAATTGATAATTACCAGAATAGGGAGTCCTCTTTAAAAATATGTCTGAGTTAGGAGTATTATAAGTTTGCTTTCTTCATTATTTTACAATTCTAACAGTTTTTCCTTAGATTCTTTCCTTTTAAGATGCAACATAACCTGAATACTAGAAGGGTTCTTTTCCCCCACCCTAGTTGCTTTAGCTGATGAATCACAGAAATCAGAGAAGGGGAAGACCAGTGAAGTCATCTGATTCATCTCCAAATCAGGGAGTGGAGCATTGGAATTTGGTGAAGACCAATCTCTCATTTTAAGAGAAAAGAGTTTTCTTTTGTTTTTTTTTTTGTTGTTGTTTGTTTTCCAGCTTGAGCTGATTAGAGCAGCTTACCCATCTGTTTGCCTTTTGCTTCTAACACAATTCTGAGACCCACCCTTTTAGAAAGCAATCAGGTCTTCTTACCAACAGCCCCAGGAAAACCAGATGCCAAAGTACTGAGTAGTTGAACTAAAATTATACTACCTGAGTAATAAAGTTGATTTATGAATATCTTAGTGATTGTTTTAACTGAGTCTTACAGAATTTCAGACTGTTTCAGCAGGGTCTTACAAATATAAGAGCTAGCAAGTAACTTACAGATGATCTGGGCCAAAATATTTTGTTCTCCAGATGCTAAGAAACTAAAATTTATGTATGTATGTATTTTTATATTAACTGGCTCAGAAGGCAAAAACCAAAATTTAGATGTGAAAAAAATTGTCATTATGCTGCAGTCAGGAGTATAAACCTGTCCTTTCACTTTTCTCTCTATCACAATGTCACAGTATCCTCCCTCACAATGTTCTCTTCCACTGTCTTCTTCCTTTCTTCCTCCTTTTCCTTCCTATTCTTCTCTTTTTTGCATTGCTTGAAGAAATGGCAGAGATGATTTAGTATCCATGCCAGCGATTCATTCCAACCTCACCCAATCCCCCAGCGTCACGATCACAGAGGCAATGGATGCCACCTCAGCCCCAGCTGCAGCCTGTCCCCTCCCTCCTTGCTTCCCTCCTACTTGCATTTGTGTTCTTCCAGCCACAGAGCTTAGCTTCCTCCTCTGTTTAAATTCTGCTCTTGTATTTCAGACTTTTTAACAGATCATAGTGCCATTGGCTTCTCCCTTGGTATCTAGCTTAGCTCTACTCCAACTTCTGAGCATGTTCTCCCAAAGCATCCCTGTACCAGCTCTGGCCTCTTGGGTTACAAAACTGGGTTCCATTCCGCTTGCTGCTTGCCAACACTCCCTGAAGAGTGGGGAGGAATATTTGCAGCCTATTGCTAGTGACAGCGTAAGCATGTCCCTAGTGCATATACCCATATTTAGCTACCTAAGTATGTTATCACAGGTTCACTTTATTAGAAAACTAAGTTCCTTTGCAACATACCGAAATTTAACAGTTGCCTGTTGTTATAATTATCTTAATGATATTTGACACAGCTTTATTTTACTTTAAAGTGATATTTCCCAATTGCAGCTACATGTTTAAATAATCTAGAAGCTTAATACATGCTGATGTCCCGCAATCCAAAGAGTCTGAATGAAAGCAACAACTTTATATGCATGTATGCAATTCCACAGGGATACCCCTCTTAATTTGAACAAACAAGGAATTCAGAGAAAGAAGGCCAATCATATTTGGTAAAAATGATCTATTGATCTACTTGTAAAGAGGTTTTATTATTAATAGTTTTATTATTCAAAGTACTTCCATTTACAAATCCTATTGGGCCTTTTCAGTGAACAGATAAATCTTGTCTCTGTTTAGCAATATCCACGTGCATGTATATGATTAATCTGCTTAAATTATTACATTTGCATATTAAGGATCAAGTTTTTGAGCTAAAAGAGAATTTGATAATTTTTTAGTCAAAGACCCTTATTTTCCAGGTGAGGAATAGGACAAGACAGCTTAAGTGACATGTCCAAGTACACCCAATTTATATAGGAGCTAGGACCGGAGCTCACGCTTCCTGCATTCTATGATGATTATCAGAGTATCCAGTAATAGAGTCCACTCCAACAACCTCAGGTCTCTTAACATGGAGACCATGTTATGAGCCCCAAGCTGGGGTTACAAAGATGAACCAGGAGCTCCTAGTTCGATGGTGCAACCTGAAACATAAACAGTCATGGTACCAAGAGATAAAGGATGTAATACAAACAATACAAAGATTGTATGAAAAAAGAAATGTGCTCTACCCTTCCCATAAACTTCGTGCTACAAGTTATCTTATTTAATATATTAACTTGCTTAGCAAGCTTTTTTCTTTATGCATTGTATGAAACATATAAGCATTGGCTCTGCCTAAATTGTATTCTCATAGATTATAACTAGAAGAAACAAAATCACATGAGATTTTACAATATTGAGTGTTTTCTTTGTCAGCAGAGAGTGCTGTGATGTCCAGCTTTTCCTCTATTTATAGATTTTAAAATTATCGTTTTCTTAAATATACATGAAAGATACCATCAAAAAGATTCAAGTTTTCCCCAAAACCTGGCATAGGCTGTCGTAATTTTTTTTTTTTTTTTTTTTTTTTGAGACGGAGTCTCGCTCTGTCACCCAGGCTGGAGTGTAGTGGCCGGATCTCAGCTCACTGCAAGCTCCGCCTCCTGGGTTCACGCCATTCTCCTGCCTCAGCCTCCGGAGTAGCTGGGACTACAGGCGCCCACCACCTCACCCGGCTAGTTTTTTTGTATTTTTTAGTAGAGACGGGGTTTTACCGTGTTAGCCAAGATGGTCTCGATCTCCTGACCTCGTGATCCGCCCGTCTCGACCTCCCAAAGTGCTGGGATTACAGGCTTGAGCCACCGCGCCCGGCCGTGTCATAATCTTAAGTGTAAGAAGGCAGCCCTTCTTTTCACTAGTTATATGTTTTTGTGTTGGTTTTTTTTCAACTCTTTTTAAAACTGTAGAAGGTGTCTGTATTGTTTACAAAAATCAAATAATGCAAACAAGCATATGTAGTAAAGGTGAATATTCTCCTGAACAAATACTTTTCCCAAAGCTAACCAATACCACTGTGGTGTACATACTTCCATATATTTTCATATGTGTTTACATGAACCTACCTATGCAGACATATATGAATATACACATAATGTGTGAATACACATAAATATTAACATAAATAGAATCAATTTAGTCATATTATTCTGTTTGACTTTTTTTTTTTTGACTGTAAGTTTATTCAATGCAAAATAATCCTCTCCAATTTTACTGAGGTGGCTGTCCATGTCCACGACCAAATCTGCCTCTAAAATGGAATTTGGTTGCTGATCTAGTCCCAGCCTCGGCTTTCCTGTTTAGATGTGAAAAAAATTCAGCAGGCACAGCAATCCACCTGTAGGTATCTCTGTCGGCTTCCCCTCTTGTGAGTCTTGCAGGTCGCTCACCCTCCAGACCTTTAGGCTGAGGCCTGCCAGTCTCTGGACGGCTGCGGCGTCGAGTGGCAGGCACAGTCTCCGGGGGTAGATGAAAGTAATCACGGGCCGGGCGCGGTGGCTCACGCCTGTAATCCCAGCACTTTGGGAGGCCGAGGCGGGCGGATCACAAGGTCAGGAGATCGAGACCACGGTGAAACCCCGTCTCTACTAAAAATACAAAAAATTAGCCGGGCGCGGTGGCGGGCGCCTGTAGTCCCAGCTACTCAGGAGGCTGAGGCAGGAGAATGGCGTGAACCCGGGAGGCGGAGCTTGCAGTGAGCCGAGATCGAGCCACTGCACTCCAGCCTGGGCGACACAGCAAGACTCCGTCTCAAAAAACAAAAAACAAAACCAAAAAAAAAAACAGAAGGTAATCACGGAGATAGTGGATATCCTCATTGGTAAGGTACCAGTAGAAATGTTTCCAGGCAAACTGTTCCTTCTCGTAGCCTCAGGACTTGAGACACTGCATGGCCTTCATGACATGAAGGTTGGGCAGATTCTTGTCTGCCAGTTTTGGCTGCTTAGGCATGTGGACATCCTTCTTGGCCACCGTGACTCCCTCCTCAAAAAGGAGTTCATGAATGGCAATCCGGTTCTTCTTAGGCATCAACATTTCGGCGACTGTAGGGTCCGGGTCCTGGGCCAGAAAAAAGGGCGACTTTTTTTCTTTTGAGACGGAGTTTTTCCCTCTTGTTGCCCAGGCTGGAGTGCAGTGGTGCAGTCTCGGCTCACCGCACCCTCTGCCTCCGAGGTTCAAGCGATTCTCCTGCCTCAGCCTCCCGAGTAGTTAGGACAGTATTTTTCATGAAGTAAAATATTTCGAGTGAATATGAAAACACACAAAAACATAGCTGCATTTTGAATGTTTTTATCTTTATTGAGTGTCTATCGAATGTATTTTGGGTGTTTTGAATTTTTTTAACTTTGAAGACTGTATGTTGGTTAAAAAAATTCAAAGTTAAAAAAATTCAAAACACCAGAATACATTCGATAGACACTTAATAAAGATAAAAACATTCAAAATGCAGCTATGTTTTTGAGTGTTTTCATATTCACACAAAATATTTTATTTCATGAAAATACTGTCCTATTTTGAATAGACTCTGTGGCTAAGAAATACATATTGTATTGCAGAATTAGGGTTTTTTTTTTTTTTCTATTGATAACAGACACTTAGCAGCTAAATATTTGTATTTTCTACAAAATTAGATGGAAAAATGCTGCTGGAAGAAACAATAGGGGCTGATAGGGTTTGAAATATTCATTCTCTGACATGCCAATGTATAAATGCAGTAAAATGTGCTGAGTTAAGAATAAGAAACTTACATCTCACATAGCACAAGTATACATATGTAACAAATCTGCACGTTATGCACATGTACCCTAGAACTTAAAGTATAATAAAAAATAAAAATAAATAAATAAATAAATAAATAAATAAAAACAGGATGTCCCTAAGTTTTTCAGAAACTTTTATGGATACAATCTTATACTTGTGCTTATGTCTTCTGATAATAATTGGTTAAAAAAAAAAAAGTCCTCAAAGGTAATATTTTGACTTTTTGGAATTTCTAATAAATAAATCATAATTTAATGTGGAAAAAAAAAAAAAAAGAAACTTACACCTTAGGAAGCATCCCAATATTCCAGTGGGTTAATATAGGAATGATCTGGACAGAGTGGGCATCTGTAGCCAAATCTGTTTTCATAATGTTTTATATATCGTATTGTAACTTAGTATTCCAGCAAGACACAGTTTTACACTTACATTCTGCTTGTTCTTTCATTGAGCACTATATTTTGGAAATCCGTTCATGTCAGGACATACTGATCTACTCCATTCCTTTCAGCAGTTTCATTCCACTGAACAGATACTCTAAAATTAATTTAATTTAGCCTCATTGATGGCCACTTAGGGTGTTTCAATCTTAAAAGCTGATATAAATGTCCTTATACACATATTGTTATGGTCACGTAGAGCTCTCTCTTCAAGATAGCTTTCTTGAACCAACATCACTGCATCAGAGGGCATGAGTATTTGAAATATTGATAGATATTGACAAACTGCCCTTCCACCAATAATGTATGAAAATTCCCATTTTGCCCATTTTCACCACACCGAATACTATATATTTTAATTTTTGCCAGGTGAGTTTAAGTATGAACAAAGGCAAGGGAATGCGTTTATGGAGAAAAATCTGATGGTAACAGGTACTGGGTAAGATCATGTCAATGCAAAGAGGAAACAACCAAAACGCCTGTCCTCAAGAAGCTCTTGCCTAGTTGCTGAGACCAACAAATTAAAAAAATAACAATGTGAGGTGACAACTGCAAGAGGAGAGATTATTTTTAAAATGCCAAGAGAAGTAGCCAAATCGACCTGAAGGGCTTGGGAAAGCCTTTGCTCTGCAGTAGAAAATAATATTTACTCTGAGGCTTGATGGATGAGGCAAAGTTCACCACTGAGGAAAGCAGGAAAGGGCATTCCAGCAGGAAAACAGGATGGAGGAAGGTACAGAGGCATGAATGAGCCTGGCCTGTCCAGCAGTGGCACATGGAGCGGTGAAGAGTGAAGATGTGGGGGAATGAGGCTGCCCAGGTAGGTCAGAGCCCTGCTGGGAAGTTTCTGGAGAGGGGTCATATAATCAGAATTATGTCTCAGAAAGAGAATTCTGGCTGTCTCACAGAGAATGAACTGAGGCCAAAAACGTCTGTTACAGCTGAGAAAGAGACATCGAATTCGCTGCAGATTTTTCCCTGGAAATGCCTCCAAACAAAATAGACATTGTGGTTTGTCCATACCAAGAGTACTCTGTGTGGTTTGGGCCATGACACGTGAATTCAACAAGGATTTCTTGAGGTCTTACTATGAGTTCAGCAAGGCTAGCTGCTTGCAAAGACTAAAAAAGCCAGTGAAATAACTATGCCTTCTTTCAGCACCTACAATATACCAGACATTCTTTATACATTTTTTAATCTTTTTTTTTTTTTGCGATGGAGTCTCCCTCTGTCACCAGGCTGGAGTGCTGCGGTGTGATCTTGGCTCACTGCAACCTCCGATTCCCTGATTCAAGCAATTCTCCTGCCTCAGCCTCCTGAGTAGCCGGGATTACAGGCAAGCATCACCACGCCTGGCTAATTTTTGTATTTTTAGTAGAGACAGAGTTTCACCATATTGGCCAGGATGGTCTCGATCTCCTGATCTCGTGATCCACCCACCTTGGCCTCCCAAAGTATTGGATTACAGGTGTGAGCCACCGCACCTGGACTTTAGTCTTCACAATAGTCCTCAGTATCACAGATGAGAAAACAGAGGCTTTCAAAGGTTTCACCTGGTCATATATCCTGATATATTTATAATTTGCCATTCATCTGTAAATAAGAGCTTTACACATCCAACCCTATTTGTCCCCCCCCCCCGCCCCCAGAACGGAGTCTTGCTCTGTCGCCCAGGCTGGAGTGCAATGGTGGTGCAATCTTGACTCGCTGCAACCTCCACCTCCCGGGTTCAAGTGATTCTCCTACCTCAGCCTCCCAGGTAGCTGGGATTACAAGTGCCCACCACCATGCCCAGCTGATTTTTTGTATTTGTAGTGGTTTCACCATATTGGCCAGGCTGGTCTCGAACTCCTGACCTCAGGTGATCCACCCGCCTCAACCTCCCAAAGTTCTGGGATTACAGGCGTGAGCCACCACGCTTGGCCTCTCTTCAGTTATTTCTTTGATAAGTTTTCCCCTTCACTTTGCCTGTTCTTTCTTTATAGAATTATTATTTGCTGTTTGCCAGTTACATTTCCCAGATCCTTTTCCTCTTCTGGCCATGTCTTCAAATAGCAATATATGCGTATACTGATTGCATATAACAGGCTCAAGGAAATAATAGCATTATGTTAATGAGTGTCTAAATCATACAATGTAGTGGGCCTGGGGTCATCTTTATCTCACTGAAGGAGCGGTGGTATCTGAGAAATATGATGTAATGGACAACAGAGTAGATTGAAAGTAGAAAAACATATTCTGGCCTCAGCTCTGTTCCTTACTAGTTTAAGGATTATGGTAGAGTGTCTGCCAAGATGGTCGCCAACAATTCCCTCCACCCACTTACTCACATGTCATTCGCTTTATGAAGAGGTGGAGTCTATTTCACTTTCCCTTGCATCTGGGTTATGTGACTTGCTTTGACCAACTTATGCTGGCGTTCTACTGGAATGCAGTGGAAGTGACACTGTTTTAGTTCTAGGCCTGGCAGCTTCCACTGACTTCTTGAAAACCAGTAACTACCCTACTGGAGAGAGGCCCTTCTCGATCTTACAGCCTCATTTGGGTCTTCCTAGCTAAGACAGATCAGAGATGAACTGACCCAGTGAACTCCACCTTTTGCAGAATCATGAACAAATAAATGGTGGTGGTTGTTTTAAACCTCTAAGATTTGGAGGTGGTCTATTTCATACTAACAGGTAAATGAAACATAAACTGGTACCTGGATGTGGAGTGTTGCTGTAATAAAACCCTAAAGTATGTGACACTGACTTGCCAGCTGGTAACTAGAGAGATGACTGTGAGTGGAAGTTGGTAGAGCAGCGAGGAAATTGCTATGGAGGACTGGAGAAGAGGCAAACTATATCACGTAGTGGCAGGATGTTTGACATTGCTGTTGCCTGTGGTGACACGAGCAATAGAATATGAAGCCGGGTGCGGTGGCACACGCCTATAATCCCAGCAGTTTGGGAAGCCGAGGCGGGTAGATCCCCTGAGTTCAGGAGTTTGAGACCAGCCTGACTAACATGGTGAAACCTCGTCTCTACTAAATTAAAAAAAAAAAAAAAAATAGCCGGATGTGGTGGCGCAGGCCTGTAATCCAAGCTACTTGGGAGGCTGAGACAGGAGAATCCTTTGTACCTGGAAGGCAGAGGTTGCGGTGAGCCGAAATTGCGCCATTGCACTCTAGCCTGGGCAACAAGAGTGAAACTCTGTCTCAAAACAAACAAACAAACAAAAAAAAAAACAAAAAAAAAAAACAAAGAAAAGAAAAGAAGATAGAATATGTGCCATTGAACTTGTGGATCTAGCCAAGGAGATTTTCAGGTAAAATGCTGAAAGTGCCAATGGGTTTTATTGCCAAAGGGCAAGATCTGTTTGGTTTTCAAGCAGAATTCTAGTCAGTAAAATGTTTGCAAAGTAAGAAATGGTATCTGGGGAAAGACCAAATCAAGATGTGGCTATAAAAACTACTTTTTTTTTTTTTTTTTTTTTTTTTTGAGACAGAGTCTTGCTCTGTTGCTAGGCTGGAATGCAGTGGTGTAATCCCGGCTCACCACAACTTCCGCCTCCCAGGTTCAAGCGATTCTCCTGCCTCAGCCTCCTGAGTAGCTGAGATCACAGGCATGCGCTACCATGCCCGGCTAATTTTTGTATTTTTAGTAGAGACGGAGTTTCACCATGTTGGCCAGGATGGTCTCGATCTCTTGACTTTGTGATCCATCTGCCTTGGCCTCCCAAAGTGCTGGGATTACAAGTGTGAGCCACCATGCCCGGCAACAACTTCTTTTTAAAGACTCCAAGAAAGATTTAATGTGGTGCTTCGAAGACCATCTCAGGGCTTTTAAGAATCTTAAGTGCATTGTCCCCCTGCAGCCTGACATGTAAAGTAGAGAGAGATCTATTTAAAAAAAAAAAAAAGAATGTGAATCTTGGAACATGGAATTAAACCTCAGCAAGATTTACATAAATAAAGTTTTTGAGAAAATTGTATATAAATTTTGGAGCGTGGTGTGAACCTTAATAAGATATAGAAAATCCACATGGTTTTTAAGATACTTGTATTAATGAAAGAACTGCCAGCTTAAACCAGAAAAAGTGCAAAATGCGAAGAGGTTTCTAGACCTTTCAGTTTCTCCTGGCATGAATGAAGCAGACTGAGAGAGCTGCTCAGCTACAAATATGGGCCATTCTTAAGAAAAGGAAATATATCTCAAAGGGAGGAGCCTAGATGTCAGAGGGCAAAACCAAAAACTTGTGTAAGGCAATGGATTAAAACAAAGATCAGCAAACTGCAGCCCATAGGGCAAATCCAGCCTATTGCTTGTTTTTGCACAGCCTGTGAGCCAAGAGGCCTGGCAGCTTCAGCTTCTGCTTCTAGAAGCCTGGCTGCCATGACTACCATGGTGGAGGAAAAGAGGAGAACCTGGAGGATGTAAGACCAAGGAAGAGAAAGGCCCAGCCTGGTCTTTGTCATTCTAGCATTCCCAGCTCAGTTGCCAGACAAAGGAAGCTGCTTTCAATCTTCCAACCCCATCTAAACTACCCAACCCAACATGCTGTGGAGGCGCACCAAGCTGTCCCCACTAGGTACTGCTTAAATTGCAGAATCACAAGCAAGTACATGGTTATGTTTAACCACTAAATTTATGAGGATAATTTGTTATACTGCAAACGCAACTGACACGAGGGCCTTGGGTGCATTATTTAATCCCTGGACTGGGCAGGAGATTTTATTTGGACTCCAATTTCTTCATATATAAAAATCAAGAGCCGGATATAGTAATTCGCACCTGTAATCCCAGAACTTTGGGAGGCTAAGGTAGGCGGATCACTTGAGCCCAGGAGTTCGGGACCAGCCTGAGCAGCATAGCAAGACCCTGTCTTCTCTACAAATAATAGAAAAATTAGCCAGGCTTGGTGGTGCGGGCCTGCGGTCCCAGCTACTTGAGAGGCTGAGGGAAGAGGATTTCTTAAGCCTCCATAGTCAAGGATGCAGTGAGCCCTAATCACGCCATGCATTCTAGCCTGGGTAACAGAGTGAGACCTCAAGTAAAAGATACAATAATAATAATAGCAAAAATCAAGGATAGGGCAATTTAATCTCTAGGGCCCCTCCCTGTTTTAACATTCTATTATTCAGTGAATAATTGTATTCTATCATTCTATCACATTTAGTGAATGCCTATCATTGCTAGCTAGGCGCTAGAAGAGGTGTTGAGTGCTGCAGATAAAGTGCAAACAAAACAAAGTTAAGCACTTAAGAGAACAATATGGACAACAGCAGGCAATCTGAGGGCTGATGTAAACATTCTCCTCAACTGGGGGGAAAATAGTCTTCTGACTAATACTCAAAAGATCTTTTATACTGGAAGAACTGGCCTCACATTCCTCAGAAATAGCAAACTATGACTTCTAATAGCTTCATTTTTATGATAACATCAGTGCACATTTCTTTAGCATGAAGCAAAGCCTGGTGATTGTACAAATCTATGGAAGTTTGGATTTGCTGCACGCCCAAGATGAGCACAAAATTCTTTTGGCCATTTGATGTCTTTTATATATTCCATATGATTTAAATTAAATTTTATCTTCTGTAAAAGGCCTATCACAGCACAGTTATGAATAAGAGACTGTGGAACCTACCTTGAGATATACAGAAGGGAGGCTGAATCGTGCCCAGTATTACTGTCTGCCTGTGTAGCCCTAACCTTCCAAAATGTTCACACCACGTACGTAGACAAACACTATTTCTGACTTTGAAGCTTTCAGGCTACATTGAAGAGCTAGAAATGTAAATCAGCAATTGTGCCCAAAGTGTTGCTTTATTTTCTATTTGGCCCTGTGGTAGGGCCCATTATGTATAATTCCTCCTGAAAGCATCGTGTATAATTCCTCATGAAAGCGAAAGCATCGCGTATAATTCCTCGCGAAAGCGCTGCGTAACACAGAGCTCTGGGTGGGTTAAGAGACCCCAGTTGTGGTTGACTTTGCCTGTCTCACTCTATGACAGTGAGCCGAGCACTGAATATCTGTTGGCCTTGCTATCATTCTCTGATTCCCAGGCGTGAATTGACGCTCAACTGGAAAGTAAAAATGGATGTTAAGATAAATGGGAGATTAAAACACAGAATCATCAAAACCAGGAAAAAGAGCTGCAGGAAGTGAGTGTGCAAGGAGGGGTTTAAAAGACCAGCGAGAGGTCCTCGGGATTCTCAGCATTGCTTCCCTGTTAGTTTGAGGTTCGAATACAGTGTTTGCGTCATCTCACATACAACAAATAGGTGTTTGCCTGCACGTTGCCAACGTGACTCTTGGAAGAAAAGCAAGAAACTGCAAAACCGAGCAAAGGAGTTGGCTAAACGGCTGCAAGAAAAACACACACACACACACACACACACACACACACACACACACACACACACGGAAGAAAAGCGAGAAACAGACTCTTGGAAGAAAAACGAGAAACAGCAAAACCGAGCAAGGGAGTTGGCTAAACGGCTGTAAGAAACACACACACACACACACACACACACACACACACACACACACACACGGAAGAAAAGCGAGAAACAGCAAAACCGAGCAAGGGAGTTGGCTAAACGGCGGCAAGAAACACACACACACACACACACACACACACACACACTCACTCTCTCTCTCTCTCTCTCTCTCTCTGTCTCTGTCTCTGTCTCATAAGAAAAGCGAGAAACAGCAAAACGGAGCAAGGGAGTTGGCTAAATGGCTGCAAGAAACACCCCCCCCCACACACACACCCCAGCAGTCATGAAAGAAAGACGAGAGGAAAGTTCTTTGTTGAAACTCCGGGTTCAAAGCTATGGGCCCCACCCAGCTCAGGACCGCTTGCCATGAGGCCGCGCAGAGATGCCCCAGGCGCGGAGAGAAGCAGAGCACAGCCGTGCTAGAGGCAGGGGCGCCTCCCTGGGCGGGACTGAGGTGGGATCCTGGTTCCTGGCTTTGGCCTCCCAGCCCGGGCTTGGGGCTTCCCGGCGCTGGGAGGCCGGGGCGGGCCAGGCTTTGCAGCACAGGGCGAATCTCCCTGCCTCCCCGCGCGCCCCCCGGGAACTGGCGGCCAGAGGTTAAGCTGACATGTTTGAAGACGGTAATGGGGCGCTGGATGCCAACAGTCCCAGCTCAAGGGAGTCCAGATTTATGTTTCTTGGAACAATTCTTTCCTCCACTGCATTAACGCCAGAAAAAAAAAAAGCCACTTAAGCAAGTTCAGAGTCTACTACTGAAGTCTTGTTAATTTATTAACCCAAGCCGAGGCTGAGAGCTCGACGTGGCACTTAAGAAGTAAAATGAGGAAAGGAGGAAGAAACGGGGCCCCTGTGGGCCTCGGGGCAGCCTCGGCCGGGCTTTCTGGGAGGGCAGGGCCAGGGGCGCGGGGGCCGCTCCCACGTGGCGCGGCTCGAGAGCGTTCCAGGGCGCGGTCCCTGCGGGCCGGCGGGCCGGGGTGAGTCACCCCTGACTCCGGGTGGGAGCCGGCCGTATAAGGGGGAGGCGGGGCGGGGCGGGGCGGGCCTCGCCTCGCCGAGGGAGGATATGGCGAGTATAAAAGCCCCACCCTGGCCAGCCGGCTCTGCTCGGCATCTGGGGACGCTCTCAGCTCTCGGCGCACGGCCCAGGTAAGCGGGGCGCGCCCCACCAGCCCGCTACAGGCCGCCAGCTAGCGGGGTGCGGAGACGCTGGGAAGAAGGGTACCGCCTGGCAGGGAGGCTCCGGCGACTGGCCCCGGAGGCCGTCGGGGGCAGGGGACTGAAGGGACAGCTCACACTGGAGAGTCTTTTGGGGAGGGGGCTAAGGTGTTTGGGGCAGGCGTGAGCTCGGGCCGGGAGGGTCCAGGGTAGGGTGGGGGGTCGGGCTTCTCCAAGAAGTCCTTGCGGGAGCGGGGCGAGGCGGCGCGGGGAGGGGGGCGGAGGGAGGCCCCGCATTCCAGACGCGCCAGGCGCCGCCGAGGCAGGGCGTGGCCGCCCAGGAAGCTGTGGGTCCCCGGCGCAGCAGTAGAGAGTGGGCTTTCCACCGCCCCCTAGGAAGTGCCCCCATCTGCTCTAAGTTACTGTACTCAGAACAAACGCGCGCTTGTGGAGTTGAACCGACCAGCAAGAGGGAAGTAGCGGGGGAAGATGAGAGGAGAGAATGTGAGTAGGCACCCCCCAGTCTCCCCCCCCCCAATAAAAGAAAACATAAAAACGTCAGTTATTCCCCCTTGGTCTGGGTTATCTGGTAGCATAGCAACTTCGGATTTCACTCTACCTGGAGAGTTGCCCGCTTGTTTGAACACATTGGCATCAGGAAGGTAGTGTGCCCCATGATTCTGTGGGGAGGGGTGTCCTGTTACTCGCCATGATGTGACAGTGAGTCAGGAACTGAGGGTACAGAGAAGGGCGTGGCGCCCCGGGGCTGCTCCCTCCTGGCCGCTCAGTGCAGCTGGCCCCAGGGCTGGTGTGGAGGGCTTGGGTTCCATCAGCTGCCTGTTGAGAGGAAGGAGGGGAACACCAGTTTCCTTATCTGGGAAGGTGGCTTAAGGATACCTGTTCTTACCACCACCCAAACAGGGTTATTGGAGATTCCAAAAAACACCGTCATTCGATAATAAATGTGTAAAGTACACAAAAAACACAAAGTGCTGTGCAAATGCAAAGTGTCATTTTTGTAGTCAGATTGCCATTTTAAAGCTGTGGGTGTCTGTGTGTGTAAAAGAGGAGTGGCCTCATGGGTGCACCCTGGGCCATTACCAAAAGCCTTAAGCTGTTGCCGTGCAAGGGCCTGGGCCCCGGACTGTACTGATGGATTCTGTTCACATGCGTGTGCTACTGTCCCCGTCTGGAACTTGGTGACTTGGAATGCAGAATGCACTTTCCCACTGAACCAGTGTTGCAGAAGGTGCTGACATTCTCAGGCTAGCCCTGAAAAACCTATTTAACATGCACTGCCTAATTATGGGGTTGGTGGTGGGGAGGTGGAGGGTAGTGAGGGGCAATATGTGTGTAGGAAGACTAAATCACTGAAATATTTTTCTGAAACTTTTTTTAGCTTTAAGATTGACACTGAGTAAATTATTTTAATTGGAAAATTATGTCTTTGCCCCTGTTCCACTTTCTTTTTTCCACATTCCACCTCCTTAGAGACGCTCTTCTGTGACGTATTACAACAGCCATCCAGGCCGGTCCAGTTACGCTGCATTCCTTCCTCCTTCCCATTTCAGCAGACCTGCATCCAGCTAGAGGCTAGCAGATTGAATCAATAGTCATTGTTAGAAATGGTTGGTGGTCCTAACAACCTCAGCAACCCAGAGGAGTCCTGTTATTTAAAAAACAACAGGCTGGGGCGCGGTGGCTCACTCCTTAATTCCAGCACTTTGGGAGACCGAGGCGGGCGGATTACAAGGTCAGGAGATCGAGACCATCCTGGCTAACACGGTGAAACCCCGTTTCTATTAAAAACACAAAAAGTTAGCTGGGCGTGGCGGCGTGCGCCTCTAGTCCCAGCTGTTGGGGAGGCTGAGGCAGGAGAATGGCGTGAACCTGGGAGGCGGAGCTTGCAGTGAGCCGAGATCGTGCCACTGCACTCCAGCCTGGGTGTCAGCCAGATTCCGTGTCAAAAAAACAAAAACAAAACAAAAAAAAACCCAGCGATGCTGGGCGTGGTCGTGGGCCTGTAGTCCCAGCTGCTCAAGCTAGAGGATCTCTTGAGTCCAAGGCCAATGTGAACAACATAGCAAGACCCAGTCTCAAAAAATAAATACATAAAATAATTTAAAAAACCTTGTTCACCTAAACAGATCTATAATTTATAGAACTCAAAGTGGTAATATTCAGGCAGTATGAAGGAAGATTTTTGGTAAGACTGGGGCAGCAGAGGTGCCCTTGATGGGCAAGGGCCAAGAGTGTTAACACAGTCCTGCTTAATAATTTCTTCCCTTCTTCCAAGTCTGTTGATTATCTAAAGGTCAAGGGTTTCTCCAAGTGTCCATTGCATCTGCAGTGGAAGGGTGTGACCATCTATGTGCATTTTTACAATCGGAGGTTTGTGATTTGGAGACCGTCTAGATTTTGTAATTTCCTGCAGTGCCAAGTAGCCTGCCTGTGGTAAATGCCCAGGAAATATTGCTGACTCACTGACTTTGATTAGGAGCTCAGTCTTGCACTGGAGTCTCAATATTTAACATCTTGTGTCTTTGAGCTATTAAACTGTGGTATCGATTGACATTAGGCTTGCAGTCATGGCCGTTAGTTTCCTGGCTAATTTCTGATTTGAGCAGTTTTCCTGGCAAAGTAGATATGCTTCTATAATTGCTATTGATTTTGAGGGCTGTAGGCTCTCACCATTGGGCCTAGAATCTGGCACTAATGCATTGTCTGGAGCCTTTGTTCTCTCTGTGCTTGTGCAGAGCCTGGAGCCTGCGGAGACATTTTTCATTGAGGGAGAGTGGGATTGTCACAAAAGGTGTCTCAGGCCCTAGTGGGCTGCTTTAAACAACCATTTATTCCACAAAATGTTGATCACCTCCTGTGTTCCACTCGTAGTTATGGGCACTAGGGATACAGCAGTGAACAAAACAGACTCCCCTCTGACAGCCCCCAAAATCCCTGCTCTTTAGACCTTAAATCTGGCGGAGAAAGAAAAGAGACAACAATTCCAAAAAGTGAATTTTTGGATTTTAAACTTTATATTTTCCCAAATTAATACCAGTTTCTGAACTTGGCAGGGATTCATTTCCCTTTTAATCCAGCTGTTCCACAGACCTAAACTTCGTATTTTGCCTACCTCGGGGAAGTTTTGCTTAAAGTTATGGTGTCTTAAGCTGCCTTCCAGATTCAGTTGTGAGAATTAAATAGAAATGGAATGTTCCTCTTTTTCTCACATGAGAATCCTCTTCACTTTCCCCGGTGCCACACCCTATTCTAGTTGTAGGCCACACCAAAGGAAATTCCAGTCCCTTAAAAAAATTGTTTCCACCCATTCACTGCCTGGTATGTTTTTTCTTCTGCTGTTGCCAGAGGCAGTCCTCATCTACTTTCTGGAGGGACAGGTCGCAGTAGGGGTCAGGAGATGTCCATATTTGTCCTTCTGGGTGGTTCCATCAGATTACTTCCAAATCTCCCTTCTAGGATACACCCTGAAGCCTTTTTTTTTTTTTTTTTGAGATGGAGCCTTGCTGTGTCACGCAGCCCGGAGTGCAGCAGTGGCACGATCTCTCCTCACTGTAGCCTCCGCCTCCCAGGTTCAAGTGATTCTCCAGCCTCACCCTCCCGCGTAGCTGGGATTAAAGGCACCTACCACCATGCCGAGCTAATTTTTGTATTTTTAGTAGAGACAAGGTTTCATCATGTTGGCCAGGCTGGTCTGGAACTGTTGAGCTCAAGTGATCCGCCCGCCTTGGCTTCCCAAACTGCTGGGATTACAGGCATGAGCCACTGTGCCCGGCACACCCTGAAGCTTTTAATCCAGCTGAGTTTAACCTTGTTAGAGCACAAGTCGGTAGCACCCAGGTGGCCTGAGTTTTACCCCAGGTGTGGTGTAGAAATTTCTGATTCCAGGGAGTGACTGTGATATGAAAGCCCTTTGTCCATGCGCTTTGTCTCCCTGCCACACCCAGGCTACACACTAACAGCTCAGAGGAAATCAGAGTCCTAAAGCCGCTCATACATCGTGCCACTTTGATCCCTTCTTGCCAGGAGTTGTAGGTTACATTCCCATGTTGTCCTACGGACAGAGCTAGGACCCAAGGAGCCCTGACTGCACAGAGGTGGGGGCCATGGCTATATATTGATAAGAGGCTGCCCCGAAGGCTTTGTTAAGATTTGCAGAAGTTGATGATTTAAGCCTCCAGCTCTGAATGCATGGAACTGGAACTGCATTTGAAATGTCCAGCCTGAGGGAGAGAGAAAACTGAGGAAGGAGAGTGTGTTGGAAAAGAAGAAAAAAAAGACTTTCTAATATAGAAAGATCCAGTGTGTGTAAACCATCTCAAGATGAAATTGAATGCCTGTCGTGTGCCAGGCACTATGCTCAGATCTGTGAGAAAACAGGAAGGAGTAGGTTGGAAATGTTGTGAGCAGATAATATGGAACACAGACTTTACACACGCAACTCTAATGTTGCACAGACACACAAAAAGCTGCAGAAGCACGGGGCAAGGAGGAGTGTGTGAGAAAGGTGGCATTTATGATTTTCTGTATCCTAAAGACTCATTCATGTGTCAGCTAATTAAGATTGAGGTTCCTGGTGGAGGGAACTTAGAAAGTGCTGGCGTGTTTAGGGAAGAGTTAACAGTCCAGTTAACTCTTCTGTGCAGGATGCGTGTATGCGTATGTGTGTGTGTGTGTGCAGAAGGTATTTAAGGAAAGGTAGGTAAGTCCACAGTGTGGAAGATCTTGAATGCTGACATTGGACTTTTTTTCTGTAGGCGGCCAGGCCCTGCTGAAAATACAATATGTGGGCCATAAAACACTGAAATTGAGTTGTAGACTCAAAGGCCTGGATTTCCCAACCCTGAAAGTGCTTCATGCCAAGTGACATCATTCTTCCTGCCAGTCTCTTTCCACCCACTCCAACCCCAGATCAGGAGACCAGCAGAGAAAGGCTGTGAGAGCATGAGGCTGCAACAAGTCAGTAGGGAGCAAACAAATACTGATTCCGATCAGGCCACAGAAGAGACAGGCTAGAGCAAGTGCTGTGTGTCCCTCCTGCTCGGTTTGATCAAGGCCACTGGGCCGAATTCCAGGAATTCTGGGGAATGAGTTGGCCCTGTGACTAAGTCATTAATCAAGACCAGAAAACCAAGGGGAAGAGTATCTGCTTTCAAAAAGGTTCTGTTAAATAAAGATGCAATAGGTGGGTGGAGGATGGAGTACAGTGGGAACCCCTCTCCCCACCCAGTACATGCTTTTTTTTTCTGTTTTAAATTCCAGTGTGGCCTGTAGACTGTGAGTCCAGGACCGTGTACAGTAAGAGCTTTGATGGAGAAAATCAACTCTCCATACTGCCACCCCTACTCATTTTTGCTTTAAAATCTTCATTTGAATCATCTAGTCCCTGATTGATTCATCATGGTTGCTAGCCATCTGTTTTGTGGTAACGCATCAACACTCCACATTTAAACTGTGAAGTGGGTGTGTCCATGAAACTTCTGGATTAGACTCAGGTTTGCCTGTGCAGACCAGCCCTGTTGCAGTATGTTTTTTTTTGTTCAGATTAACATTTGGGCTTTCTGGAACTGGTTCTTATTTCAATTCAGTCGAATGTGTTTTTACTATTTGAAGTGTTGACTTTTAAGTTTTCTTTTGTTTAACCTTTTTGTAAACTTTTACCCTTCTTTTTGGGAGTGAAAACTGCTTCACTTGTCCTTTTTTTTTTGTAACCTCACTTTTGTAGTGAAGCAATAAAATACAATAAAATCTGTAGAGTTTTTTTTTTTTTTTTTTTTTTTTTTAAAGAACAAACCCTTTAATTATTAGGTTGGTACAAAAGTAATTGTGGTTTTTTGCTATTAAAAATAATGGCAGTTACTTTTGCACCAACCTGAATAAGATAGTTCTTATGTTGAGTGTAAATGACTTGTTTCTCAATAACTGCACGGATTTCATTAATGATCAGCCTTGCACTGGGGGCTTTTCTAGCCGGGCATTCACAGTCTTATTTATCAACCTTTTCAAGGCAGAAGAAACTGTTCTTTTCGTTAGGGTGGGGACAAGTGACCTGTTTTCCTAACCAAGTAGTGAATGATTTTAAACCAGTTTGAGGTGGGTATGGCTCTTATCAGCAAGTCTCCCTGTACCTCTAGTTTATTTCCTTAAACAGAAAAACTTTCTCTGATAAAGGGCCATTGTAATGATGTTGTCTAGTGACCCAGCTCTCCCTGGGAATGGAAGGCCCTGATGTGTAGATGTACTCATCAACAGATTGAATTTGTTGATTTTTTTTTTTTTTTCCTTGTTTGCGAGTTGAAACCAGTCGGCCAGCTGGGTGAGGCTGAAGTGTTGGAAAGAGTGGTGCAAACTGCCATTTTCATGTTCTTTAGAGAAGTCTGCCAGAAAAGGAGTAGTGGTTCTGCTTTTAATGGATTTATGAATTTTACACGGTGATGAGGACTGAGTAGAGGTGGAATTGTCTCATACAGCCTGTAGACTTCATTTTTAATTTTCATTCGTAACAATAGGTACATTAAAGTCAGAGTAGTTGTTTTCAGTAAGAAAATTCTGCCTCCAGAGCAAATGTTTTGGTGAATAGGTAAATATGAGTACTGAGTCCCAATCACTTTGGCTCATCAGTATTTCCATAGGCAAGCTTAACTTTGCACCATTCAGAGACTTATATTTTAGGTTCCCCACAGGGCACCCCACTGGACATGGCTCATTTTCCAGCGTGTTCTCTTGTTCTCCTGCCACCCTGGGGCATTCTTCCTCTTCCCTTCTCCCCAGGCCTTCCCCCTTGCTTTAAGGCTGTGAGTCACCCTTCTCAGCTGTGATTCACCATTCTCAGCCTAGGCAGTCAGCACCTCCCTGTTAAGCCCTTAACTAATCCCTCTCTGATGACTATGATCTTTCTCTCTGTGTCTTAATCACTTGGAATGAAGAACCGTTGTGGTGAGGTTGAAAGGGCATTGGCTCAGGAGTCTGGGGATCTGGGTTTTGGCCCTGCCTCAGCTGCTTATTCACTGGGTGACCCTGCGCTAGACTTTAAGTGTGTCACAGAGGCACGGAGGGAAGAGAGCTCAAAGGTCCTGCAGGGAGGAAGTCTGCATTTCACAGTTTTATAAGTGTCTTTTGTATCCTTTCATATTTTGCAGGCTCAGCATGTGCTTGGTATGGGTTCGTTGATTAATTCCTTCAGTATTACCAGTGTTTGTAACCTACAGTAGCACTGCCAAGACTTCCTTTTCCTGCTTTCAAGGATAGCAGCACACTGACACAGTCTCATTAGTGAAATATACTATATTAGACTAATGTTTTAACAAACAGTGAATCGCACATCGCAAAGCCAACTTCGCAATATTTGATCATATGCAAAATGACTTTGCATTGCTAGGGGATTTGATGGAGTGGTGAAGCAAGCACTGTATTTTATTTCTTTTTATTTTGTTTTTTGGACCTCCAGATTTTATTGTCCTCATAATAAAACAAAAGATGACGCTTAGAACTGGATCACTTGGCCCTTTCTTTTGTGATGTCCTCCCAGTTGAAAATGTTTGCATGTCTTCACAGCCAGCATTTTCTTAGATCTGCAGATGGGCTCAGCACACTCAAGCCTCAGCATAACCTCCTTTGTAGTTTTAGCCATTTTCCAGAAAATTGGCTTAGTCTGCCCACCATAGTCACTCTGCTTCTTGCCATAATGCCGCTTTCCCTTGGGCATACAGGGAGTCCTGGTACTGGGCCATTTAGTGGGGTTGGTGCTTGCCACACTTCTTACAGAAAGTGCAGTAGGTTTTAGGAATGTTCACCGTGTTTTCTGGAATGCTATCGGCATGGGAGGAAAGAGGCCATATTTTATTTCTAGGGTAAAAATGTTTGCCATTAAACTCGCATGAAGTAGGAAATATTTATATGGATACAAAAGGCACCTGCGTGGGATGATGTCACGTTTCATAGATACTGCTTTGTGCTAAGTGTGACTTTGTGGTTATTGTGACGTTTGTGTGTCTTTTTTTCTGCAGAATGGTTATAAATAATATAAATGTTATGCAAAATAGCAACTCATTGTTTTCAAGTTGCTTTAGCACCTACATTATGTAAAGATACTCTTAAATCTGTAGGGGGACTGGGACTACCCAGGGAAGATGAGGTCAACCATATACTCTCTACTGCTTTGAACTGTACCTATACATTTGCCATTTGAATACTTGGCACGTGTAGGGCACTTAAAACATTCTGTCGAATAGATGAATTAAGTGGTATCAAAAAGTGCCCTGGCACTGAAAGGCAAGATAGAGTTCTGTGGAGTAGGGGGTCGTGGTGACCCTGTTGGAGCAGATACTAAAGTGGTGGTGACTGCGGACAGGCAAGTCCCACTTTGGCCCTAGTCTACTTTAGCTGGGGAGTGAACAGAGGGAACTGAGGCTGGATTCTGATGCTCATCTTTGAAGGCTGGGCTCTGCTGGAGGACTGATTTCGAATGATGTTGAATGATTTTGAGAAGATTAAATAGATTTAGTTGATGGTGGCATGCAGGACTAATTTGATGGAAGAGCAACACAGTTGTGAAAGTGAAACCAAAAGGAAGATTTGTGGGGCTTTTAACAGTCTCCTCAAGGTGTTGTGGCTGTGGGAGAAGAATTAACATGAATGGAGGGTGTAAAGAAGCCTATCAGATTGTGTTTGATCTGCACAGTACTGGGGAGTCCCATGTGGGAGCCGGGTAGGCAGCAGTCTACAAAGCTCAGAGCTTGAAAGACAGCTTGAAAGAACAACACAATGAAAAGTTACGGTGTCTCTAGTTGAGATTTTCTAAACATCAGAACTGATGTGAGGTACCTAATTTCATAAAAAGTGGAATTTAGTCTATACTAAGTGGAAACAACTCTGTTTACAACTCTGACTTGCCGGTCCTCTGTTTTTGCTTTTGTTTTACGTTTGACATTTTTTATTTTTTATTTCTTGCCTGTTTACGGTAGAGACTAGAATTCTGCACGGCAGATGACAACAGTTTCTCTCCTGCTGCAGACCTGGTCCAGTTCTGACTGAGTCCAGGGGTGATAGTTAAGGCCAGGGCTTGGGTGGTTTGATGTGAGTCCTAGGAATTTCACTCTGCTTTGGTAATTCTCGGGCTGAGGGATGCTGATGAGACCCTCTAGAATGTTTCTTGGTTCATGTTGAAGTTGGAGATTTCTTGCTCTGTCAAGAAGACTGTCAGCCTGGGCAACATAACGTGACATTATCTCTACTGAAAAAAAAGAAAGAAAAAAAAAAGCCAGGTGTAGTGGCACACACCTGTAGTCCCAGCTACTTGGGAGGCTGAGGCAGGAAGATCTCTTGAGCCCTGGAGATTAAGGCTGCAGTGAACTATGATTGCACCACTGCACTTCAGCCTGGGTGACAGAGAGAGAAACCCTGTCTCAAAAAAAAAAAAAAAGGGCTGGGCTCACCCTGTAATCCCAGTGATTTGGCAGGCTAAGGCGGGAGGGATTGCTTGAGCCCAGGAATTCAAGACCAGCCTGGGCAACATAGTGGGACCCTGTATCTACTGAAACATTAAAAAAAGAAAAAAGAAAAAAAAAGAAAAAAAGTCAAGAAGACTCAAACTTGTGGCTGTTACAAAGGTTTTGGGATTAAGATTGGGTTACGGCTCTCTGAGATCCTCTGGACCAGTACTACTCCATAGAAATAGAACGAGAGCTTCCTATATTGAAAATTTTCTAGTACCTACATTAAAAAAGGCAAAATAAATGGGTGAAATTAAATGGAAATAAGATATACTCAAGATACCATAGTTGTAATTGTAATATATGATCAATATATAAATTATTGGGCTGGACACAATGGTTTATGCCCGTAATCTCAGCACTTGGATCACTTGAGGCTAGGAGTCCGAGACCAGCCTGGGCAATATAGCAAGACCCTGCCTTTACCAAGAAAGAAATTATAAATGAGAGATTTTATATAGTTTTTTCATACTATGTCTTCAAAATTCAGTATGTCCTTTACACTTACAGCACATCTCAGTTTGAACTGACCACATTTCAGATCCTTTGTAGCCACATGAGGCTGGTGGCTGCTGTATTGGATGGTTCTGCCACAGAGCAAGACTTTTTAAAATGGTCTTCATTTTTTTTTTTTTTTTTTTTTTTTTTTTTTTTTTTTTTTTTGAGACGGAGTCTCGCTCTGTCTCCCAGGCTGGAGTGCAGTGGCTCGATCTCGGCTCACTGCAAGCTCCGCCTTCCGGGTTCACGCCATTCTCCTGCCTCAGCCTCCTGAGTAGCTGGGACTACAGATGCCCGCCACCGCGCCTGGCTAACTTTTTTTGTATTTTTACTAGAGACGAGGTTTCACCGTGGTCTCAATCTCCTGACCTTGTGATCCGCCCGCCTCGGCCTCCCAAAGTGCTGGGATTACAGGCGTGAGCCACCGCGCCTGGCCTGGTCTTCATTTTTTTGTTTGTTTG
The DNA here is from genome assembly GCF_037993035.2 of Macaca fascicularis. Classification (NCBI taxonomy): domain Eukaryota; kingdom Metazoa; phylum Chordata; class Mammalia; order Primates; family Cercopithecidae; genus Macaca; species Macaca fascicularis. Next base: position 36,894,449 of record NC_088381.1, on the reverse strand, counting down.
AGACGGAGTTTTGCTCTCGTTGCCCAGGCTGGAGTGCAGTGGCGTGATCTCGGCTCACTGCAGCCTCTGCCTTCTGGTTTCAAGCTTTTCTTCTGTCTCAGCGTCCTGAGTAGCTGGGATTACAGGTGCCCACCGCCAGGCCCGGCTAATTTCTGTATTTTTAGTAGAGACATGTTGGCCAGGCTGCTCTCTATCTCCTGACCTTGTGATTCACCTGCCTCGGCCTCCCAAAGTGCTGGGATTACAGGTGTGAGCCACTGCACCCGGCCGATTGTCTTCATTTTTAGGAAAGTTTTAGGTTCATGGCAAAGTTGAATGGAAAATACAAAGAATGCCCATGTTCCCCTGTTCCCACACACGTATAGCCTCTACTGTCGACATCCTGTATCAGGGTGGTACATTTGTTAGCGCTGATGGACCTGCATTGACACATCATTATCACTCAAAGTCCATAATTTACATTAGCATTCACTGTTAGTGTTGTACATGGATTTTGACAAATATATGGCATGCATCCACCATTACAGTATCATATAGAATCATTTCACTGCCTTAATAATCCTCTTTGCTCTACCTATTCATTTCCTCCTCCCCTGAATCCCTGATCTTTTTGCTGTCCCCGTAATTTCGCCTTTCCCAGAATGGTATGAAGTTGGAACTCTGCACTATGTTACCTTTTCAGTTGGCTTCTTTCACTTAGCAATGTGCAATTTAGGTTCCTCTGTGTCTTTTCATGGCTTGGTGGCTCATTTTTTTTCAGTGCTGAATAATATTTCATGTCTGAATGTACCAGTTAATTTCTAGAGCAATACTTTTTACAAACCAGCATTATACCCCATGGGTGGGACAAATTGGGGTGGGGAGGCTGTCTGCGAGTTGTGAGTGTGAGGGAAGTGGAAGGTCTTTGACTGACTTCACTGTGCATAAAAAGCTTCTGTGAGCATCAAGAAGAGAGGAGTGGTCTGGGGAGAGCCCAGGATGAGAATCTTGCAAAAATACATCCTTCATCACAACTAAAGGCAAATCCTCTCCTCTTACATTTCCCCACTTTCTTCCCACACCAGGCCTGGGATCTGCTTAGTCCAAAAATGTTCCTATAAGTTAGCAAATATCAATGTCAAATACTCTCGCCAAACCAGTTTTATGAAAATACTTAGACTAAGCAAACTGAAGAGAATAGAAAGCTGAATTTGCATGTGTGCAGTTTCCTTGATCAAAGAATATTAAGGAAAAAGAGACCAAAGCAGAAGTCGCTGCAATTTAAATGTCATTCCTGTCTATTTCAGGACGCAGCTCTGCTTTATTTTCTTTATTTTTGGGGTGATTATGTTGATGACCTGTCTTGTCTCTGTTGAGATAATTTACCACCAATTGAGCACTCCTTATTGGCAGGGATTGGGCGTATCAGTTCCGAGAACTGTTTGATTGCAAAGCTGGAAAGCCGATTCATCAGGCTGTCGTTTTGCTGCCCCATTAAGTATATTAACTGGAAGAAGATGACTTCATTTCAGCCATTTCGAATCTTAAATACAACAGATTCAATTCTTTATGGAATGAGTTAAGGTCAGAAAATCTGTCCATCGTCTTTCTCATAAATACTTTAATATCTTCCAAGTGTCATTGGACTAAGAAAGTAATTATGGGTAATAATAAAGGTTCCAATTAAGAATTAGGGCAACATGAAAATGCTACTAATTTCAATTCACGTTGTAGCTTTCAGGTCCTTCTCAATATATTTAATTACTTATGAGAAATATAGAAGTAGTGGCTGGTTTGGCAAGCCCATCACCTTTTATGAGAAGTAGAAGTCTCAGTTTTATCCTGTCTGAACAGGTTGCATTAGCCACGGGGAACATTTTGTTTTTGTATTCACAAATCAGTCTCCCCAGGTTCTGTTTACACAGAGGAAGAGAAAGACTGGCTAGTTTAGTAGTCCATCCCAACCCAAGGCAGACCATCTCTGAGCTTTAGTTTTTTTCAATCATAAGATGAGAATTGCATCTATTTGCAAAAATGACTCTAATATCCTCAGATGAAATGGTCCAAGGAGTAGAAATTAGCATAATGAATCGCTGTGCTTCAGAGTAAAGGAAAGCCTCTTCATAAAGACTTTTTGATGTACTTTTTTTCCAGCTTCCTTCAAAATGTCTACTGTTCATGAAATCCTGTGCAAGCTCAGCTTGGAGGGTGATGTAAGTATATCAGTTTCACTTTATGTAATTTTTGCAAGTTGGACATCTCTGGATAACTATGTTACTCTGTTTCCTTGTACATCTAAGGAAGATGGGGATGTTTCAGACAGTCATCATTTGGTTCTCCTCTTTCTCAATACTTCAGCTGTTCCTAGTAGTTCAATTTGAAGGAAATATCATGGCACTGGAAACTTTTCTTGGCCTCACATTAAAATTGGACAGAATTAGTGACACTGGAATGGCTGGAATTTTATTCTGCCATACTTAACATGTCATTGGTAATAATTGTTACAATGATACATGACTTTTAATGTGATGTCCTGGGATTGTATTACTGGTTGGCATAAGCCACAGCCATATCAAAAATAATTCTGCATCTTTTGGATTTCTTACAGTGTCCAGGAAGTTATTCCAGATGAGGGCTTATACTTTTATTTATTTATTCATTTATTTTTTGAGACAGAGTCTCACTCTGTCACCAGGCTGGAGTGTAGTGGCACGATCTCGGCTCACTGCAACCTCTACCTCCCGGATTCAAGCGATTCTCCTGCGAGTAGCTGGGACTACAGGCGCGCACCGCCACACCCAGCTAATTTTTGTATTTTCAGTTGGGACTGGGTTTTCCCCATGTTGGCCAGGATGGGCTTGATCTCTTGAGTTTGTGATCCACCTGCCTTGGCCTCTCAAAGTGCTGGGATTACAGGCATTAGCCCCTGCGCCCGGCCCGAGGACCTATACTTTTAAAAATTTAACACCTGGAAAAGATTTTCTCCAAAAAAGCTAGGATATTTCTTTTTTTTTTTTTTTTTTTTGAGACGGAGTCTTGCTCTGTTGCCCAGGCTGGAGTGCAGTGGCCGGATCTCAGCTCACTGCAAGCTCCGCCTCCCGGGTTCAGGCCATTCTCCTGCCTCAGCCTCCCGAGTAGCTGGGACTACAGGCGCCCGCCGCCTCACCCGGCTAATTTTTTGTATTTTTTAGTAGAGACGGGGTTTCACCGTGTTAGCCAGGATGGTCTCGATCTCCTGACCTTGTGATCCGCCCATCTCGGCCTCCCAAAGTGCTGGGATTACAGGCTTGAGCCACCGCGCCCGGCAAGGATATTTCTTTTAAAAAACCAAGAATATAATGAAATTGTTATAATTCATTTGTTTCCTTTTTTACTTTGACTATTAGGGAGTTCAGAAATAAATTGAATTTTCTTTCATAGGAAATATGTGAACCTAGACATTCTGTTGCATTTGTTTCTTTTTTTTACAATTAAAAAATTTAAGCTATATGTGAAATAAAATTATTTCAAATACTTTTAGAATCAAGTGGAATATAAATTGTGAATATGTAAAATAACTAATGATACTATACATCTTCCAGGTCATCTTGGCAGAAATGGCTTTTATACAAACTCAGCGCTAATGCTGGTTTATAGCCATATCTGACAGATCTTTCAAAATATGCTTTGATTGAAATTAAAATGCAATGTAGGCCGGGCGCGGTGGCTCAAGCCTGTAATCCCAGCACTTTGGGAGGCCGAGACGGGCGGATCACGAGGTCAGGAGATCGAGACCATCCTGGCTAACACAGTGAAACCCCGTCTCTACTAAAAAATACAAAAAACTTAGCTGGGCGAGGTGGCGGGCGCCTGTAGTCCCAGCTACTCGGGAGGCTGAGGCAGGAGAATGGCGTAAACCCGGGAGGCGGAGCTTGCAGTGAGCTGAGATCCGGCCACTGCACTCCAGCCTGGGTGGCAGAGCGAGACTCCGTCTCAAAAAAAAAAAAAAAAAAAAAAAAAAAAAAAAAAAAAATAAAATGCAATGTATCACTCAACAGAGGTTGACAGTGACTTGGGTCACATGGTACAAGACCCTCTGTATTGTTCATGGTACTTGCCATCAAAATGTTCAAATTAGTGGAGCCTGTGAAAGCACAGGTTGTATGGAGTGTAAATAAAGCCTATAGAGTTTTTTTAAAAGTCTTTTTTCTTCTTGAAACTTGTGCATGCTCTTTTTGACAGTAATACAAACTGCATGTTGAGGTCTGACAAATTCAGGTGATAAATAATTTGTTTCTCTAATGGACTTAGATTGTTTTTGCTATCAGGTTTTATAAGAGGGCTTTTCGTGTAGCCTCTGAAGTTACTCTACTTTAGTATATTTCTATGTGTGGAGAGGTGGGGCAGAAATAGAAAATGTCACATGTTCCCCAGTATTTTAAGGAAAGAAAAGATAACTCAACTTTGCCTCACTAATTTGATTTCAGACAAGTGGATTTTATAGGTAATAGGTTCAATTCTCTATTTAATTTCATTTCCAGAGGCACTGTAAAATGACACAAACCTTTTCCCCACTCACTGTTTTTGGAACAAGACAACGTATCTCCTGGTGAATGCAGTCATGTGTGATATGGCTCAGTGGCTGGACTGCCTGCCTTGTAAATAACTGATGGCACTCTTAATAAATGGGAAAATGTTTTTCCTTAGGTTTCATCCACATTTTATAGCTACCACAGCAAACACACTGAGCATTTCAAAATAGCACTTTGCCTTTTTCCTGAATGTGTGCTCCGTGTCATCAAGTTCATCTTACTGGAAAGTTTACGTGGTGAAATTAGATGGAACATACTTTGATAATGCATTGCATGTCAGAGTTATAAATATTAACTGGATTTAATATTTGGCCAAGATAGTCCTCACAAGTGCATTTGGAAACATTTGTCAAATACTGAACTTAGATTTCTGGCCTGTCCTGGGAGACATCTAGGAGGAAGGCATCTTAGTTGCTCACCTGTACAGTCTGAGTGCTAATAAAATGGAACGTCGTGGGTGCTGGGTGGTTTATAATGTGTTGCCTGTGGGTGGAGAAGTAACTCAGGGATCTTGGCCTTTTCACTCTTTACAGAAACTGCACCAAGGCCAAGTCATCACATTATATGGGCATTATGTGCGGGGGAGTTGGGGTGATTGTAGGATGGGAGCCTTGATGTTGAGGGTGGGCAGTGATGCTGCCTCCACCAGCCATCAGCCAACCACAACTAGATTGTCCATCCTCTTTGTCTGCCCTTTGCTTTGGGACTGGGTAGCAGGGAGAGGGAAAACTGTAAGAGCATTTCAAAGAAGGAGGGAAGTTAATACCTTGAAAGGAGAAGTGATGTAGAAGCATGCCATTGTCCTTACCTCAATCTGGAATGGGAGAGATTCCCACCTGTCAGATCAGGAAGGATAATGAGCTTCAAAAAGCACTGAGAGGCTGGGCGTGGTGGCTCACACCTGTAACCCCAGCACTTTGGGAGGCCAAAATGGGAAGATCACTGGAGCCCAGGAGTTCAAGAGCAGCCTGGGCAACACGGAGAAATCCCATCTCTTAAAAAAATGAAAAAATTAGCCCGGTGTGGTGGCGGGTGCCTGTAATCCCAGATACTCAGGAGGCTGATGTGGGAGGATCACCTGAGCCCAGGAGGTTGAGGCTGCAATGAGCGATGATCACACCACTGCACTCTAGCATAGGCAACAGAGTGAGATCCTACCTAAGAAAAGAAAAGAAAAGCATTGGGAAAGGAGGAGGGTGTGGTTTAAAAGGCAATAAGAAATCTTAGCAAGAGTGGAGGGTGGTAGGCAGAAGGAATGGTGTTAACGAAGGCAGAGGGAAGGATACAGAGGAGAGAGGGGAGGAAACACAAGGAGGATGTGGGCTGTCTGGTCAGACCACTTTGGTGCCACAGTGGTGAGCAAAGTAAAGAGGTGGAAGAAGCTGCTTCCATCATTGATCTGAATTGTAAGCTCAGCAACACCAGTCCAGTAGAAATTTGTGTGCCTGTAGCAGAAACCTGACTAAACACTCTTGTCATTGAGGCATTTCCATATTTTCAGCTTATTTCAAATTGTTGCCAGCCCAGTATAATGGTCTTCAGAGCCCTCCTGAGTAAATGGTGGCTTCAGGTCTCCAGCTTTGCATTGTCTACTTTTGAGCTCTCATGAAAAGTAAGATGAAAAGTTGAAATTGAGACAGCATATTCTAAACTAGCTGAGCCTTTGAAGAATTCTTATTAGAAAAAATGAAATTACTTGCATGAAGTGTGATGGTGTGTTAATACCTACCTAGTTGCTTAGTATGAGAAGGATTTGAATTGTTAAAGGAAACAATAGGAAAACATATTAGGAATTGTTATTTCAACAAGGGAATTTTAAATGTGTGTCATTTGAGTATGTTTATCTTTTAACCTCAGCACTCTACACCCCCAAGTGCATATGGGTCAGTCAAAGCCTACACCAACTTTGATGCTGAGCGCGATGCTTTGAACATTGAAACAGCCATCAAGACCAAAGGTAGGTGATAACATTTGTCCTCCTCTTGTCAGGGTCTTAATGAGACATTTTTGGTTGTCTCTTTATTCTCCCTCAAATTGCCATACATTGGTAATTTGAAATTGTCATTGAGCTTTAATGGAGTGGATCCAGACCTGGCTCAACCCACGCCTCCTTTCCTTCCTTCCCTCCCTGCTTTCTTTCTTTCTTTTTCCTTCTCTCCTTCCCTCCTTTCTCCCTTTCTTCCTTCTCTCCTTCTTTCTCTTTTCTCCCTCCTTCCTGCCCTTCCTCCCTCCCTCCCTCCCTTCCCTCCCTTCTTTCTTTCCTCCCTCCCTTCCTTTCTTTCCTCCCCTACCCCCCACTTTCTTCTCTTTGGCGAGATCTACAACATGAGATAGTATTTAAACCAAGTAGTGGTTAAAGGAAATCAGTCTGGGAGCCAGATCTGGTCCTAGGGGTATGTGTTTGGGTGCAGCTCTTCACTTTGAGGCTTCAGTCCCTCTTCTGCAAGGAAGAAGTTGGTCATGGTGGTCCCTAAGGGCATTTCTTGTTCCAAGTTCCCTTGAATTTAATTACATTTGCTGGAAAAATGCTGGGAAAATCTTACTGCATTGCTCTTAGATTGAGCTAGAGAGTGAAAAATTCAGACTTTTTTTTAAACCCCTGTAAGTTCTGCTGCTCCTTAGGCCTGGAGCTGGAATTAGAAGAGCTGTCAGAATGAGTATATTTCCTCAAGTTCTAGGATGAGTAAGAGAAGACCAGGAGGCATAAAAACCCTCCTCTTGAAATAAAGCAAATAAAGTGCCAATGGGTTAGGGTTGAGGAAGAGCTTCTTACTGTCATTATATTGTTTTCTGGGTCTACAAAATAGGATGTTCAGACTTTCTGGGCTTATATTAAATGAAGCAATCCTTGGAGTTGCCCCATCCCCTGAAAAATATTGCAGTTCTTGTGGTGACTTTTGTGATTCTCCACTTTTCCCCCCTTGGATAAAGCACTTCCTTTCACCATGAGGCCAGATTGGGATACAGACATGACCCAGCACAATTAGAGCTGCTGCTGGTTCATGCCCCAGTTAAAGAGCCATGTCACATTTTTCTCTTCTATGTACAGGGTTTTAGCTTACTGACACACTTAGACAGTTCACAAACGGTTCATTGAAAGACTGAGAAACCTCAACCACGATGACCTGGGAACCTGTAACTAGGATGATGTCCTGGTTTATGCCGGCGTATTTACTAATAGTGCACCTTACACTCTCAGAACCGTCTTATTTAGGGGGATACATTGTATGGTCACCTTTCCTAAAACCATGTGGAATCTGGTGACCTTGTTTCCAGAGACAGGAAGGAGAGTAGAAAAATCCATTTAACCTTCTATGGTTCTAACAAGATGTGAGGATTTATTTGCATCATCTGCCTCAGGGAAACCCTATGTTCTGTGTGGTTGCTGTGGACCACCCCCCAGATGACTGTCTGCACAGCTGAAGGCAGAATAATGAAGCATCCAAATTAGACTTTTAACAAAAAAAAAAAAATCTCTTTTTTTTTTTTGAGATGGAGTTTCGTTCTTGTTGCCTAGTGCAATGGCGTGATCTCGGCTCACTGCAACCTCTGCCTCTCGGATTCAAGCAATTCTCCTGCTTCAGCCTCCCTAGTAGTGGGGATTACAGGCACACACCACCATGCCCAGCTAATTTTGTGTTTTCAGTAGAGACAGGGTTTCTCCATGTTGGTCAGCCTGGTCTCAAACTCCCGACCTCAGGTGATCCGCCTGCCTCCGCCGCCCAACGTGTTGGGATTATAGGTGGAGCCATCTCGCCCAGCCCAAGCTTTTTTTTTTTTTTTTTTTTTTGGTGCTTTTAAATGACTGTTCTTGCCAAAAGTTACTAATCAGAAAATTAAACTACAATCTGCAGGGCTTGTTTCACTACAGTCAGTTCCAGTCAGTGAAGCATAGTAGATGAGAACGTGTGTGAGCCCAGGTTCAAATGCTGGCTCCACAGCTCACTCATTAGCCATCTGACTCGGAAAACACGGAACTGATAAGACTGAGTTTCCTTGCCTATAAAGGGGTGCTAATCAAAGTTCCCACCTCACGGGATTGTTGTGAAGTATGAAGCATTTAGCACGATGCCTGGCATATAGATGGTACTCAAAATATGTTACCTTAAAACACACACACACGTGCACACACATGCACATCCACCTCCTTGTGGTCTGCTTTCCTAAAACCCATGCTACTTCACTATTTAGATGTGCCTAGATTCATGTGGTTTCCCAACATGCCATTGCAGCAACCCTAAGTTTAGCAGTTAACTCATCTAGCAAAGATGGTGCTTTTCCCAAGCATGGGACAAAGACTTCTTTTGTCCCTGCGTGAGAAAGCACTTAGTGCACTGGAATGTAAAGATTGCGCAAATGAACTCTGGTCACAGCTGAAACTCTCATGGTAATAAAAATACCTTCAGGCCCTTTTGGAGTTAGTAGAAAAATACTCTAGTTTTTAGACAGAAACGTCTGGAGGGCTAAGGCTTAGATTCCAACATTCCAGTTTGATCAAAAGTAGCTGACATTATCATTATCATCATTGCAACTATTTATGAAATGCTCATTGTGGGCAGATATTGCACCAAGCACTTCAGGAACATTTATCTTAGGTGAACTTCAAAGTAACCTCTGATGTAGTATTCTATCATCCCCAGTTTTTGGGTGATTTAAGTCAGGATTAGTATGCCTGAGGTCTTTTGGCCTTGGATCAAACTGGGATTTGAACACAGCTCTGTCCACCCCTAGGCCTGTGTTCTTAGGCACCATGATGTAGCACCCACCTGTGAGGAGTGGATTTTTTTCATTGCCTTGAATTATTTTCAGATATGAAAAACATTGTGCATCTGTGGTCTTATTGACTTTCTATTAAGTCTCATATTTGTAGTCTAGCTTTAGATTCCCCATCTCCCTTTTTTTTTTTTTTCCCCAGACTTAATGTCCAGTGAGTTTCACTTAGGACCACTTTTTATTATTTTATTTTTATTCATTTATTTTTTATTTTATTTTTTATTTTTTTTATTTATTTTTATTTTTTTATTTTTGAGACAGAGTCTCACCCTGTCACCTGGGCTGGAGTGCAGTGGTGTGATCTCGGCTCACTGCAACCTCTGCCTCCTGGGTTCAAACAGTTCTCTGCCTCAGCCTCCCGAGTAGCTGGGATTACAGGTATGCACCACCACGCCCGGCTAATTTTTGTATTTTTAGTAGAGAGGGGGTTTCACTGTCTTGGCCAGGCTGATCTGGAACTCCTGACCTTGTGATCCACCCGCCTTGGCCTCCCAAAGTGCTGGGATTACAGACGTGAGCCACCGCGCCTGGCCTATTTGTTTACATATATATATATATATATATATATATATATATATGACAGAGTCTTACTTTGTCACCAGGCTGGAGTGCAGTGGCACAATCTCAGCTCACTGCATCCTCTGCTTCCCGGGTTCAAGCTACTCTTGTGCCTCAGCCTCCCAATTAGCTGGGAGTATAGGCATGTGCCTCCATGCCCAGCTAATTTTTGTATTTTTAGTAGAGACAGGGTTTTGCCATCTTGGCCAGGCTGATCTCAAACTCCTGGCCTCAAGTGATCCACCGACCTCAGACTCCCAAAGTGCTGGGATTATAGGCGTGAGACACCACACCCGGCCTACTTAACTTATTTTTGATGCTTAATGATTTTAGAGAGTAACTAGGTTTTGCAAGTCCATTGGTCCTTTAAAATAATTTCTAGATTGTTGGCATTGTTAAAACCCTAAATCCTTTTAGGAAACTATTGCGAAGAAAGAATATGACATTCATAAGAGCTCAGTGTTGATATTAGCATTGGTTATGATAGTGAAAAACCAGATACATCTTTTATTTGGGAAGTATGTCTTGAGGTATACTTCCCTATAATCATTAAGTAAAAGATTAAGTAAAACTGTAGTACATAAATAATGTGTAACTCCCTGTATTACATAGAATGTCTGCAGAACGTAGATAGGAAAAATAAAGTTTGTCAATAATTTTCAACATCTTTGTTGAGATACAGTTCATCTGCCATATGATTTGCCTATATAAAGTGTACATTTCAGTGTTTTTAGTAGTGTATTTGCAGAGTTGTGCAGCCATCACCACAGTAACTTCCCTAACACTCATTTTAACATCCATTCACCTTAAATGTGTCAGTTGCATCAAGAAATGGAAATGGAATAGTATATGCTATGTGATCACAACCACAGCGATTTTTTTTCTTTTTTTTTCTTTTTGAGGTGGAGTCTTACTCTGTCCCCCAGGCTGGAGTGCGGTGGCACGATCTTGACTCACTGCAACCTCTGCCTCCTGACAGAACCCTCCTGGGTTCAACCAGTTCTCCTGTTTCAGCCTCTTGAGTAGCTGGGACCACAGGCGTGCACCATCACACCTGGCTGATTTTTGTATTTTTAGTAGAGAGAGGGTTTCACCATGTTGGCCAGGCTCCTCTCGAACTCCTGACCTCATGTGATCCTCCTGCCTTGGCCTCCCATGGTGCTGGGATTACAGGTGTGAGCCACCGTGCCTGGCCTACGATTTCTTTTAATCAAAAAAGAAAAAAGGCATTAGCAATGGAAACAGATGTACCTCACTTCATGGTGCTTCCTTTACTGCACTTTGTAGATATTGTAGTTTTTACAAATTGAAGGTTTGTGACAATGCTATTCACTTTATGTATCTGTGCCAGCATTTTTAAGAAATAAAAGTATTTTTTAAATTTAGGTATGTATTGTTTTTACACATACTGCTATTACATAATATAATATAATCACACTTTTGTATGCATTGGGAAACCAAAAAATTTGTGTGACTTACATTGTTGCTATATTTGCTTTATTGTGATGATCTGGATCCGAACCAGTAGTATCTCTGAGGTATGCCTGTATATGAAATTGTGGGCAATTGATCCTTTTCCTTTCTTGCGCTTTCAGTATATTCTGTATTTCTGTATTTTGCAAATTTTCTATGATGACCTGTATTACTTTCATAGTGGAAGGCAGTAAACTTAATTAAAAACAAAAATGAAGTCATTCATTGGAAAGGATAACAACCCTTTTGTTATTTTCTCCTTCTCGTTGATATTATTAGATACTGGATAACTAAAACCACTTAAAAATGAGCTAATTAAGATCTTACCTTCTTTTTTTTAGAATGCCTTTTACCTTAAGTGTCATTAAGAAGCTTATACCACACCTTGGCCCCACTCCCACCTCAAACCCTTCCTCGGGAAGACACAATACTAAGTAGTTGGTGTTTCCTTGACATCAAAGGACGTGGTATAAACCTCAAGTGTTGATAGAAACAAAAGCCAAAGGACCATGTGACGATGACTGTCTGGGCCTCTTTCTCTCCTAGATGGGGGTAGCCACATGTCTACATGTGTATATGAGTGTGCGGGATGTTACCCGCTCCATGTGACATTCCATTGATTTCCCTGTGGTCTGTGGACTCTCAGGAAGAAGAGCTGGGAGCAGGCCACCTTGGAGGAGTCTTAATCAGCTGCTGTTGAGTACATGGATGGTGCACAGGAGCAGGCCTGGAGTGGGATGATGGCTAGGAGGGCAGAGCTGGTCAGAGACCTGTTGGGGAGCACTGCCTGCCATGGCCAGGGCATGGCTGCAGGAGTCATGAAGGCTGTTCTCACAGATGAGCTGTCAGTCACACCTGCTCTTCTTGGTTTAGCTCCTCACTCACAGCCCTCTGTTAGAGGGGAGAGACTACTTTTCTCAGCCACGCTGCCTCCTGGCACCCTCGAGAGAATATATTCCTAATTGCTGCGCTCAACTGAATGAATATACCTCCAGGTGTGCAGACAAAAACAAAAAAAACCGTCCTGGATCACTTTCCAGTGCTTGGGAAGTGGCTCTTATTCACCCCTTCCCCTAACTCTTGTCACCCCTCTCCTGTGAGCTGTTATGGTATCTTTTTTTTTTTTCTTTGAGATGGAGTTTTGCTCTTGTTGCCCAGGCTGGAGTGCAGCGCACAATCTCGGCTCACTGCAACCTGTGCCTTCTGGGTTCAAGCGATTCTTCTGCCTCAGCCTCCCAAGTAGCTGGGATTACAGGCATGTGCCACCACGCCCAGCTAATTTTTTTTTTTTTCCATTTTTAATAGAGATGGGGTTTCTCTGTGTTGGTCATGCTGGTCTTGAGCTCCTCACCTCAGGTGATCCACCTGCCGCAGCCTCCCAAAGTGCTGGGATTACAGGCATGAGCCACCATGCCCGGCCTATGGCATCTGTGTTCTAAGGGACCTCCCTGCTTCAGCCTTTACAGAGTATGTTTCTTTTTTTTGACACGGAGTCTCGCTCTGTCGCCCAGGCTGGAGTGCAGTGGCCGGATCTCAGCTTACTGCAAGCTCCGCCCCCCGGGTTCACGCCATTCTCCTGCCTCAGCCTCCCGAGTAGGTGGGACTACAGGCACCCGCCACCAAGCCAGGCTAATTTTTTTGGATTTTTTTAGTAGAGACGGGGTTTCACGGTGTTAGCCAGGATGGTCTTGATCTTCTAACCTCGTGATTCGCCCGCCTCAGCCTCCCAAAGTGCTGGGATTACAGGCGTGAGCCACGGCGCCTGGCCTATAGAATATCTTTCTAGCTTCATCTCTAGCTCTGTTCACGGCCCTCTACGGAGCACGCCTCTGCCTTTGTTCTTTGAGGAGCATGCAGCCTCCTTCCTCCCCACCTCAAACATTCCACAGTTCCCACTCACCTCTCGGTCCGGGCCAGTGCACAGCATCAACAAGCTTTTTCTGAGAAGGCAGAACCAGCTATTTTTTGGTCTGTGTTCTCATCATACTCTACATATTGTGCTTATGAGAAGGGGGGAGAAGCACAATACTCCTAAAATCAAAATAAGTCTGCTTTGTTTCTAATTTGAAGGCATCTCAGTATTTTTTGCCTATGCTGCCTAAACCAAATGCAGGATTGTTTTTTGTATGCGCCGACTTGAGGTAGACTATATGATGACTTACCTTAATTTATGTCTAGTTAGAAACTGAGTAAAGTCATGCAAAAGTAGTAATACTGCTTAATTAACAAGAGGTTGCTGAGACTTAATCTGTAGGAGTCTCTTGGTTTAGATTGGCCTTGGGTTAAATATATACTGTGGCGTGTACAACACAGCTGTGAATGGTTTACCATATGGGTCCAAATAACTAGAAAGGAAAGTCAGCTAAATTAGAAAAGGATGAATCTAGACTCCAGAAAATAGATTGTAATTAGCAGCAGCACAACCCCAGAGTTAGCGTAAGTGCCAATAAACTGGTACAGCTTTGGTCTCTCTCTGGAAGGGGAGGGTAATGAGTTGCCCTGTTATTATTGCCAGTTTTGATTTTAGCAGTATTTGTGTTCTCCGGAAGGGATGCAAAAGCCGGTGATTTTTTCCCCCCTTTCTCAGAAGCGCAAGTATGGAAGCATAACTGCACCAAGTTTTGCACTTATTTTTTTCTTACAGTTTTAAAATAGAACTGCTTAAGATTTCTGTGGCCAAAAGACTAACATCCCATGCCACTGCAGAACACGCCAGGATGGATATTTTTGGTTTCACCTGCACACCAGGTATATTCATTTGGCTGAGCAGAACAATTAGAAATATATTCTCTTAAGGGTGCCAGGAGGCAGACTGGCTGGGAAAAGTAGCCTCTCTCCTCTAACACAGGGCTGCAAGTGAGGAGCTAAACCAAGAATAGGTCTGAGTGTGAGCTCTTCTGTGACTCATGTAGCCCAGGGCCCTCTCACCCTCCTGGAAGGGAATGGACCCTTCCCAGTTGCTGAGGCCTTTCTGTCTGTGTTCACGTTTACTTTAGACTGACTTCTCATCTTACAGCAGTGCTGGGAACAAAGAGGCCAGTGCTGAGTCACAGCCGCTCTGACTCCGCCAGCACAGATTTTCTTTGTAATGATATTTGTCTATGTAGCTATGTAGGTGCCAGACCCGAGCCAGGTAGCTATCAAACACTGGAAAAGGAGTCCCTGGAGCTTTTCTAATTGTAGGCATCAGCTTTCGTCACCTGCCTCTCTTCAGCTCTTTCTTTTTTTAAAAAAAAAAACAAAACTGTTACCTCTTTTCCCTGAGGAAATCCAAATACCAGTTTCACCCAGGGACAATGGCCGTAACTGGATTCTAATCTGGTGTCAGCAACGCCAAGAAAGTTCTCCACTGTCAAGTGAGTTAAGGGTGGCTCTGTTGGTTTCTCTCGCATCTGTTCACATTTTTTTATTTTCTGTCCCATGAGGCTGACGGAGTAACGGGGCACAATACAGTGCTTGCATTTTATGTATGTTCCTTCACTGACGATTTGATTTGGATCTTGAGCAGTGGTATACTTTGTGTTTTCTTGCTGGTCTTGTAGCTTATTTCAGAAATATAATTCTGCATGGAAGGCAGACAGGGTTCTAGATTATTCAAGTAGCCGGTGAGATTACCAAGACAATGATACCTTAAATCCTTTCTAAGGAACTCAGTTGAAGTGAGATCAAAGCAGAATGGAAAAAGAGGAAATTTGATTTTTGGACCCAAACCACTTCTTAGGCACTTAGGTAAACCCTGCTTTCCGTGAGCTGGGACTGTGTGCCCAGCTGTGCCAGACTTGGGAGAGGCACCAAACTCCCCTGTCTCCCTTCACCCTGCGCAAAGCCTGCTTTCTCCCCCATCTCTCGGCGGCTGCCAGAGTTTGCCGTGTGACTGGACTGCTCATCCATGTGTGTCAGTGGCAAACATGTTCTCTTTCTTTGCCCCATATTTCAGATAGAAATTCAAACGCAAGCAGGGGCCAGGCTTGTGACAGAGAAGCTGAATGAAGGCAGTAGATGTGTTGCTAGATGTTAACTCAGCCAGTCTTTTCTGCATCCTGGTAAAATAAGCATTATCACATCTCTGTTCTATGGGGTGAGATGCCTAGGCCTAGGGAGGGAACTAATGTGCCCCAGGATCTCACAGGTCTGAGTCCTGTGGAGTTTCCAGAGCACTACATTGTGGCTGCTACTTATCTGGAGGCCTCCCCTGGCGTCTGTCAGCCAGCTGGGTGTCCTGTCTTGGTGAGAGGCGCTCTGGAGACAGTGCTCGCTTGTGCTGGATGACCCAGAGGGGCAACTTTGATAGCAGGGGTTCCGGGCCAGCCAGCACCATGGTGAAGGTGCTTTGGGTAGTCCTATGGCTAGAGGGGAGCTTTTCTTTCCCTAAAATTTCTCCCAGTAGGTGGGTGACTGGCTGGCATACTAGGCTTGTTGGGAAGGCCTACCTCCCTCTGCCGAGTTAGTAATGTCTCTCCTCAGAAGAGAGTCTTCTAGCTCTTTCTGTTGAAAAACACCTCAGCTGGGTTATCCCTTTAGTGGCCATGCATTATTACCAGGTGGAAAATCATTACCTACAGATTACCAAGTGTAAGTGCATTTGTATGTAAAAATTTCAGCCCAGTTCTCTACACATTTGACACATTATTGTCCCATATCCTTTATAGGAGCTAGATGGTGGAGCGTGGTATGAAAAAGTATCAGAGTATAATTTTAAAAAGGTACAGACTTGACTCATAGGATAAACATGTATTAAACATTTATTTAACACATTGAGGTAAGGCTGGTTCAGAGGGAATTTGAGATACTGGATGTTGGTAAGTGTTGAGAAAAGAATGTTGGAATAAGATTGTTGTGCCAGGCTGGGTGTAGTGGCTCTTGTCTGTAATCCCAGCAGGCAGGAGGGCCTGGGCAACAAAGGGAGACCTCATCTCTAAAAAACATTTTTAAAAATTAGCTGGGCGTTGGTGGTGAGTGCCTGTGCTTCCAGCTACTCAGGAGGCTGAGGCAGGAGGATCATTTGGGCCCAGGAGGTCGAGGCTACAGTGAGCCATGGTTGTACCACTGTGCTCCAGCCTGGTCAACAGAGTGAGAGACCCTGTTTAAAAAAAAAAGAAAGATTGTTGAGCTGTATACAAGACTATTCATGTTCTATAGGGCAGTGAAGCCACAGCCTTTGGGGTTATCCTTTCTACTGGACCACAATCTACAAGTTAACATGTAACCCTGCAGAGTGTATGCCCAAATCAGTAGAAAGTAGCATGTCAGGTAAGACAGGTCCCTTGAGCATGAGTCTTTGGGTCTGTGAGATAGTGCTTCAGCACATACCTGGAGGATATGCTGTCTTCCTCTTGCTTTATTTTCAAGTTTTGCATAATTTTCTATCACAGGAGGCAGAGTTGCCCAGTGCAGTGAGCCAAGGTCTTTAGTCCTGGTTTGAATCTCAGCCCCACAAGTGTCTTGCTTGTGTGACCTTGGGCGAGTCTCTGCCTTCTGTGAGCATTGGTTTCCTCATTAGTACAACCGGGATGACAGTGGCACCCACCTTAGATAGGTGTGGTGAGAATTACATGATAGAATATGGGCATCTGATAAAAATGCCTGGCACATAGTAGGTGCCTAGTAAAAAGTTATTATTATTTTGAGATGGAGTTTCACTCTCGTTGCCCAGGCTGGAGTGCAATGGCACGATCTCAGCTCACTGCAACCTCCGCCTCCTGGGTTCAAGTGATTCTCCTGCCTCAGCCTCCCGAGTAGCTAGGATTACAGGCGTGCACCACCACACCTGGCTAATTTTGTATTTTTAGTAGAGACGGGGTTTCTCCATGTTGGTCAGGCTGATCTCAAACTCCTGACCTCGTGATCCGCCCACGTTGGCCTCCCAAAGTGCTAGGATTACAGGCGTGAGCCACAAGGTTACTATTATTATAATAATAAGGCAAAAGGTTACTATTATTGTAATAAATGAACTATGTCCACATGTACACACCCATAGCTCTGTGGCGCTGTCCTGTCTTTGTGGCATGCCTCTGACCTTCTTTTTGTAAAGATGATTTTTTTCTCAGCTTTGATACTTGTATGCTCAGTAATCTTAAGTCGTGGTCTTCCCCATAATCTAGGTAAGGAAAGGATCTGGACAGTTTTCCTTTGTTTTCCAAGTCAGCCCCCACCCTCCTGAGACCTTCATCAAACACAAATGAAATCCATTTTCTTTGTGCATTCAGTGTGTCTCGGCAGATGTGAGTCAGCATCCTGTTCAGAACGGCTGTTGGTGCCTTGCCATGGACAATAAAGACACACATTTTCCATGGAATGCCAGGCGCTGGAGCTGACTTGGGGTTTCCACCCGCCGAGAGGAGGAGGAAACTCCAGGAGGCTGATTTTGTGGTTTTGGATGCAGCCATCATTTTAAACTGCCAATGTTCTCTATGCTTGAAAAATACAGTAAATGATTTATGGGACCCAGGACCCCCAGGTTTCTCCTGGCACCCTGCTGTCAGCAGCGCCTCCCCGTGGCATTCCCTTGGCAAAGCTGTTGCTTCAGATTAACTGGCATTTGGAACAGTGACTGACCTCTGGGGTACCCATGATCCAAGTGTTGAAAATATTGTTGTAGTTAGCTAATTAGATTAGCTGGCTATTTTTGTTCAAGGAGTAAATGCTTAAAGACTTCCTTGTGCTCTTTCCCATCAGGAGCCAAATACATTTGTGTCTTGGTTCCTCACCAATGTTGGAAAAGTGTAACTTCTTTAGTTTTGAAAAAAAAATTGTAAAACATCTGCCTGAATTACAGAATTCATGTTTTCATCCACATTCTGTGGGATCACCGTATCCACATCACTCTTCCTTGTGGAGAGGCTTTGCTTAGATGACTTTGTGATCACTCACATCAGACACAGGAGGAAGAGGATGGAAAAGGAAGTGTTATTCAGGTTTTCTGTTTCTTCTTTATGCCCTTGCCCCACCCACACGGTTTCTTTAGACCCTGGGCCCTTCCGCCCAGCAAACACTTCCTTAAGCTCTGGAACACGACAGGTCAGAGAGTATAAATCAAGGAAGGCAGAGCCCCATCTCCCGGGCATCTGGCACTATATTGAATTTAGAGCTTTTCTGGTGTCCTGGCACTGTCTGTGCATTGTTGATGATGATTGTGCTGACATAAGTATTCGAGGTTCCGTCTGAGTCCTTCAGTTGCATCCTGGGTAGAAATGGTGAGTAACCGGATGACCTTTGTAGCCTCAACCTGTACTGAATAATTTTTCACAGGAATAAATGGCCTCACCAATTACAATAGCAGGGCAAGAGGAAGCAGCAGTGTTCTAGAGATAAGATGGTTCAATCCCATTTGAAGATGCATGTATTTGGTATTGCAATATAGGACATGATTTAAGTGGCTTTGACTAGGCAGTTGATCCTGGCTTCATGATTTTTTCCTCTTTCCAGTTCAGTTTGAAACATGCAGACAATGGTATGGGAGAAATAGGTGATGCAGGTGAGGTTCTTGGGCAGGGCGGTGGAACGGGAGTCTTCTACTTGCAGAAATAGCCTCCATTTCATTTCCTTGTAGTTAGTGGCGTTAGCACTTGTGCAATGCATTACGGCTGTTCACTTGTAAAGTCCCAGCACGTTAGATACTGCCTCTCAGCTGGCTGTTAGCTTGGTAAATAATTTAGGTAAAATACATTTCGATTCCTTCAGACTATGGTTGTTGCTGCCTCCTAGGTAAGATTCAGGTTAACCACCCAGGCTCTTTATGGGGATTTCCAGTAATTGGATTAAATTCTATCTCTGCTGGCTGGACACTTAGCTGCTATGGAAAGAAAGGCAGAAAGCTGTTTCGTTGACTAAGAGTGCGGTACTGCATCACAGCTTGTGGAGTGAACTCTTTAGATATTACTTCTTACCTGGGTTGTTTGGGCAGAAGTAAGCACTTCTTTCCCTAAAATTGTAGTCGACCCTGTACCTCACAAAAGCAGTTGGTAGAAGTAACACAGAAGTCTTTTAGATAGGTAGATTTCTCAAGATGTTTCCATTTCCCACCCGTGGTTATCATTTTCTGTTGGTGATTCTCAAATAAGGAATTACTGGGGAGCTTGTTGAAGTGCTGCTTCCTGGGTCCCAAGTTCTAGAGAGCTTACTTACTAGTTCTCAGGTAGGGCCCAAGGGACTGTGTTTGTAATAAATGCTTCATGTGATTTTAATGCAGGTAGGCCAGGAACCACATTCTGACCCAAACACAGACTTTGCATTTGTTTTTAAGAGAGAATACTTTTTCATGGGTCAGTGTTCTTGGTGTGCATTCAGGCCAGCCGCCCCTAGGTTGACTTCTGAAAGTATTAGAATTGAGGTTAGAGGATAGAATTGTGTTTTGTGATTGGTTCTTCAGCATTTTCAGTTGGTGGGTAATAAAATTAAGTACAAAGCAAAACACATTAATAAGCAAGTGGTTTTCCTGATATAAAGCTAGAGCCATAGAATTTTGAGACAGAGCAAGAGAGCAAACAAACAAGCGAACACATGTGTGGGTAGGCATGCAGGCACAGCAGCCCGGGCCTATGTCCACTTTGTGGATATTTTA
This sequence comes from Macaca fascicularis, assembly GCF_037993035.2. NCBI lineage: Eukaryota > Metazoa > Chordata > Mammalia > Primates > Cercopithecidae > Macaca > Macaca fascicularis. The sequence goes on along the minus strand of NC_088381.1, from coordinate 36,874,535 downwards.
GAGTCTTTGAATTAATCTCCTCTGCCTGTTCCTAATTGAAACAAAATATAAGTTAAAAATTATATCCATTAGTGTTTTCTGGAAGCAGAATTTGGGGGTCATTGTTCAAGCCCCCTTACTTGTGCCAATATAGAAGCTGAGACCCCGGGAGAACAAATGTTCACACACACAACACATGCGGGGGTGGGCTGCAGTCACTCTGAGCCTTAGAGCCTCCGCTTAGGAAACAGAGAAGTCACTATCCCCACTTGGTTGTTATGAGGATTAAATAAGATAACTTGTCTTACGATGTTTGGAAACTGAAGAGAATTATATAGATGTAATTCCTAATTATTATTCATACTGTGTTTTCTTCTAACTGAAGTATTTAGAGCTATACAGGGACTCTGTTGAAGTGAAGTCACTAGTTGATTCTAGAGCAATGACTGCCTGCCACTCGCTGGGTATTTAAAAAAAACCCATTTATGGTCATTATGGTGAACTTTGGAAGTACAGATAATCAAAAGAAAGAAAATTTAAAATTATATATAATCCCAACACTCAGATGATAACTATTACAATTTTGATATAGAGATGTCTAGATATTTTCTTATACATGCATACACATTTTACAAAAATGAGAGTATACTGAGCATACTGCTTTGCAACCTTTTTTTTTTTTTAACAGTACCTCTATTGTGGATATTTTCCAACATTATTTAATACTTCTATGCCATCATTTAAAATGACTGCATAGTATCCCATTATATGGAAAAAAGAACATTTAATCAGCCTTTTATTGGACACAGGTGTTTTTCCTAACTTTACTTTTCAATATTATGTACAGTGCTGAAATAAGCATCTTTGAAGCTGAATCTCATATCCAGCAATTGGATTTCTGTGTTTACCTTGGCTACTCTAAAAATCAGAGCTAAAGTTATAGATGCTACAGTTAAGATAGCCAGCATATTGATATGGACTTGCTTTGAAATGAGCAGATACATTTTAAAAAGTTATTTATTTTTATACCCAGAAATTCTAACTTTATACTTTTTGATCTGACACACTTGAGAATTGAAAATACTTCCTCTGTCAATCTGCTGTTTGTTTTTGTCTCAGGCATTACAGTTTTGACCTTTCTGTTTCTTCAGGACTCCTCTGATTTTCTTCAGGCCAAGCCGTTTGTAGTTTGCAAGTGACCTTGTAGGTTTAGCGACTCTATTCTCTCACCCAAGAATTACTTATCCGGTTATGGCAAAGACTCTTTCTTTTATTAAACAAAGTTAATAATCAGTCGGGAGAGAGACTTTTCACATTCTGAATTTACAAACTCTGCTTTCTTAAGTTAAATGGCATGTTAGGAGTATTTCTGATATAAAATTGGAAACTTTCAGACACCAGAAGGCATTGCTTATCTTTGTAAATACACATGTTCCAATTAAAATAGGTACTAAAATATTTTGGTGGCACTTCAAAACTCCCAATTTAGATTTAATTTAGATTAAAACACTTACTCTTTTTAATAAAGTTATAAAATTGATTATTAAAATTGCCTATTGAAGATTAAAAGCAGTGGAACATTTATTTTCCTTACAAAACAATTTTGTCTTCAATAAGTATGATTGCATTAATCAATTATGCTATGAAAATACAACTGCCATATTAAATCTGACTCATTTGTCATGACAGTTTTTATAATTATAGAAATTATACCTAGCAGCTTATATAGCCATAATCCTGCAATAAATATAAATAATTATCTTTATTAATTCAGTTTGCAGTTACTCTCTATTAAATCCCGAGTTAAATGGCAATTTGGGGACCTTCATTTAAAATCCTACTAAATCTCTGTTGTTCCATCTGACTGCCAGAGCCCCACATATGCACCTCCTACTGTTGATTCCAGAAACCAATTTATGAATAAAATAGTTTTTAAACCACAAATATTTAAAAGGTCCATTTAAGCTTGAGGTTTGAGGCTCTCGGGAAAAAAAGGAAAGAGAGTGTACACATTGGGTAGAGGATGCTGACAAAAGAACTGGAACAAATCTCGGTGTCTTGGTATTTCCATTTGAAAAACAGTATAGAAACTTCAGTTTGAAAAACTCTGCTTGACACCTTCTATGTAAGCCCAAAACACTAGAGTATATGGTTGAGTAACGATTAACAACTTGTATTTCCGTAGGTGTGGATGAGGTCACCATTGTCAACATTTTGACCAACCGCAGCAATGCACAGAGACAGGATATTGCCTTCGCCTACCAGAGAAGGACCAAAAAGGTACAGGCAATTCCAAGGATGGAGGGCATTTCTTGTTGAATTTTTATTTCCTCAGACATTGCTTTTTCTTTTCATGAATTGTGGCTCTCATGAGCAAAGACTTCTGGGACCATTGGATATCTAAGATTTTCTTTTTAAATCCTGGTAAGAGTCACTGCACGTGTGTGTGTGTGTGTGCACGACACACAAACACATGTGGCCTTTAGAGCAGCTATCCCCAACGTTTTTGGCACCAGGGACCGGTTTTGTGGAAGACAATTTTTCCATGGATGGGATGGGGAGGGATGGTTTTGGGATGAAACTGTTCCACTGTAGGTCATCAGGCATTAGACTCTCATAAGGAGTGTATAACATAGATCCCTCGCATGTGCGGTTCACAGTAGGGTTTGCACTTCTATGAGAATCTAATGCCACCGTTGATCTGAGAGGAGGCAGAGCGCAGGTGGTCATGCTCGCTTTAGAGTGCTTGGGAGCTCCTGTATAAGGACAGTACCCTCCTCCAACCCAGGCTACCTGGAGGGAGAACTTCTGGGAATAGAAAGTTAGGAATAGGGAACGACAGCAACAGGCACCATTTATTGAGTGCTTACTTTGGACCAGGCACTGTGCTCAGTTTTCTACATGTAGCAACTCCGTTTCATCTTTCTGACTTCTGCTGGTTCTTGATAAGATGTTTCTAATTTAATTTTAGGACACTAGCCTCCACTGAGTGTTGATCCTAACAAGCTCCTCTCATTTAAACAATATACACTTGAATTCTTAAGCGTTTTGCAACGAGTGGGCTTAGTTGGCAGTTCATTTGGTCTGCAAAGCTATCTTCAACATGCCGTGCTCCTACTATTTAAAGGGTCTTTGTGTGCTTTTTCCCTTTGCTTGTCCACTAGTGGTTAAGAAACAACCAGTGCGTGTTCGTCCTTTATTTTGTCAGTTTTAGGAAATTTTATTTTTAAGGATGTGCTGCTTTATTTTTAACTTCTTGCTATTAAAAGCTTTTGATTTATTCTTGGACAGTGCAGTAAGTGTGGCTTCCTGCAGCTCCCATCTGACTTATGGCTTTCACTCGTAGCCACAGTGGAGGTGAGCTGGAAGGATTCTAGAAGAGACATTTCTGCCCTTGGGATTGACATGACCAGCAGGGTCCTGGGAGTTGCAGGTCAAGTCTTGCTACACTTCCATTCCCCGCACTCTAAACAGTTGGAAAGGACACAAATAGGAAAGCATTTGGCTTCTTTCATCTCATGTGCATTAAAATTCTTCTTTCTCTAGACGTATATTAATCTTCTGTAGTGAGGCGTAGAGGGGAGTGCTTTCTTTCTCCAGCTTTCCAAGAGGGTTTGTGAGCTGGTTAGAGCCAAGTTCCCATTGGAGCAGAAGGCTCATCTCTGGACAGCATGCGCAAAAATTGATCTTTCAGCTGTCACTGACAGAGTCTGGTCTTGGAATACATTTGGGTGCGTACACACAAACATAGAAGCCTGGAACCTTTTTTTTTTTTTTTTTTTTTTTTTGAGACAGGGTCTTGCTCTGTCACCCAGGCTTGATTGCAGTGGTATGATTCAGCTTACTGCAACTTCTGCCATGTGGACTCAAATGATTCACCTCTGCCTCCCAAACTGCTGGGATTACAGTCATAAGCCACCACACCCAAAACCTAGATACTGGTTTTAGATTAGATATATGGAGAACAAAGCTCCCATGTACCCTCTCGGAGAGAAGATATTACCAGAATTACGATGAGGTCCCAAGATCTCACAGGCTTTGCTGTGTGCTGGGGACAGCTCACCACCCTTCTAATTCTTGACTCTCAGCCTTAGGCCAAGGAGAATTATATATCTTTTATAAAAGATAATGTAAACTACTTGAGATAGTTTCAAGTGAAGCAATCGGCTGTTTGTGAAATAAAGAAAGTCTGTGAAATAAGGAAGATTTGTGTTGCAGAGTTCTTTAGGTATACGGGCTGCGGCTGCCCAGGTGATGAGCTTGAAGAACCTGGGCCCAGCTAGCAGAGCGGTGAGGAGCTGGGAGGGACAGCTGCTTTTACGATTCTTTCATGTTCTAGCAGACGCCAGATGCGGGGCTTCTCCTTACAGGGAATGGTTATGTTTTGTTTATCATAGATTTCTGGAGTTTTTGTTTAGTTTTTGTTAAATGCAAAGCTCTGTGCTGGACATTGTGAGAACCAGGAAGTTGAACGCCCATAAGGAGTTTAGAATAGAAGTAGAAGAAGTCAGTAGGTGCCCAAATGCTATTTGAGGTTTGAACAGAGAATGGGTAGAGGGGAGTGTCAAGGGTAGGCTAAGTTTGGAGTTACCTAACCTCAAAGTTCCAAACTGGGAGACTGGTGTTGTAATTGGGAGCTATTGCTTTTACAGTCCTCTCCTAAGTGCCGTGTGTTCCCAGGACATTGGGAAGCAGGAAGAAATGGGTGGCGAAAGGCTTGGGCCAGATGGCTTCTAAGATCCTTCTAACACTTTTGATATCACGAATGATTCAAGATGGTTGTCTCTGAAGCAGGCTGAAAATCACCTCTCGTATCCTGCAAGTACCTCTAGGGGCTAAGTTTTGTGGATGCCACGGGTGCTCTTAGAAAGCAAGGAGAGAAAGAAAGAAGAGAGAGAAGAGAAAGGAAAAAGTGAAAAGAAGAACTTTATTTCAGTAGGAGGTTTCAGTCATCAGCCATGATTTGTAGGAAGTTTAGCCCGAGGAAGCATCGCTAAAAGCCACATTGAGTTGGGGTGTCTGTCTACATACATGGGTGCTGACCAGACCCCTGACTTAAATTTCTGTGTTCATGGTGACAGTGGAACCCTTAAGAAATTATATGCAGCAGCGAATTCAAGGGGGCCAATTCGGAGGTGTTAGTTTCCTATCACTTCCGTTAAACACGGTCCCAGGTTGGTGTGGACAAAGAGATATTTTCTCAGTATTAGATACAGTGTTTTGCATAGGAAAGTTTCATGACCTCACTTCCAACTGTGCTGGGGCCTCTGGTTCCTTCTGGAGACTTTGAGGAGCTGCTGCTGGACTGGCTGCCCCCATGTCTTTTACAGTATATCAGCAGGCCACAAGATCTGCTTCCCAGGAGGCTGTCTGCTTGAACACCTCCTCCTTAGCAGGGACCTTGATCTCGGAAAGTGTCCTGCCTTCCACAGGGTGTTACCGCTTTCAAGCATGTTGCAAAGTGCCTGCACTCTCACAGCTTTCTGAGGAATCACATACGACTCCAGTTTCCTTTTATTGACTGGGGAAGAAGGCAAAATTAACTTGGATTTTAAGGAATTTCGTTAAAGCAAAGCCCGATGTTTATGTTTCTGAGATGTGGGTCTGTTGAAGGGAATGCATTTGAGGGCGTTTGACCCAAGACTCTGGAGTAGTCAAAGACTCATAACCTGCTTCACAAAAAGATCCCTTTTACTTTTGTTTTACTCACCAGTTTTAAAGTAAAATAAATATTTTCCTCATGATTGCCTGTTTTCTTGAAGGAACTTGCATCAGCACTGAAGTCAGCCTTATCTGGCCACCTGGAGACGGTGATTTTGGGCCTATTGAAGACACCTGCTCAGTATGACGCTTCTGAGCTAAAAGCTTCCATGAAGGTAAATGCGCGTGAGATGTCATCTCTGTCAAATCTGCTATTAATTTTGTGAATTACAGCTTTCTGAGTGTAATTTGGTGATTTTCAGTTTTCTTGAATTCTCATTTGGAACCATTTTTTAAAAATGAACTGAAGTTATACGTCTCAGGATTTGTACCAAAAATATTTCAATTACTTGTTTTAAGACTGTAAAGACATTTTATGATGCTGAGAAGTCAGTTACCAGCTGCTACTACTCAGCACCTGGGCAATTGGAATACCATTTGGGCAAACTACTTCCTTGATTACACTTCCTTCTTTAAAAAGATATGTTGTGATATTAAGGCAAGAAAAAAAACCTCATCTTTTGTTAAGTGAAGCTTGCAAATTCTGCCCATCCTTTCGTGGGTGTTTCTTCCTCCCATATTCTGTCAGTACCATTTGTTTCAAATTCGGGCAGAATCAGAACATCATAGTGCACATGAGGGGTAATTTCAGTTGATGAATCGTACCTGAGTCGTACCTCTGTGAAGTGTCACGTTATCTTTTATGTTTTTCTTTTGTAAAGTTCTTTTGAACCTGGAATTTTTGGTTAAATTAAGTAAAAATTCTAGATTGGAAACCTCCTGAACTTTGTGCATACCTAAAACATCAAGTTTTTTGTTTTGTTTTGTTTTTTGAGACGGAGTTTCGCTCTTGTTGCCCAGGCTGGAGTGTAATGGCGCGATCTCCGCTCACTGCAACCTCTGCTTCCCGGGTTCAAGTGATTCTCTTGCCTCAGCATCCCGAGTAGCTGGGATTACTGGCATGTGCAACTACTCCCGGCTAATTTTGTATTTTTAGTAGAGACAGGATTTCTCCATGTTGGTCAGGCTGGTCTCGAACTCCCGACCTCAGGTGATCTGCCCACCTTGGCCTCCCAAAGTGCTGGGATTACAGGCATGAGCCACCGTGCCTGGCCAACATCAAGTTTTATATAAATGCAATGGATGTACACACATAAATGTATGTTACTGCAACACATTTGGACCCTTTTCCTAGTGTGGGTCTGCAGCATTTGAACAGTCCGACACTGCCCTCTGCTGATATACATGGGTAAAGTCTGCGCTGTAGGGGGGAAGCCATATGTCTGATTTTTTAATTCTGAGTCTGAGTGTGTTTTCTCTGATGCCGCTGTTCCTGAATTATGAACAGTCTGAGCTGTAAGCCTGTCACCAGAGCTAATGTCACAGTTCAGTTGTCATCCTTTCCCCAGAGAACACAAGAGTGAAGCTGCTTTGGACACTGGGCATCTCCAGAGCCCCGAACTTGATAGCTCAGGGCTGCTGTAAGATTTGTTGTTAAGTCTCTTTCTTCCTTCAGTTCTTCAGCTTAGCCCAAGCTGTGCTCAGTTTATTTGAGCGGACTTGTCTGAGTTTCCTAAGTAGGCTGTACTGCAGAAAAGACATCATTAAGAATGATAAAATGTCAACAACATTTCATGATCCTGGTTGATAAAAATAGCACTCCTGAAAACCGAGTCTGTGGACGTTTGGAGGCAGGGATGAGTCAGCCTCTCCTAGGTTTCTTCTGGCCATCAACACTTCAGATCAGTTTGTCTTATTTTCGTCAAGAATCTATTTAGTTGTGATTCGTGTGGCTTTGCTGGTATCTATTACTAGGTATTAGTGACTTGAAACAGACCTTTTTGAGCTGTCAGTCACTGTTGTAATCTATTTAATTGGGCCCAATGGAAGGTGCTTTAACTGCTGAAGCTTTGACCCTGTGCCAGCTCTTCCATTAGCTATCACAGTTGAGTACCCTTCCAAAATCCATAAAGCTTGAAGTGACATTAACTGAACTGTGCTTTAAAAAAAGATCTGTTTTGACTTCTGGCAGTACCGGTGGCAGTATCTGCCATATGTTACAGTAGAATTTGCCCTTGTGATAGGAATTGTGGACAGTCTGTGGAGAGTTTGGGCCGGATTTTGGAAATTGCCAAGGTCACCTTTGAATGTAGACATAAAAACACTATTGGAATTATCAGATATTACCACTGGTATATCAGTGATGGAAGGAAACACATCTTATATTATTCTGCCTGTCTTGCAATTCTACGATGTCAGGATATAGCATTTTTCCCAATGTGTGATATTTTTAGACGATATTTATATCATCCTTGAGATTGAACAACTGCTCCTCAAAATATTCAAAGATGCTCGGTAGTCATTTAATAACATTTGTGTAGAATGCTGTATGGACTTTTTGCTAACAAGGGGAGAATTTTTGGCTTTGCTGGAACCTCTACAAATCATGATTAAAAACTCAGAAAGGAGAGCCATTGGCTCAAAGATTAGATGAAGAATAAAATTCAAAATTAACCATTAACCTGAGGCTTAACTTGTATTATACAAACTACTTTTTCAGGGTCATATAACCTCTAATAAGTTTAATTAATAGCTGACACACTTTTCATGTGGATAAGTAAGTTTCTTATTGTATTAACACCTTATAATTGATTTACATTTTAAACAGTTGTAATTCTACTTAGTTCAAAGTGGTATTTCCATATTCGGAAAGACAAGTATTAAAGAATCCTGATTATTAAATCTTGACTTTGATCATGAAGCCAGCTTTGAAATACATGTTTCAGAGTCCTTTCAAGCTATCTGACATGCTCAAAAGTGTATATATTAAATTTGAATACATCACCCATCAAATTCTTACTCCTTAATAAAGTGTTGGTGTCTAGGTTTATTTGGCACTTCATTATTTCTTTTTGCTTCCCTAAAATGCCTGAAGAGTGCATAATTATCAAGCAAAAATGGAAGGACAAGAATGAAATTTTTAACATTAACCCAATTTTACATTTCAAAGAGGTGAAGCTAAAAAATTTTTCTTAACTATACCTTTGCCTGATAAAAAGACTTACTCTAACAATGCTGGCTGCACGTGAGAACATAAACTTTCTGTATTCCTTTATTTTAAATTAGCAAGAAGAATTGTTTAACGAAGAAAATTCTCGTCCGTTAAAATAGTGGGTGGTTATTGTAGAAACAATAATAGTAAGAAAAAGTTACTTTATATACCCACAGCAAACGGCAATTACCACTTTTAACATTTGGCATATTCTATTGCTAGAGTGCAGTGGTGCAATCTCGGCTCACTGCAAGCTCCACCTCCCGGGTTCATGCCATTCTCCTGCCTCAGCCTCCCAGAGTAGCTGGGACTATAGTCACCTGCCACCACGCCCGGCTAATTTTTTGTATTTTTAGTAGAGATGGGGTTTCACCATGTTAGCCAGGATGGTCTTGATCTCCCAACCTTGTGATCCACCCGCCTCGGCCTCCCAATGTGTTGGGATTACAGGCGTGAGCCACGGCGCTTGGCCCCTATTCACTACTTTAAAAAACAAAACATATTAACAGTTGAACTCAAACATGCCAATTCCACCATCTTGTGCTGTGGTGAAGCATTTTTTAAAGGAATAGAAAATAACATTACTTTGTGCTAAAGGATAGAGTATGGATTCTTCAGTAGGAATGTAGAAAGCAGGATGCTAACAGACCCAACCCATGTTTGCGATTTACTTGATGGAGATCAGAGAAGTAGGCTAACGGTGGGGAAGCCTTTCCCTGCTGATGTTTGTGTTTCCTGGTTCACAGGGGCTGGGAACCGACGAGGACTCTCTCATTGAGATCATCTGCTCCAGAACCAACCAGGAGCTGCAGGAAATTAACAGAGTCTACAAGGAAAGTGAGTAGCTTGATTTCTGTGATTCATCCTCAGCCCAATTTATGTGACTGTATCATGGCCACTGGGGTTAGTGTTCGGGCTAAGATGCCTGGATTATTGATGTACAGAAGCGCCTGCCACCTTGACCATGCAGGTGAGGTTGGCTGTGGTCCAGGTTGCTCTCCTTCACCTCCTCATTGCCTGCAGTTTGATTATTACATTCCACTAGAACTTCTGTGTTAGAAGAAGGGTAGACAGGAGGGAAAGAAGAGAAAACAAAATTTATTTTTAAAAATCTGATGAGGAGAAGTAGCAAGTATTATATATGGATTCCATTTACTGGGTGCTGTCAGTCTCTGCTCAAGAGGTTGCCAACTCTGGACTGTGGATAATTGAAGAATTACAGCAAGAGACCCATGTGGACCTGTGCACACTAAGCAATATAGAAGGCTATGAGTGGAATAAACAATGCAACTTTACATTGCTACTGCATTTCTCTTTTCTTTTACTTTTTAAAGTTGATATATCATAATTGTACATATTTTGGGGGTACATGGGATATTTTGGTACATATATATAATATGGAATTACCAAGTCAGGATAATTGGGGTATCCATCACCTCACACATTTATCTTTTTTTAATATTAGGAAGATTACAGTTCTTCTCTAGCTACTGTATTTCAATATAGATGCTGTTTTGAATATTGAAATATAATTTCATTCAAAAGCATTGTTTAATTCTTAGTAGTTTTTGCCATTGTGCATTTTCTCAGTGGACAGTAAAGCACAATTGTGTGTGTGCGTGTGTGTGTGTAGACCTCCTATTTTTTTGATGTTCAAAACGAGTGTTCACAGTCAGGAGGGCTGGGAGCCAGTATTTAAACTATATAAGAGGTTGAGGATCAAAGTTGAGGATCCCTGATTTGATCTAGCCCTGCTGCCCCCTGTCATGGATAATAACTCTGGCTCTGATTTCATGAGGGTGAAAATCATTCTAGTGAATCCTTCCTCTGTTTGGGGTTAAGGAGAATGGGTATGTCCAGCTGACATAGCTGTTCTTTTTTTCAGAGTCTTAGTGGGAAATGGGGAGATTGGGGTGGGTGGTTGGCTACAGAGGCAGAAAGCATAAAACCAGATGTATTTTCCTCCAAGTGTACAAGACTGATTTGGAGAAGGACATTATTTCGGACACATCTGGTGACTTCCGCAAGCTGATGGTTGCCCTGGCAAAGGTTGGTTTCCCGGTTTCTTTCTTTGCCCTTGCTTCCTCCCAAGTCATGTCACATACCTCATTTTATACTTGGAGTGAATTAACTAAGTGCCCTGTGCCTGCATCAGAAATTCAGCTGCATTTTCGAAAGTGGGTTTGCACTGTCACTGCAGAGTTGTCAATTCTGTATAATAGGATTTCTTATCCTGCAAAACCTCATGGACAAGTGAACTTTGGGAGCCAGAGGAGGGATGGGCAGCTCTCAAGTCCTGGCCTGGATTTATGTGCCAGAGCCTTGGCCGCGTGACTTAGGGAAGGTCACTTTGCCTCTATCTGTGGTCATGCAGGACCCAGTGGGAAGTGACCTTCTGGTTTCTTTTTCCTGTGTTCACTTCTCATGGAGGAATTTGCCCATATAGTCCTTTGTCTGGAGTGGAGGTGTCTTTGTGGAGCTGATCGCTAATATTAACACATTAACATGGAGGAAGGGGCACTTCCCCTGTGAATCCCTAGTTCTGGCCAGTGTGCAGCTTAATGCTTATGTGCCAGGGGAGGGATGAGAGACCCTGGGAACCCTGATGACAAATGACAGATAGTGCATCTGGCCACTCACATCTCCATTACTGCAACAGCTCCTAAGCCATTCTCCCTGGCTCTCCTCTCTTTGCTACCACCTGCCCCGTGTACCGCCATCCACGGATCTCTGTGAAATACACTTTCACCGTTTTACTCCCCTGTTCAAACCCCATTTCTGCTGCATCAGATTTAAACTCCTAACTGCTGTGAAAGGTCCTCTCAACCCTCCCTGCATCTTCTTTTCTCAGATTCTCTCCTGCTCAGCTCTGCTCTGACAGGGCAGCTCCTTACTTACCTGGGAGTGTGCTATGCCATCCCTGGTGTACCGGCTGGCTCTCCTTCTCCGCTTGGCTAGCTGCCTCTGATTGACCCTTGAAGTTTCAGCTTAAGCCCGGGCCCATTGTTCACCCTCTTTGCTGACTCTGCTCTGTGACAGTTCTTCCTCCTCCTGCATTTTGTGTCTTCCTAGTGCTGTAGGTTCCTGGGCCGCTTTACATTTGTGTCCACATATTCCTCCATCTGCATCGCTAGCTCTCTGTGGGAAAGAACTAAATCTCATCAGCTTTTTGTGGGGGATGGGGACAGGGATGTCTATAAGGTGTGTAGGCCAGGACCGGGTACGAAGGAGGGGGTTGTCGATGGCAAGGCACAGCCCCCACTTCCTTGCTCAAGGATTTTACCACTCCTTGGTTGGTCTAGGTTTCTTTTTCTTTTTTATTTTTTGAGACAGAGTCTCACTCTGTTACCAGGGCTGGAGTGCAGTGGCACGATCTTGGATCACTGCAACCCCACCTCCCTGGTTCAAGCGATTCTCCTGCCTCAGCCTCCTGAGTAGCTGGAACTACAGGCATGTGCCACCATGCCCGGCTAATTTAGTAGAGACGGGGTTACACTGTGCTAACCAAGATGGTCTCGATCTCCTGACCTCATGATCCGCCCGCCTTGGCCTCCCAAAATGCTAGGATTACAGGAATGAGCCACCATGCCCGGCCATGTCTAGGTTTCAAAGTAAGAAAAATCTTAGGTGGATACTTAACTTACTAAATGAAGTAATGGCTTACATGGACTGGGGAGAAAACATTTTCCGTTTTAGAATACAAAAACAAATGGATTTGAAGTTCTTTTTTTTTTTTTTTTTTTTTTTTTTCTATAGGGTAGAAGAGCAGAGGATGGCTCTGTCATTGACTATGAACTGATTGACCAAGATGCCCGGGTAAGTACTGAGCTTTTGGTTTGAGTTTTTGTTTTCTGGTAAGTCTCTAGACAGTCTATATAGTAATTTAACTCTCTGTAACAAATGGCTCCCAAACTCTGTGGCTTAAAACAACAAACATGTATTATTTCTCAGTTTCTGTGTGTCAGGAATTGAGGAGTGGCTTAGCCCAGTGGTTCTGGCTCAGGGTCTCTTCTGAGGTTGCAGACGAAATGCTGCAGAGCTGCAGTTACCTGAGGGCTTGACTGGGTCGAGGGAATCTGCTTCCAGGATGGTGCACTCACATGACCATTGGTGGGAGACCTTAGAATCGCTCCACAGAAACCTCTCCACCGGGTTGTTTGAGTGTCCTCACAACTTGGCAGCCGGATTTCCCCAGAGCAAGCAGTTCACAAAGAGGAAGCCACAGCATCTTTCATGACCTAATCTCAGGAGTCCCACCTTGCACCGCTGTCATACTCTTTTCATTAAAAGTGAGTCACTGAGTCTAGCCCACACTTAGTGGGAGGGGATTAGGCTCCTCCTTTGGAAGGGAGGAATGTCAAAGAATTTCTGGCCGTATTTTAAACCCACCGTAGTCTGAGAGCATTGTTTATTAGAAGATATTCTTTTATAATGCTGGCATTACTTATGGAGTCAATTGTGACTCACATATGCTCATTCAGGCTTTGTTTGCATGCAAGCGCCAGTTTCTGCAGAGTGTAATGTGGCTGTGCACACCAATCAGGCAGGCAGGTGGGAAGCAGAAGAAGGTGGAGAAGACACAGCCAGGAACAGGATGGCTTACTGCTCCGTTGTTGGTGGGGAGAAAGGGAGGCCAGCAGAGACCTATCCTTTTCTGGCTGAGTAAGACTTTTGCCAGTTCTAGTTCCATAATCTCTGAGAACTATTTGTTAAGCTTATTCAGACTGCTATGAACTATATTCCTTACTTAGAGGGTCAACAGTTATCTCAAAGTAAGTCATAAAAGCTGCAGAAAAAAATTAATTTAAATTCACATTAGTTTTACAGTTCAATATATTCCACACAGCACTTCTAGCAGGTAGTAGAGAAGGGTTTTAAATAAAGTAATAGGACTTGGGTTTTGCAATTCCCAGATGGTGGAAGATCATGGAATGAATATCTACCCTTGCATAAGTCTTTCTTCCTCTTGCCCTTCCTGCCATTGTTAGGGCTACTTGTAGCCCCTAAATTTTCCAGAAACTGAAAATAAGACGAGATGGGTTCCTTTTCCAGCTCCATCACTCCCTGAGTCTCTGAAAAGCTTGAGAATGGGAGCCTGGACAGTAGCCGTCCAGTAAACATCTGCTAGCTTATCTTCCCCTAAATGTGCCCAAAGGGAGGAGGGCCAGATGTGTTCATGAACATTTACTTGACCTTCTTTATATGAATACAAGCTCTTGGTCCCTCCTTTCTCATTCACGGAAGGAGATTGCACAGCACAGACCTCACGAACTATCTGCAGTCTCATGTGGTATCCATCTGTGCCTAAGGAAGACTGCTTGTGATTAAGACTTTTTACCTAAATAGTAGGTCTCTGCCCATGTCTGCAGTATAATCATTCTTCCTCGTTTGGCATTTTGAATGTATAGCTTTTTTTTTTTTTTTTTTTTTTCATGACATTTTTAATGACCTTACACTGGATTGTATAGTTAACTTTTCCTGGTTGGTTGTACTCGTAGGATCTCTATGACGCTGGAGTGAAGAGGAAAGGAACTGATGTTCCCAAGTGGATCAGCATCATGACTGAGCGGAGCGTGCCCCACCTCCAGAAAGGTGGGCACTGTGCTGAGGGGGTCTCAGTGCCTTGGGGCTCTGGCTGGGGCGGCCGGGTGGATGTCCATGTTGGGATGGAGTCTGCCAGAATGAGGTGCTCTCTCCACTTGGCACTCTCATAGGCTCACCCATTTTTCCCTCACCAAGTACATTCACCTTTCTCTTCCATTCTGGATTCTTTGCTCTTGCAAATAGTTTCTGCATTTGGTGCTTTATTCTGCAGCTCCTTCTTGTTTGATGATCCTTTTATCTCGCCATTATTTGTTGAAGTAGTGGACTTTGCTGCATGCTCTGTACTGTTTCCCGTGGTTTTCGGATGGAATAAGTTCCACTCAGGGGAGATGGAGATGGTCCAAATATGTGGCCTGGGCAGTGCCATTCAGGACAGGTGCATGGTATGGCTGCTCCAGGACAAAGTTGACCAATGTTGGCTCTGGTCACCATGGCAACCTCTAAGATCCTAGGATGCTATGATCATCCTTTAAAAAATCATGGTGCATAAAACTGGGTGGGTGATCACTGACAGCTTTGACTAGTGGCTCTGATGTGATAATTCTTTGTTGTTTTTCCTCAGTATTTGATAGGTACAAGAGCTACAGCCCTTACGACATGTTGGAGAGCATCAAGAAAGAGGTTAAAGGAGACCTGGAAAATGCTTTCCTGAACCTGGGTAAGTGAATGTGGCCCCCATTCCTGGTAGACATCATCTACCAGAGCAGAAGTGACAGATGGCCATCCTCTTAATCCAAGTGTGTTTGGGAGGTGTGGCTTCTATGCATGCTTTGGATAGTTTTACAGTCTTAATTGTATAGATTTAAGAATATAAAACTGAAGAAAGGCCTAAATTGGTAACAGATTGTTGCCAGGGAGGAGTAAGAAAACAGAAGAGAGGGAGGGGTATGTTGTGGAAACTCACATATGCACTTGGGTTCTGCAGGTCTCAGAGTCCCCTGGTTTAAAACTGTGGTGGAACTTAGTATTGTAGAGGATTTCTACATTTCCCTTAGCCTGTTCCATTTTGCAGCCGGTTTCCATTGCATCAGGTCCCTTCTGGTTTGTGGCCCAGGGTCAGGGCATCCTCTCTCACTGGTAGAGGAGAGACCAGAGCAGCTGCAGCCCTGACTCCCTTTCTTCTCTCCACAGTGCAGTGCATTCAGAACAAACCCCTGTATTTTGCTGACCGGCTGTATGACTCCATGAAGGTAAGGGCAGCTGGCTGAGAGAGCTGTGTTTCCACACTCAGCTTTTCCTCTTTTGGGCCCCAGATTGAGTCTCCTTGACTCATGGATGGAGGAAGGGGACCCCACTGTCTGGATGCAGGAACACACTAGTCAGCTGTGGTTGTATTTGACAGGTGAGAGCACCACAAATCCGTCTTCTCTCTCTCAGCTGCTTGAACATGTGTTGGTGTACAGGCAGAAAGTAAAGCGCCATGGGAGAGAAAATGCAACATGGTAGTCATGTCTGATCCCTACTCGGGTTTCTCAGTGATTTCTTCCTGCTACCCCCAGAGTCAAGACAAGCGAGGAAGGGAGCGATTATTAAGCACCCACTATACAGTAGACATGTGCTACCACCTTACCTTAAATCATTGCAAAACCACCTCTGAGGCTGATATGATTATCTTCTTTATAAATGCGGAGACGGAGCTCAGAATACCTCAGCCTGCTTGAAGTTACACAGCAAGATTTGAACCTGGGTCTATCAGACCCCAAACACAGCCCCACAACTCTCCCCTAAACAAACCACCTCTTCCCATAGACCCACCCCATTTTCCACACCTCAAATGTGCCATGTGTTTTCTGGCTTCTAGGCTTTGGCATTTTCCTTCTGGTACATCTCCCTTGTCTGCGCGGCCTCTGCCATCTGTCTTTGAGTTCCGTATCAAATAGCACCCCTTGGTGCCTTTGGTCTGATGCTCTGGAAGTAAACTCAGTGGTCTTTATTGCACATATCAGAATGGCACAGAGCGATGATAGAAATGTGTTGGCATGTCCCCTCTAAGCCTGCAAGAGTCAGGAACCTCTTGTTACATATGGAGACTCACACTGCTTGAACTAAGCCTTGTAGTAGTAGGTGCTCAGTATATATTTATTGAATGATGGCATAGAGTGGGAGTCTGTACTGACTACAGCCTGGTGTGTTTGGAATTCCCAGATGCTCTTTCTTTTCTTGTCTTTTTTTTCTTTCTTTTTTCCTCCATTCCTTCCTCCCTTCCTCCCTGCCTTTCCCTCTCCTCTCCTCTCCTCTCCTTCCTCCCTCCCTCCCTCCCTCTTCTTCCTTCCTTCCTCCCTGCCTTCCCCCACTCCCTCTGATTCCTTCCTCCCTCCCTCCCTGCCTTCCCCTCCCTCCCTCCCTCCCTCCCTCCCTCCCTCCCTCCCTCCCTTCCTTCCTTCCTTCCTTCCTTCCTTCCTTCCTTCCTTCCTTCCTTCCTTCCTTCCTTCCTTCCTTCCTTCCTTCCTTCGTCCCTCCCTTCCTCCCTTCTTTCCTCCCTTCTTTCTCTTTTTCTTTCTTTCTCTCTCTCTCTGTCTTTCTTACATAGGTTTTTGGGGAACAAGTGGTATTCAGTTACATGAATAAGTTCTTCAGTGGTGCTTTTTGAGATTTTGGTGTACTTATCACCCAGGCAGTGTACACTGTGCCCTAATATCCCTTAGCCAAAATGCTTGGCCAGGAATATTTTGGATTTCAGATTTATTTTTGATTTTGGAATATTTGCATATATATAATGAAATATTTTAGGGATGGGACCCAAGTCTTAACTTGAGATTCATTTATGTTTTATATAGACCTTACATGCGTAGCCTAAAGGTAATTTTATACAATGCTTTTGATAATTTTATGCATGAAACAGTTTGTGTTAAGTGTCTATATGTGGAATTTTTCATTGTGGCATCATGTCGGCACTGAAAAAATTTTAGAGTTTGGAGCATTTTAGATTTCAGATTTTCAGATCAAGAATGCTCAGGCTGTAGACTGTTTCTTTAATGATAACATTCTCAGCGAATGTAACTTGGAATATGAACTTGATTTTCAGGGCAAGGGGACTCGAGATAAGGTCCTCATCAGAATCATGGTCTCCCGCAGTGAAGTGGACATGTTGAAAATTAGGTCTGAATTCAAGAGAAAGTACGGCAAGTCCCTGTACTATTACATCCAGGTAAGTCTGAGGTGCGGCGTCAGCCTGCCCTGCCGGCCAGAGCCCCCCGGGCCCCGGCAGGTGGCCTGGCAGAATGATGACACGGTGGTGATTTTCTGTTTTCTAACTCTCTGGGGAAGAGATACTAGTCATCAACTATCAGGGATTTATTTTGAAAGCACATTTGTCATTTGTCCTGGACTTTGTAGAATCAGGCAGATGTTTTATATTTTTCACATCTGTTACTCTACAATGATCATGGGTGTTCATGACGATGGTCCTGCAAGGCTTGCTGACATCCCGAAGAGACTTGGAAGATCAATTACATTTTACTTTTATTATGCATTTATTCCTTGAAAAATCCTCTGGGATGGGCCTGACAACTTTCAGTTACTCAGAACTCCCATCTCTCAATCAATTTAGCCTCTGTCTGTTTTGGTGTGATGTCGCATTTGCGTGTAAGGAAGTGATCGCATTCACAGTGGTACCACTGTGTGGATTTCAGACAGCCATGGCAATTCTGCTTTCTAAAAGTTCCTCAGATGTCCAAAGCCATGTCCATGGTTACCAAGGATGAAGTTAGAGCTGGATTTTTTATAGCCAGGTTTATTAGGGCACATGTTTAAAGTCAAAGGACCAGTTAGACTCTTAGGAATTGTTCCTCACTTCATCAGCTTCTTTCCACTTGACCTTAATAATGCAGGAAATAGCAGAGTGAGCTAGGGAAGTACCCTGTTCTCTGTGGAAAGGTGAGGACGAGAGAGGAAAGTTGGGGTGTTTGTAGGACCTTGCTGCAGTAAGAACAGCCCTGGTCACTAACCCAGGTCAAGCCTCAGTACCTTGCACTCCCTCCACCCCACAGTCCTAAGGAGACTTGAATGTCTTCCCCAGCACCTCCTCCGACCACACTCCCAGAGGCTTCCCTGGCAGTGGTTTGGGTGTGGCCTTCCAGGCCTTTGTGTCAGGGCAGGTCTCCTGAAAAGTCTTCTCTTTGTCGTGGGAGAGGCTTCGTTGGGCATCGAGGCTATTTCTGTGTTACTGAGGAGTCTGGGCTTTTTTCTGATACCGCATTTCTTTTTTCTCCTGGGCCATTTGTAGCAAGACACGAAGGGCGACTACCAGAAAGCGCTGCTGTACCTGTGTGGTGGAGACGACTGAAGCCCGACACAGCCTGAGCGTCCAGAAATGGTGCTCGCCATGCTTCCAGCTAACAGGTCTAGAAAACCAGCTTGCGACTCACAGTCCCTGTGAGGGTGACATTAGCATTGCCCCCAACCTCATTTTAGTTGCCTAAGCATTGCCTGGCCTTCCTGTCTAGTCTCTCCTGTAAGCCAAAGAAACGAACATTCCAAGGAGCTGGAAGTGAAGTCTATGATGTGAAACACTTTGCCTCCTGTGTACTGTGTCATAAACAGATGAATAAACTGAATTTGTACTTTAGAAACATGTGCTTTGTGGCCCTGCTTTCATTGTTGGAAAATTAAACGTGCTTGGTGTTCAGCTGGTGAGGCTGTCCCTCGAGGAAGAAAGCTCTAGGACTGAGCTATACAACATGGTTGCCCCTATCCGGGTGTCACTATTTTAAGTTACATTTAAATGAAATAAAAAATTCAGTTGCTGAGTCACACAACCCACATTTCGAATGCTCAGGGTTCACATGTGGTCAGCAGCTAGTATATCTACCTGTGGACAGCACAGGTAGGGAACATTTCCATTATGATAGAAAGATCTGTTGGGCAGCAGTATGTGCCCAGGGCATGAGAGGACCTATGGGGGAGAAAAAGGATCCCAGAGGGGACACGTCATCTGCTTATCTTTTTACAGGTTAATTAGGTGAAAACAAGCATCACGGGCAGCCACAAACTGGGGAGAGCAGTGGGGCAGGGTGGGGCAGGCAAAGGAGATCCGACACAAGCCGACGGGGAGCACAGAGAAGGGATTTCTTTTGACTGGGAGGATTGAGAAAGATGACAGAAAAGGAACCATATGAGCTGCACCCTAAAATCTAAGGTGAGGTTTTACAGTGGGGAGAAAGCACTCCAGGCAGGTTTTTAGGGGTCTGGGAATGAATGACAGGTCACTCATAAAATGGTACACATGTCAAAAAGTTCAGAGACATTTTTCTGTTCGGTGAAAGTTATGTCTCCCCCGCACCAGCCAGTGGCCTTCCCTGGAGTCGCCTGGTTTCCAGTATATTTTCATGGATAGACTGCATATGCATGTATATATGTGTATATATCTATCTGTGTTCATAAATGTGAAGATACTGTCCCCAGGCTGCCAGTCCTGGGTTCTGCAGATTCCTTTTTATACAAGTGCTTCCCCTAAGCAGGGTGTAGGGCTGCGAGTGAGGGGAAGTTGATGAGTCCCCCTAACCCTTCTCCTCAGTGGAGGATGTGTCAACTACTCATTTTTGGCACCTGGCTGATGCAGGGCCCACTCAGTCATCTGCAGGGACTAGGTAGGTAATGGAAATGAATGTATGAAATGGGCAGGTTGGGCAGAAGTAGGGAGTCTGGGGAAAATGGGGAATGCCTGCCTTGCTTGAGGCATTCAAATTCAATTCAAACAATAGTTGCAACAACATGGCATTGACCAAACCAAATACAGCCGTGAGCTGACTGGCTTGCTATTTTGGCCCTTCGGCACACTTTAGATGGAAATTTGGATGGAGCGTGGCTCTTGGGTCACTAGTGGCCCATAACGTACCTGTAAAGCCCCTGAGATAGTCCTTAAAAGGCAGATTATGCAAAAATCAGGTATTTTATCAAATGTGTCCTGCCTATACATATTAGAATGGATGCCTCAAATCTCAAAATATACTGCTCTGTGTGCTTGGGGCAGAGTTGAAGGAACTGCCTAAGAAGCAGGACCTTTCTCATTAACCCTAAATTATATTGAACTCAGAATTGATAGGGCTGGACAGAGGCTGTCAGGAGCAATGTTTCAGATCAGTAAACATTTAGGCATTGTTACCTCTCAATCATACGTGTGTTTCAGGCTGCAAAGGAAGCAGTGGTGTGGAGAAGACAAGGCCATGGGGTGAATGTGGGGAAACTTATGCTCCCACTGTGCCCAGGACAGTCTGGCCACTGGTGTGGCCAGCAGGTATGTGGGAAAGCCCAAAGGGCAGGCCAACATAGGAAAGGTGCTTGGAGAACTGTTTCAAACACTGTCTACTGTCTTTCCTCTATACAAAGCAATGGCAGTCCAGTGTTTTCAAAACTCACAACCAGGGCACTTGGAATTTGGTCCCATTTTCTTCTGGATTTCAGCGTGTCCTCCTCAGTCAAGCTGTTCAAACTGTTTCTTGAATAAAGAGAACCATCTGGAGGTTTGACTATTCTCCCCAGAAATTTTACTTTGCAAAGAGAAGGAAAAGGGTACCTGGCAGGCTGTGAGTTGGTAACAAGAACTTTGATTTTATTCTTTGAGGAATAAAAGGTAATTGATGCAATGTAGCTATGAAAACTTATTGCACTATAACACTGTGATTGAGAACATGATTTTTTTCTCCCTGCCTTGGTGGGGCTGGGCAGGGCCATCATGTTGCACAACCCCAGAGAACACTCATCCTGTTCTAGTCTATGTGAATGGTATCTCCCTTGGTGTTGTGCAGTGCACAACCTGTGCAGCCATACTCGACAGCCCTATATTGTGACCTAGGTGTGTGTGAGATGATCTATTCGGCCTTTTGCTACAGAGTTGTCTTTCAGATTAAAAAGTTAGAAGGCAAATCTTATTTAGAAACAATTGAGTGAACCCAGAAAGATCTTGACTTTTCCATGGACTCTTGATTTTCAGACCAGTTTTACTGGGCTATGCACAAATGGCTGTATGTACGAATCTTCCCCAGTATGTGAAGTTCCCATGGTATAAACTATTAGTAAAGATAGCTAAGGCAGGGAAAACCAGGCTCACAAGATGGCTACATTTAGCAAGACAAATGATTTGAGGACAGAAATCTTTTAAATCAGTTTTTAGTCTTTAAATGACTCCCGTCTCCAGTCCTCTTTCTGTGTTTTGACAAACGGCTTTGGCTTCTTATCCACATCAGTTTATTTGACCTCCTTTTTCCATCAACTACCAAAATGAAAACTCGGCTGTGAGAGAGAGGAGAGAGTGCGAGCAATTTTAAACATCCCTTAGCAATGAGGCAGAACATGCTATAGCCATCAAGTTCTAGTTGTTCATTCTATTTATTGAAAAAAGCTTGTAGCCTGATTTCGTTTATGTGAGTACATTTGAGCAAGCAAAGTTTATAGAGATGACTTATCTCATTACATTAGAAGAGTGATTTGCTATCTCAGCATCTACAAGCAATTTTAACAGACATTTCTGGATGAAGAAAAGGTTTTGTAAATATATGCGAAAGACAGTTTCATCAAGCATTAAATTGGAGGTGCCCTGGAAAAATATTACATTTGTGCATTCAGTTAGCTTGATTGTGGCTGAATTTTGTCCACTGAAGGCAGCATTCTGCAGAAAAACAGCATTCCCTATGTCAGCAGGTTTCCCGAAACAAAACCGCCCTTTCCCCCCTTGCCAGTCGTCTTTTGCATTTGTGCTGTTCCCAGCTCGGTGTCCCTAATCGGGCCTCTCGGTCTTGTTCCTCGCAGTAGAATGTTAGAGGAGAGGGAACCAGATAGAAACCCCTGATAGAAATCCAAACTCAACAATTCCAGCTTTAAATAGCCTGCATTCAGTGCAAAAGCCAGGCAAGCTCTGGACAAAACTGGGAGGGCGTCAAAGGTAGACTTAAGTCTTTCTGGTCTCCTTACAGGTTCTGTAGGACAGCTGTGCCTCCTGCTGCTCCCAGGAATCTGTTGGCCGCCTTACTGCTCCGGGAAGGGCATCTCCCAGTTACTTCTTGGTATGGCTGTTAGCCCATGTCCTTTTCCCTGGGATGAGTCTACAGGACCCACTCTATCTTCTTTCTTGGAATGGAAGTTTTGTCCTCCTATTACAGGAATGAGAAGAGTTAGGAAATGAATGGTTGGGATACAAGAGGGCTTTCCTGTGCCCCTAAAATCAGTGAAGGAAATGAGCTAAATATTTAGGGATGATCATGGCCCTCCTCCAACGCACCCCTCACCCCCTTGCTGACTTGTAGTTGAACCATCAGGTGTCTACCAATAAGAAACAAACCAGAAAAAACATGTAGTACCAGTGGAACCTGGCTGCGGGGGTGGCTGATGTTTTTAAACCGTAGGTGAGGACAAATTGGAACTTTCTCAGCTATAATCCATGACAGCCTGATACGGTTTGGCTCTGTGTCCTTAGCCAGATCTCATCTCGAATTGTAATCCCCACGTGTGGAGGGAGGGAGGTGATTGGATCACAGGGGTGGGTTTCTCTCATGCTGTTCTTGTGATAGCGAGTTTTCATGAGATCTGATGGTTTTACAACTGTCTGGCATTTCCCCGGCTTGCACGTCTCTCTCCTACCGCCATGTGAAGAGGGTTCATGCTTTCCCTTCACATTCTGCCATGACTGTAGTTTCCTGAGGCCTGCCCACCCATGTAGAACAGTGAGTCAATTAAACCTCTTTTCTTTATAAATTACCCAGTCTCGGGTAGTATTTTTACAGTAGGTGTGAGAATGAACTAATACGTAGCCCAAGGTAATTGTGCTTTCAAGTAAATGTGTAAAGATTAATTAATCCAAGAAATAGCAAGGAGTTTGGATTAGGAACAGAGAAATGTTTGAAACAAGTCTTTGTTACTCTGAGATTGCCAGATTTCAAATTTTACCATGGAGTCTTGGGCTTTGGAGAACCATCTTGTCTCCATGAATTGGCTTTGTCTGAATAGACATGGGCTGATACATGACTATGAAGGTTTGTTAAAATCTAGAGTTCTGCAGGTAATACTGGTCCTCAGTCATCCATGTATTCATTCACTGACTTCATTTATTCAATAGACATACCTCCTATGTGCTGGTCCCTGAACAAAGCACTAGGGATAAGGAGATAAGAGAGAGTAGGAACAAGGCAAAGCCAGCCAAGCAGAATAACAAGGGCTGTAATTGGGACAACCACAGGCACTTGGGGGTCAAGAGTAGCTGATTGCATCCAAGAGAAGCACCTGGAAGGTTTCTAGGGGCGGCAATCCATTTTTTTGTTCTTTTTTTTTTTTTTTTTTTTTTTGACGAATCCTTGCTTTGTCACCCAGGGTGGAGTGCAGTGGTATGGATGTGGCTCACTGCAGCCTTGATCTCCTAGGCTCAAGCTATCCTACTGCCTCAGTCCCCTGAGTAGCTGAGACTACAGGTGCATACCACCACACCTAGATAATTTTTGTATTTTTTGATAGAGATGGAGTTTTGCCATGTTGCCCAGACTGGTGTCGAACTCCAGAGTTCAAGCGATCCACCTCGGCCTCCCAAAGTGCTGGGATTACAGGCGCAAGGAGGCAATCCATAAAGCTGGATTTTGTTGTTGTTGTTGTTGTTGTTTTTGGTATGGTTTTCTTGGGAGAGGATTATATAATCATTGCAGAAAGTTGGAAAATACAGGAAAGTGTGAAGAAGAAAACGGAAATCACCTGAAACCCCAGTTGGAACGGATTGCTGTTAATATAATTGGCAGGATGACCCATTTGAGAATCAGCTCTTGTTTCCTTGACAGAAAGCTCATGAGAAAGAGCAAGAAGCAGTTTTTCCTCCCCCTTCTCAAAGAGGAGTTGGGTTTTAGGCAGCCACAGTGAGGCCTTCCTCGCCCCACGGGAGCGTTAAGGTGGCTTTTGGTTTTTCAATGTCTAGTTCAATCCAGGATGTATACCTGGATTATCTCAAAGGAGTGGGCTCTGGGGTGAAAGGGAAAAGCAAATAACCTCTCCCTGGAAGAGCTGGGTTTACAGAGATGGAGAGAGGAGGTTCCCAGGTGATGGGAAATGGTGTTTACAGAGATGGAGCGAGGAGGTTCCCAGGTGATGGGAAAATGGTGTTTACAGAGATGGAGCGAGGAGGTTCCCAGGTGATGGGAAATGGTGCCCTGCCCCTACATATCACCTGGAGTGTTTGACCGCTGATTGGGAAGTCGAGTGTTTGCAGGAGATCAAAAACTGACCACAACAGTATTGGGTATCCCTGGAAAAGTCTTCATAACTGAGCATGGGAATGGGGAATGAGGTCCTGCTCAATGTCAAAGCCTATTTTCTAATCTCAGTCTGATTTGATACCATTTCTTCTCCGATTACCAGAACAGCCCACCTCCAACAATGGGAAGCTGGACGGGAATCTTTTTAAGTGTAGTCCCTGACTTTGTTTTCTTTTTGACTTTTGATGATCTACAATATCTTTCCCAGACAAATCATAGGAAGTATTTCAGACACCTTAGGGCCCCATAATTTAGAGCTAACTTTGTGCTTTGAAGAGCCTTAGTGAAATTTTATGTGTCAGTAGGGAACACAGGTTCCCATCAGATTCATGAAACGAGGAAAGGAAAATGAAGTTTGCACCCAGATACTGTGTTTTGAGCTGCTGTGAAAACAAAGAAATCACAGCAAATGATTTCAGAGCATAGATGAAGCAAAGAAAGAGGTAATAGAATCAACACTTTTCAACCCCTTAGTGACATAATTGCCACTTCTATTTTTCTTCCTTAGAGACACAGTCTTGCTCTGTGGCCCAGGAGGGAGTGCAGTGGCTATTCACAGGCATCATCACACTGCACTCTAGCCTCAAACTCCTGGCCCAAATGATCCTCCCCACTCAGCCTCCTGGGTTGCTGGGACTACAGATGTGCATCAGCGTGGCGGGAGTGAGGGCAGCCAGTTCTGTTGTAATATGAGGTTTCCATGTAATTGACATGTGACTTCTCATAGTGATAGATACAGAGTAAGGTAAGGTATGTTAGCCTTCTTCTTAGCCTGTGTGTCATTTATTTCTTCCTTTGGCCAAGGCCTCCAAATCTCCACATAGAAATTCAGTCCTGGTCCTCCCTCATTTCATCCCGGCCTGGGCATGGAATGTTGACTCAGCTGTGCCTCCTGCTGCTCCCGAGACTCTGTTGGCCTCCTTACCACTCTGGGAAGGAGTGAGCTGTGCCTGGGGCTCATGCTTTCTCCCCTTCTGATAACCCCGGCCATGTGGGGGCTGAGACTGCTGTGCTCCGGAAGCTGACCTCATCTCCCAGCTACTCGGAAGCCCTGTTCTTGCATTACCCTTCTCCCCATGCCCCAGAACCCCTCCTGCGATTCCCTGTCCCGCTCCGCTCAGTTCCCTCCTGGAGGAGTGTTTGCACAATAAGGACAGCAATTTCTTAAAGGGCAGGCCCTGCCCTGGTGCTTGGACTATCCCACCACTGTATCCGAGGACCTCTGCTGTCTTTCCATCATCGCTGGTGACTGTTTGCTCCTACTTAGAACATTTGCTGCGGCCTCTTGCCTGCCTCACCTTACTGTAAATAACCTGCCTGCCACTGATGAATTCAGAGATGATGACACAAGTTGTTCATTTGGCATAAAGAATGTGCTACTTAAGTCCAAAGACCAGATAACAACGTTGTCCTTCCCTCCCCCATCCATCCATTTCTCTGCCAGAGACTCCCCCCCTTGACATTGGTCTTGGCATTAAGATTTGTCTTCAGGAAAAAAAAAATTAATTGGAAGGGGTGATCCATCAATCCTTTAGCATACCTGATTTTATATTCATTTATCATTTCTTCAACAGAGAATATGGCTCTTAAAGAAGGGAATGTGGAGTGGGGACTGTTGAACAGGGTATGAGAAAGTGTGCAACATAACTGGAGGCTGAATATAAGTAAGCGTTTAACTGGAAGAGCCAGATAAGGTGGGTCATTAATGTACTTTTGACGTATTTTACGATGCAATTCTGGGTTCAATACTAGAAGTTTTGAGGGGTTCCCCCTCATAGATTAATAAATCAATCCCTATGTCCATCAAATAAAGTCTACAGGGTTAAAGGTGCTCAGTGGTGGCCAGGCGCGGTGGCTCAAGCCTGTAATCCCAGCACTTTGGGAGGCCGAGACGGGTGGATCACGAGGTCAGGAGATCGAGACCATCCTGGCTAATACGGTGAAACCCCGTCTCTACTAAAAAATACAAAAAAAAACTAGCCGGGCGAGGTGGCGGGCGCCTGTAGTCCCAGCTACTCGGGAGGCTGAGGCAGGAGAATGGCGGGAACCCGGGAGGCGGAGCTTGCAGTGAGCTGAGATCCGGCCACTGCACTCCAGCCGGGGTGACAGAGCGAGACTCCGTCTCAAAAAAAAAAAAAAAAAAAGGTGCTCAGTGGTTAGCCTGCTGGGTCGAAGGTGTCTGGGACCAGCTGTGGGGCTGTAAGTCCCCAGTGAGAGGCCATAGGACAGTCAGGATGATTGTCTCTGGCTTGGGCTCACCTGCAACAAAGGCTGTTACCCTTGAACCCCAGTGGAAGCCTGGGAGTCCCCTTAAGCTGAATCTTTTCCCAAGGGTCTCCCTGCTTAGTGTTCTCTATGACTCTGCCCCCCTGGGAATAATAGTATCTACCTTATAGGGTTGTTGTGAGGATTAAATGAGGCAATACATGTAATGTCACTGGTATAATTCTTAGTATAAAGGAAGCATTTACTAAATCAAATAAATACATGTAATATATTACCAGATCTATAATACATGTCATATTGTAGCGTATGATTAGAGACGGCCCCGTGGACCTAGGAAGGAGTCTTCCCACTATGCGCTGCTTGGCCTTGGGAGAATCCAGCAGGACACTGGACAATCATTCCAGGGACGCCGTGTGGCTTGTCTCCTTCTTGGGCCTGTTTCCATTTGGGGATTCGACCTCCTTGGTTCTCTTGCCTCGCTCTCTTGTTTAATGGCCTTGGATGTGCCTCCTGAGGCCTTTCTCTCTGTCAGTGAACCGCAAGACCTGACTCTGCGAGCCCTCAGGGAATCGTACAGTGTTTCAGCCTTAGGTGATGCGAGGGGAGGTGTTAATGAGTTCCCTATACAGCAACATCATTTATTTTCTTGGCAGTGAGGCAGGTTTTTTTTTTTTAATGTTTCCATCAATTTTAGACCTTATCAAGCTGATAGCTGTATGTAGTCTGATGATGGGTGAGAAATAATATTCATGATGTCCAATGCCTCTTGTTCCTGAAAATCAGTTAATTTGGTTACCTAACACAGGCCAGTTCCTTGAGGGAGAGGATAAAGGTGCACTTCCGGGAACCATGTGACTATGACTCTGTAATTAAATAATGGTAGCAAAAACTGTAGGAAACATTGAGCCAACTATATTCGGGGGAGTTTTGGCCCCACAATGTTAGAACATTCTAGGAAGGTCAGGAAGTCTGGGCTGTATAGTTTCTCTTTCACGTGGACATGTTCACCCAGCAGGTCCGGGCAGTTCTTCTCACACTTGTTTCTGTGAGTAAGTCCCTGTCAGTCACTTCTGGGGACATCACAGAATAATGATCCATTTTACATTTATAATATAATCTAGCAGTTTTGCTAGTGGGAAATTTTAATCATATTTGAGCAGGTATTATGCCTCAATTTTATGTATGAAATATTTTTAGGATGTGACATGTACAGTGATGGGTTTTTCTCCCTCCTTCTTGTACCTCTGCTTACCTCTTTTCCTGGAATCTGGCCTCGAGGCACAGATGGGCACACATACCCTCTTAGCCCAACAACATGTAAGAAGAAGGTTTGCTAGTGGAAATTAATCTTCTCAGGGGATAGAGTTTGATTGTCATTGAGTCCACTTCATTTTCTCCTCAGAACCTGAATCTGGAGCAGAGATGAAACAGGGAATGCCTGGTCCATCTGTATCAGAAGAGAGAGAGATACAGAGGGGATTTGGGAAGAGGGAGGAGGAGTGAAGGAGCCATAGGAAAGACAGAGTGAGGCCGGGCACAGTGGCTCACACCTCTAACCCCAGCACTTTGGGAGGCTGAGGCAGGTGGATCACGAGGTCAGGAGTTTGAGACCAGCCTGGCCAACACAGTGAAACCCTGTCTCTACTAAAAGAATACAAAAATTAGCTGGGCATGGTGGCACACCTGTAGTCCCAGTTACTCGGGAGGCTGAGGCAAGAGAATCGCTTGAACCTGGGAGGCGGAGGTTGCAGTGGGCCAAGATGGTGCCTGCACTCCAGCCTGGGTGACAGAGCAAGACTCTGTCTTAAAAAAAAAAAAGGCAGAGTGAAAGAGGTACAAGAGGCTAGGCATGGTGGCTCATGCCTGTAATCCCAGCACTTTGGGAGGCCTAGGCTGGTGGATCACTTGAGGTCAAAAGTTCGAGATCAGCCTGCCAACATGGTGAAACACGTCTCTACTAAAAATAGAAAAATCAGCTGGGCATGGTGGCAGGTGCCGGTAATTCCAGCTACTTAGGAGGCTGAGGCATGAGAATCCCTTGAACCTGGGAGGTGGAGATTGCAGTGAGCTGAGATCATGCCACTGCACTGCAGCCTGGGTGACAAAGAGAGGCTCTGTCTCAAAGAAAAAAAAAAAAAGACACAAGGGCAAGGATGGAAAGAAGGGAAGAGAAGTGCCTTCTCCAATGGCTGGCCTCGGGGCAAACTTAGAGCCAGGCTCTAAAAACCCCAGTTGTAGGGACAGCCCAGGAGTCGGATTGAGCAGATTGAGAAGAAACTCCCAAATCTCTTCCACTAGAAGGATTTTCTGTTCATTGAAAGGTATTGTTTGGACTTGGAGTAAATAATGGTTTGAATATTTTTCTGGAGCTGATGTTGGAACTTGATGGGTTAAGAGTAGGAATGTTTTATTCTCTCATCCACGATGAAGGACTCAGTGTGGAATTTTGTACATTCTGAGTTTTTCTATTTGAATTGATTTACTACCCAGACATTTGTTTTGTTGTCTAATCCACAGGAGCTAGCTAATAAAAGCAATGTTCTGAGGTTACATGTTCTGAGGTGCCAGGTACGGGTGCTTGATATAGTTTATGGTGTTGAATTCCCCTTTGACTGGTGTGAGGCCTGAGGCTGGCTCAGTGACTTTCCCAGAGTCACATGGCTAGTAAGAGGTAGGATCCAAACCTGCTTCAACATCTCTGCAAGTGTGGATGCACCCGGATTTTAATAAAAATGGAAGAAAATTTACCCATTAACTTTGTGTGTGCACAAATTGGAAAATGTTAGAGACAGAGTCTCGATCTGTTACCTAGCCTGGAGTGCAGCGACACAATCACAGCTCACTGCAACCTCAAACCCCTGGGCTCGAACGATCCTCCTGCCCCAGCCTCCCAGAGTCTTGGCATTACAGGTATGAGCCACCATGCCTGCCATCATCTTTTAAACTAAACTTTGAATTTTAGGAACGTTTCAGATTTACAAAATAATTGTGAAGATAGTACAGAATACCTGTATTCCCTATACCCAGTTTCCCCTGTTAACATGGTATATTAGTGTAATACATTTGTCACAATTAATACACCAACATTGACGTGTTATTATTAACTGAAGCCCATAGTTTATTCAGATGTCCTTGGTTTTTCCCTTAAGTCCTTCTCCTGATCCGGGATTGCATCCAGGACATCACACTACATTTAGTTGTCACGTCTCTTCAGGCCCCTTGTGTCTGTGACAGTTTCTCAGGCTTGCCTTGTTGGTAATGACCTTGACGTTTTGAAGATGACTTATCTGTTTTGTAGAATTTCTCTCAATTGAGAATGGTCTGACATTTATCTCATGATTAGCTTGCGGTAATATGCTTTTTGGAGGAAGACCACAGAGGTAAAAATGCCATTTTCATCCTTTTATATCAAGAGTCATCCCATTGACATGACTTGTCATTAGTGAAGTTAATGTTGGTCACCTGGCTGAGGCAGCGTTTCTCAGGCGTCTCCACTGCGGGGGAACCCTGCCCCTCTTCCACGCTGTACCTTTTGGAAAGAAGCCACTGTACTGCCCACACTTAAGGAGAAGGGGGTTATGTTCCACCTCTTTGGAGGTGAAGTAGCTACACTAATTTGTTGGAATTCTGAGCAAGATATTTATCTTTTTCTCATTTATTTATTCAGCTATTTATTATATCACTATGGACTTTGGATACTTTGGATATTTATTTTATACTTTGGGTTATATAATCCAATACTACTTTTTTTGTTGCTCAAATTGTTCCAGCTTTGGCCACTGGGAGTTCTTTAAGCTGGTTTCTGTGTCTCTTTGACACATCAATGTAGGGGTGTGTGTGTGTGTGTGTATGTGTGTGTGTGTGAGAGAGAGAGAAAGACAGAGAGAGACAGAGAAAGAGAGAGAATGAGAACTTCCTTACTTTCCTGACACTGCAAGGTGTCCCAGGCTTATGTTGTATATTTTTCTTTCTTTCTTTTTTTTTTTTTTTTAAGTTCTAGGGTACATGGGCACAACGTACAGGTTTGTTACATATGTATATGTGTGCCATGTTGGTTTGCTGTACCCATCAACTCGTCATTTACATTTTACATTAGGTATTTCTCCTAATGCTATTGCTCCCCCTGCCCCCCATCCCATGACAGGACCCGGTGTGTGATGTTCTCCTCGCTGTGTCCAAGTGTTCTCATTGTTCAATTCCCATCTATGAGTGAGAACATACAGTGTTTGGTTTTCTGTCCTTGTGATAGTTTGCTCAGAATGATGGTTTCTAGCTGCATCCATGTCCCTGCAAAGGACATGAACTCATCCTTTTTTATGGCTGCATAGTATTCCATGGTGTATATATGCCACATTTTCTTAATCCAGTCTATCATTGGTGGACATTTGGGTTGGCTCCAAGTCTTTGCTATTGTGAATAGTGCCACAATAAACATACGTGTGTATGTGTCTTTATAGTAACATGATTTATAATCCTTTGGGTATATACCCAGTAATGGGATCACTGGATCAAATAGTATTTCTAGTTCTAGATCCTTGAGGAATCACCACACTGTCTTCCACAATGGTTGATCTAGTTTATACTCCCACCAACAGAGTAAAAGTGTTCCTGTTTCTCCACATTCTCTCCAGCATCTGTTGTTTCCTGACTTTTTAATGATTGCCATTCTAACTGGTGTGAGATGGTACCTCACTGAGGTTTTTATTTGCATTTCTCTGATGACCAGTGATGATAAGCATTTTTTCATGTGTCTGTTGGCTGCATAAATGTCTTCTTTTGAGAAGTGTCTGTTCATATCCTTTGCCCACTTTTTGATGGAGTTGTTTGTTTTTTCTTGCAAATTTGTTTGAGTTCTTTGTAGATTCTGGATATTAGCCCTTTGTCAGATGGGTAGCTTGCAAAAATTTTCTCCCATTCTGTAGGTTGCCTGTTCACTCTGATGGTAGTTTCTTTTGCTTTGCAGAAGCTCTTTAGTTTAATTAGATCCCATTTGTCAATTTTGGCTTTTGTTTCCATTGCTTTTGGTGTTTTAGACATGAAATTCTTGCCCATGCCTATGTCCTGAATGGTATTGCCTAGGTTTTCTTCTAGGGTTTTTATGGTTTTAGGTCTAACATTTAAGTCTTTGATTCATCTTGAATTAATTTTTGTATAAGGTGTAAGGAAAGGATCCAGTTTCAGCTTTCTACATATGGCTAGCTAGTTTCCCCAGCACCATTTATTAAATAGGGAATCCTTTCCCCATTTCTTGTTTTTGTTAGGTTTGTCAAAGATCAGATGGTTGTAGATGTGTGGTGTTATTTCTGAGGCCTCTGTTCTGTTCCATTTGTTTATATCTCTGTTTTGGTACCAGTACCATGCTGTTTTGGTTACTGTAGCCTTGTAGTATAGTTTGAAGTCAGGTAACGTGATGCCTCCAGCTTTGTTCTTTTTGTTTAGGCCTTTCTTGGCATTGCAGGCTCTTTTTTTTGTTCCATAATAACTTTAAAGTAGTTTTTTTCCAATTCTGTGAAGAAAGTCATTGGTAGCTTGATGGGAATGGCATTGAATCTATAAATTACCTTGGGCAGTATGGCCATTTTCATGATATTGAGTCTTCCTGTCCATGAGCATGCAATGTTCTTCCATTTGTTTGTGTCCTCTTTTATTTTGTTGAGCAGTGGTTTGCAGTTCTTCTTGAAGAGGTCCTTCATGTCCCTTGTAAATTGGATTCCTAAGTATTTTATTCTCTTTGTAGCAATTGTGAATGGGAGTTCACTCATGATTTGGCTCTCTGTTTGTCTGTTATTGCTGTATAGGAATGCTTGTGACTTTTGCACATTGATTTTGTATCCTGAGACTTTGTTGAAGTTGCTTATCAGCTTAAGGAGATTTTGGGCTGAGACAGTGGGATTTTCTAAATATACAATCATGTCATCTGCAAACAGGGACAATTTGACTTTTCCTTTTCCTAATTGAATATGCTTTATTTCTTTCTCCTGCCTGATTGCTCTGGCCAGAACTTCCAACACTATGTTGAACAGGAGTGGTGACAGAGGGCATCTCTTTCTTGTGCCAGTTTTCAAAGGAAATACTTCCAGTTTTTGCCCATTCAGTATGATATTGGCTGTGAGTTTGTCATAAATAACTCTTATTATTTTGAGATACGTTACATCAATGCCTAGTTCATTGAGAGTTTTCAGCATGAAGGGGTGTTGAATTTTGTTGAAGGCCTGTGCTACATCTATGGAGATAATCATGTAGTTTTTGTCATTGGTTCTGTTTATGTGATGGATTATGTTTGTTGATTTGCGTATGTTGAACCAACCTTGCATCCCAGGGATGAAACTGACTTGATCGTGGTGGATGAGCTTTTTGATGTACTGCTGGATTTGGTTTGCCAGTACTTTACTGAGGATTTTTGCATTGATGTTCATCAGGGATATTGGTCTAAAATTCTCTTTTTTCATTGTGTCTCTGCCAGGCTTTGGGATCAGGATGATGCTGGCCTCATAAAATGATGATTGGAATAGTTTCAGAAGGAATGGTACCAGCTCCTCTCTGTACCTCTGGTAGAACTTGGCTGTGAATCCGTCCGGTCCTGGACTTTTTTTGGTTGTTAGGCTATTAATTATTGCCTCAATTTCAGAGCCTGTTATTGGTCTATTCAGGAGCTCAGCTTCTTCCTGGTTTAGTCTCAGGAGGGTGTATGTGTCCGGGAATTTATCCATTTCTTCTAGATTTTCTAGTTTATTTGTGTAGAGGTGTTTATAGTATTCTCTGATGGTAGTTTGTATTTCTGTGGGATCGGTGGTGATATCCCCTTTATCACTTTTTATTGCGTCTATTTGATTCTTCTCTCTTTTCTTCTTTATTAATCTTGCTAGTGGTCTATCAATTCTGTTGATCTTTTTAAAAAACTAGCTCTTGGATTCATTGATTTTTTTGAAGGGTTTTTCGTGTCTCTATCTCCTTCAGTTCTGCTCTGATCTTAGTTATTTCTTGCCTTCTGCTAGCTTTTTAATTTGTTTGCTCTTGCTTTTCCAGTTCTTTTAATTGTGATGTTAGGGTGTTGATTTTAGATCTTTCCTGCTTTCTCTTGTGGCATTTAGTGCTATAAATTTCCCTCTACACACTGCTTTAAATGTGTCCCAGAGATTCTGGTACATTGCATCTTTGTTCTCATTGGTTTCAAAGAACATTTTTATTTCTGCCCTCATTTCATTATTTACCCAGTAGTCATTCAGGAGCAGGTTGTTCAGTTTCCATGTAGTTGTATGGTTTTGAGTGAGTTTCTTAATCCTGAGTTCTAATTTGATTTCACTGTGGTCTGAGAGGCAGTTTGTTGTGATTTGTGTTCTTTTACATTTGCTGAGGAGTGCTTTACTTCCAACTATGTGGTCAATTTTGGAATAAGTGTGATGTGGTTGTGAGAAGAATGTATATTCTGTTGATTTGGGGTGGAGAGTTCTATAGATGTCTATTAGGTCCACGTGGTGCAGAGCTGAGTTCAAGTCCTGGATATCCTTGTTAACCTTCTGTCTCACTGATCTGTCTAATATTGACAGTGAGGTGTTAAAGTCTCCCATTATTATTGTGTGGGAGTCTAAGTCTCTTTGTAGGTCTCTAAGGGCTTGCTTTATAAATCTGGGTGCTCCTGTATTGGGTGCATACATACTTAGGTTAGTTAGCTCTTCTTGTTGAATTGATCCCTTTACCATTATATAGTGGCCTTCTTTGTCTCTTTTGATCTTTCTTGGTTTAAAGTCTGTTTTATCAGAGACTTGGATTGCAACTCCTGGTTTTTTTTGTTGCTTTCCGTTTGCTTGGTAGATCTTCCTCCATCCCTTTATTTTGAGCCTATGTGTGTCTTTGCCTGTGAGATGGGTCTCCTGAATACAGCTCACAGGTGGGTCTTGACTCTTTATCCAATTTGCCAGTATGTGTCTTTTAATTGGGGCATTCAGCCCAACTACATTTAAGGTTAATACTGTTATGTTTGAATTTGATCCTGTCATTGTGATGTTAGCTGATTATTTTCCCCATTAATTGATGCAGTTTCTTCATAGCGTGGATGGTCTTTACCATTTGGCATATTTTTGCTGTGGCTGGTGCTGGTTGTTCCTTTCCATGTTTAGTGCTTCCTTCAAGATGTCTTGTAAGGCAGGCCTGGTGGTGACAAAATCTCTCAGCATTTGCTCGTCTGTAAAGGATTTTATTTCTCCTTCACTTACGAAACTTAGTTTGGCCGGATATGAGATTCTGGATTGAAAATTCTTTTCTTAAAGAATGTTGAATATTAGTGAGATAGAATCTCACTCTATCATTCAAGCTGGAGTGCAGTGGTGAGATTTTGGCTCCACCTTCCTCATTCAGGTGATTCTTCTGCCTCAGCCTCCAGAGTAGCTGGGATTACAGATGCGTGCCACCATGCCCAGCTAATTTTTGTATTTTTAGTAGAGATGGGGTTTCACTATGTTGGCCAGGCTGGTCTCAAACTCCTGACCTCAAGTGATCCTCCTGCTTTGGTCTTCCAATGTGTTGGGGTTACAGGCGTGAGCCACCACACCTGGCCATCTATATCTTTTAGTGGTTTGGTATCTTACTTTTTTTATTGCTAGATGATATTTCATTGTATAAATGCACCACAGTTTGCTTTTCCATTCACCTATTAAAGGACAGGTTGGCTGCTTTCAGTTTTTGGTGATTATGAATAAAGCTGTTACAAACATTCCTGTGCAAATTTTTGTGGGGAGATAAGTTTCAGCTCATTCGGACAAATATCTAGGAGCACAATTGCTGGATCCCATGATAAAAGACTGTTCTGTTTTGTAAGAAACTGTCAAACTGCCTTCCGAAGTGGCTATACCATTTTGCATTCCCACTGGCAATGAAGAGGAGTTTCTGTTACTCTACAGCCTTGCCAGCTGTTGGTATTGTCAGATGTTTTTGGTGTGGCTGCTCTAATAGTTGTGTAGTATCTAATAGTTGTATAGTATATAATAGTTGTGTAGTAGTGTTACTTTTCTTTTTTCTTTTTTTGAGACAGGGTCTCGCTCTGTCACCCAGGCTGGAGTGCAGTGGCGCGATCTCGGCTCACTGCAACCTCTGCCTCTCGGGTTAAAGAGATTCTCCTGCCTCAGCCTCAAGAGTAGCTGGGATTACAGGCACGTGCCTCCACACCCAGCTAATTTTTGTATTTTTAGTAGAGACGGGGTTTCCGCATGTTGGCCAGGCTGGTCTTGAACTCCTGACCTCAGGTGATCCACCCGCCTTGGCATCCCAAAGTTCTGGGATTACAGGCGTGAGCCACTGTGCCTGGCCCCACTAGTATTTCATTATTTTCAGTTGCAATTCTCTAATGACAAATGATGTTAAACACCTTTTTGTATCCTTCTGTGCCATATATATCTTCTTTATTGAGGTGTCTTTTCAGATCTCTTGCCCCTTTTTTATTCTGTTGTTTTCAATTATCGAGTTTTAAGAATTCTTTCAGATGTTAAATTCGAGTCTTTTGTCAGATATGTGTTCTCCAAATATTTTCTTCCAGCCTGTGGCTTGTCTTTTCATTCTCTTAATGGTGTCTTTCACATAGCAGAAGTTTTAACTTTTAGTAAAGTTCAGCTTACCAATTTTTTCCTTCATGGACAGTGCTATTGGTATTGTATTTTAAAACTCATTACCAAACCCAAGGACGTGTAGATTTTCTCCTTCATTGTCTTGAAGAAGTTTTCATGGTTTTGCACTTTAGGTTCAGGCCTATGATCCATTCTGAATTGACTTTTTTTTTTTTTTTCTTTTTTGAGACAGGGTTTCACTCTGTCGCCCAGGCTGGACTGCAGTGGTGCAATCTTGGCTCACTGCAACTTCTGCCTCCCGGGTTCAGGCAATTCTCCTGTATCAGCTTCCCAAGTAGCTGGGATTACAGGTGTGTACCACCAGGCCTGGCCAATTTTTGTATTTTTTGGTAGAGACAGGATGTTGGCCAGGCTGTTCTCAAACTCCTGACCTCAAGTGATCTGCCTGCCTTGGCCTCCGAAAGTGTTGGGATTACAGGCATGAGCCACTGCACCTGGCCCATTCTGAATTAATTTTTATGTAAGGTATAAGGTCTTTCTCTAGGCTACTGTCTTTGCATCATGCAATTGTTCCAGCCTCATTTGTTGACAAGCCAGCATCAATTTCTTTATTAGCAAAATATTTCAGTCTAGTTTTTGGAACCAGAGAAGGTGGGGGCACGCATTGAGAACTCTAGCCCCAATCCATGAGGTTTTTGAATAACTTCCACGTATTATTTTCTTTTTACCCATTTTCCTGCCAAATCAGATGTTGTCTGCTGCCTTCTAAAGAGAGTTATGAATCCGCTGTTATTCCAGTAGCCCAGGCAAGGAAATGCTGTGGGAGGGAGGGATATAGACAGCAAAGTCCCTTCAGGAGGGGAATTTTCTGGAGGAAGGGGCTGTGATTGGGAAGCCTCTGCTTTAGCCTTGATGATAGAAAACTCTTAATATATGAGAAAAGCTTACTAACATACTTTTAAGACTAAATTCACCTTTTAAGAAAAACAGAATCTTGCAACACACATCCCCACCCCACACACTCCCTTTCTCCCAAGTCCTGGCATTTCCTAAGAGCACCATCAACACCCCTCACCAGACCCTTGGGGATCCAGGCGGGGATCCCCTCCTGACAGGGTGGGGTAGGGGGGCGCTGATTTTTATATCTGCGATGTATGTTGCAACATTAAACAGGAGAATATATGAAACCATCTACATATTTCATGATTCTATTTTATTCTGAGACTGTGTGAAAATCACTTTTTAAAATGAAGATGAATCGAAAGTAAAGAAGAGCGCCATCTTGTGGGGATATCTACGACGACCACAACCATCTCAGATCTTGGCGGTCCATCAATCTCCCAGAACCCCTTACACATTTCTATGCCATATATTAGCTGAAAACCTTAGGGCAGCTGATCAAAGACCTTTCTTCAGTTTTCTTTTTTTTTTCTTTTTTTTTTTTTTTACTTACGATGAATAATTCGATGGGCTTTTATTTTCATAATATATTTCATAAATGACTAAAAGCTACTTCCTAATAATCTATAAAATCAGTCATTGAGATGTGCTAAAATTGGTATTTATAATAAAAATGCACATTATTAGTTTCTTTCCATACTCTATTTTGTATAAGACTCTGGAGTGACAAGTCCATGGTATATAAACAAATAAGAAATTTTTTTTCTTGTTTTCTTTTTTCTTACGTACGAGAAAGTACATAAACAAACAAACAGAAATTTCCAGAGAGGATGCTTTATATTATCTGGTTTTCAAATGCAGCTAGTCTTATCTTAAAGAATCTTAAAGAATATGGTCATCATTTATTTATCATTATGAGGAAAGAGCCAGGATGGACCAATCAGTAGCAGGACAGAAGTTTTAGGCAAAGTGTAGGGTCAATTGAGGCAAATTGAGAACTTCAGGCTAGTGTGAGGAATTGGATGCTAGAAAACTCTTTGGCAAGATGGAGTCAAGGAGGGTGGGCCACGTTAACTACAGCTGAGACACTCCCTTCCCATCCCAAGTTTGCTGCTTTCTACCAGGAGACCTTGGGTAGGTCCCTATCCCTCATTGTGCTTTCTTTTCTTTCTTTCTCTTTTCTTTTCTTCTCTCTCTCTCTCCTTCCTCCCTCCCTCCCTCTCTCTCCCCTCCCTCCTTCCCTCCCTTCCTCCCTTCCTTTCTTCTTTCCTTCTTTCTCTCACTGTCACTTAGGCTGGAGTGCAATGGTGTGATCTCGGCTCACTGCAACCAGGTCCAACCAACTGTTCTGCGTTCACCTGGGATTACAGGCACCAACTACCACGCCTGGCTAATTTCGTATTTTTAGTAGAGTCGGGGTTTCACCATGTTGGCCAGGCTGGTCTTGAACTCCTGGCCTCAAGTGATCTGCTCACCTCGACCTCCCAAAGTGCTGGGATTACAGGCATAAGCCACGGCGCCCAGCCTCTTTGTTTTCTTTCTAATCTGTAAAATGAAAAGTTTGAAATCTATAATGCGCAGAGTCCCTTCAAGACCTAAAACTTTGAGGTATCAAAGAGAAACCCTCATTTGTCAATCATTTTTAACACAGATTTTCACGAAGATCCTTATCTTTGTTGAGGCTTCTAAGTAGATTATGTTGAAGCCATAAAAATGACATGTATTTTACAGTTGACAAATTATGGAAATATTTGAATATAATAACTCCCTTTAATATTTTCCCCTCACTTTGAATTCCCTGTTGGAGTAGGTATCAAAGGAAAGCCATACTCACTTCCATCCACGAACTGAGGCCTCTGGGACCCTTGCTGCACTGGGGATATACCTTCTTCTTGCAGATGGGTGCACTCGACATCACAGGGGCAGTGATGAATGACACGATCCACCCAGCCTGCAGCCGCTACATCTCATGCTGTTGGCATCTGACGGTGGTGCTCATGCCAGGGAAAAAACTGTCCCTCCCATGACCAGTTGAAGGACACGTGGGGAGAGGTGCCACCTCACGAGGAACACTTTCTCTGTTCCCAAATCAGTAAGGAGCATTGCCTTGCATTTGTGCCTCATTTTTGTGTACTTTAAGAGTTCTCGTATATTTAGGAGCTCTCATGAATTCCTGTTTGCTTGAGCGAGTGCATTTTAAGGTGTTTCTGGAGAATAGGAGAGGATACAAAATCCAACAAGATACCAAACTTTCAATTCTGAATTGCAACGTGTGTCAAAATTGCGCTGCTGTGGGTTTGTCAAACGTGTCCTTTAAAAAAATGTGACTCTAAAGTTGTATTGATGACATTTGACCGCAAGAGGTCGCTCCAACAAAGCACCTCATAGCTCAAAAAATCTACATCTCCTTTTCAAACATTTACATGCTGCAATTTCTGTCTGGTCTTATGAGATAAAGCTTAATGTTACAAATATTGTTTCAAACTTTATGAAAAGAATTTTTCCTTTTTTTAAAAAAAAAAAAAAAAAAGAAGAAGGTTGGGAGCTACAGCAGTGAATCCCGAGCTCAAGGTAAACTGTTTTGATTAGCTGGAGGTGCTTTATAATTTCTCCATCAGTTTTCAAAAAAGGGACAAGGACTTTGAGAAGCTTTTCTTCCTTTAACCAACAAACAAAACAACACAAACTCAGAACGCTTTAAGAGCATTTTGATTTCCAAGCTAGAGCTTTTATGGATCATTTTCCTGAGAGTTCTAAGTCTAGAAATGTGATAAAAGCCCCATTTTTCAGTCTAGACACGGCCATCAAAGAAAATGCTCCATTACCTCTTCTAAGATACAGATGTTTGAAAAAGAAAGTGGGCAAGAAGCTATGTGATGGTCTCTGAAGTAAACTAAAACCCTGGTCCGCATTTTGCTAGTAGTCAGATAAAACTTGAGGGCATAATTGCCAAAAATGAACACCCTTTCCATTTAACCAATCTTTACTGATAATACAATAATTAGAATAATTTATGTGTGTCTGTGCTGTTATTAACGTGGCTTTGCTTAAAGGAGATTCAGCTGGTTATTCATGGACATTAAGAGGGTCTCCCCTCCCGCCTTCTGAGATGACATGTTTATACCCAGGCAGCACTTCTAAATTTTTAATAGAGAGGAAGAGATTCCATTTAATTAGGTAGAGTGACTTGTTTATATGCAGGTTATACATTTACGAGTTCTAATGAAGAACGGAAAATACCCATTGAGCAGCCTTTGAAGTTTCGCTTGTTTAAAGATAATTGTAAACCCAGCTCAATGGAAACAGCATCTCAGTCAATCAAGTGATTTGAGCATAGAGTAGAGGGAGTTAAATCCAGGTTAAATAATTGCACAAATCACATGTCGATCAATGTTCAAAAGATTTTTTTTTCTCTCAAATCAAAGCTCTTCCATCTTACATTTGGTTGGAATATTGAAACTGGGTTATAGAAAAAAAATGTTAAGGATGTAACAAGATTTTAAAATGTTAAGGACGTAACAAGATTTTTTTTTTACTTAAAAATTCTCCACCATTTATATAAAATCCTTTCTCTTGTTTCCTTTTGATTTTTACTTCATATATTCTATATAGTTTATTTTGTTTGTGAATTAGGTAACATAAACGTGTCACTGTCACAAAAGCATTTTTCTACATTCATAAATCCTTTCTGGAAATGAGAAATCATTTTTTTCTTAAACTCTGACCTAAGGTAAAAATTCCAAATATTTGCGTGCCTTGGATGGTGTTGCAAAAAGGCCACCTAAACTGATGAGGTTTCTTGAATTGGTGTACAGAAATGAATTACAAAGCTTAAGAAGTTGAAGAGATTTCTCGTGATTTTTAAAGCAATATTAATGATCGCATGGAATGAGAAATCGAGCTTTGTGTTATTACTATAGGATTAGTTTTTAGTTCCTGAAAGCTGCTCTATTTATAGGTATATAGGATGGAATTAAACTCTGAAAAGGTTAATTTAAAAAAAATGTTCTGTAGCAGGTCTATTTCCTATCACCTTTTATAAGTTTCCCTTTGAATTGTAGTTGCAATATGCATTTGGAGTGAGTCCAGGAAGCTTGAATAATAATGTAATCCCCGGGGGAGCCGCTCCTAGGAGAGCGGGTAGGATAAATGAAATGCTACATACAGATTCCTGACAATATATTCATCTTGATATTATCACAGCTGATGGATTGTAGCAAGGCTATTCCTAGGGCTTCGCTTTGCCATCTTCAGTGTCGTTATCATTTTAGTGCGGAAAACAAAAACCCCACCACAGAAAAGAAATAAAGCATCTTTAATGGAAAAGTAGCACCTTAAAAATATTTGTTGAAAGAAAAATATTTGTTCTGCTGCAAGGAGAATAGAGAGTAGGGAATAAAAGACTAAAGAAGAGAGAAAAAGAAAGCAGTGTCCTTTGCTGAGCTCGCCGGCCACATGTAAGGCTCTCGAACATTTTAACAGTTGCACATCTATTTTCTTTTTCTTCTGTGTGCTTGTCTGATGTATTTTCATAAGAAAACTCTGTTCCTCTTGTGCAGAGCCAGCACAATGTCGCTGAAATCTCGGATGATGTGGTTTTAAGATCAAACAAGACTTAATAAGGTGGGATTTGTTTTCCTGTTGACCTTCTTATTGCTTGGGTCCCCCTGACAAGCTTCGAAGTGAGGGGGAGGAATTAGGGTAGCAGCTCTTCAGAGAAACGCATCCTGGCTGGGGCTCCACTTTGAAATGGGAGTGCAAGAGATTGCAAATGGCTCCAAACGAGGGGGCACACACAGGCTTGCAGAACGGAAGGGGGTTCTTCCATTGCAGAAAGGAAGGGGGGTACCCAGCAGGATCGACATTAAAAGTGGAAGACACTGCTCGTGGATTTATTTTTATTTTATTTTAGGTTCTGACAGATTAGCCGATGTCCTTGATGGGAGTTGGAGTTGATCAGAATGACGAGTTCTGGCCTAATTTAAGAAACAAAACCTCCTAACTTTGAAGGGGCTGCTGGAGAGCAGGGCAGGGCATCATCCATCTAAGAGAAAAGCAAAGGAGTTTGGTTCTTTTTTAAACATAAAAGTTTCCTTAGGAGTCAAAATGGACTGAATTTGAAGGAAATTAAAGTGAGAAAAAGAGTTTTGTGAACAAATGAAACTCTCTTCCAGTAAAAGGAAAGAAGGACGAGAAAAATATTTGAAGATGGGGAGAATGCATTGTTACTAAAAATAAATAATTCCGGCCCAGTCTTGCAAAAATAGAGAATTGAATCCAACAGCCACTCACAGTCTTATCTGATAATGTAAGTGAACTAGAGAGCATTTACAGTGTGTCTTTTATGAGATTGGATAATACATGTTTGATGTTCTTACAGAACTAGCATGGCAGCATTTGCACACCATTGGTAAACAAGAAAAGATGTGTATAGATTCCCCGTTATTTTAGGCAGCCACTGGAGTCAGCTCAGGCGTTCAGGGTGATGATGTCCTTCTGCCCACCTTTTAGTGTTGCAGAAAAGCATGCGGGAGAAACGAACAGAAGGGAGCAGCCAGGACAAGTCAAATTCTGTCGAGGACGCTGAAACTCCCTGTGCCGAGAGCAGACTTCCGCAGGTTCTTTGGCAAGGTATTTAGAGATGCAATATTTCTGTCAATTCTCCTCCCTTATTTCACTCTTTGTTGCCTTAATGGGCGAATTAGCCTTAGGTTCTTGTTAAATCTATTCCTTTTGGGAAGAGGAAATGATGTACATCGTTATAATCATGCACTACCAGGAGAAATGTCAGTTGGAGCAGACTGTTCTGTTTCAGGGGTGTTTTTTCCCTTGAGATGTGGCTGCTTGAATGCCGGCTTCTTGGTTGGCCTCACACTTTCTTTCCTCATTGTGGACCTGCGGGCAGTCCTGCGGGATGAAGGGAAGAAGGTATTCACAATTGTCCTAGTGAAAAGAAATTCGGGATGCACCTAGTTATATTTGCGCAACGGACAACTTCTTTCGCTGTTGGAGATAAGGAACTTAGGCTAGGTGCAGTGGCTTAGGCCTGTAATCTCAGCACTTTGGGATGCCGAAGCGGGTGGATCACCTGAGGTCAGGAGTTCAACACCAGCCTGACCAACATGGAGAAACCCCATCTCTACTAAAAAATCCAAAAATTAGCCGGGCATGGTGGCCGGTGCCTGTAATCCCAGCTACTCCGGGGGCTGAGGTGGGAGAATTTCTTGAACCCAGGGGTGGAAGTTGCAGTGAGCCAAGATCGTGCCATTGCACTCCAGCCTGGGTGACAGAGTGAGACTCCGCCTCGGGGGCGGAGGGTGGGGTGGAAAAAGAAGGCATTTAAAGACAGAATACTCCAAGCTTTTCATTTCACAGATGGGTAAACAGAGGCCCTTTGCAGTTCAGTGAATTGCTCAAGCTCCTCAAAGTGTAGCACTTGGACCAGCAGCATTGGTGTTCCCTGGCGCCTGTTAGAAATGCAGCAACTCAGTTTCTAACCCAGACCTAATGAGTCAATCTGCAATTAACAAGATCCTCAAGGCATGGTAGAGTCTGAGAAGCACTGATGCCCCACACCAAAACTAGAATTATGGCACAGCTCAAAACTGCCTAATTTCAGCAAGTGTCATTACTTCTAAAAAAGATGCTGTCATAAACGAAATTTTTAGCTACAGTAGGCCCATTGAAATGTAAAAATACTAAATGCAAAGAGGAAAAAGAGTGCTTCTATGCAGTGAAGGTGATGATATGGGGAAATGGTGGTGTTTAATGGTACAACCTTTCTGGAGGGCAATTTGGTAATAGATATCAAAGTCTTAAAGATGCACACCCTTTGATCCAACAATTCCACGTCTAGGAAATTATTCTGGAAAAACAATTGGACTAGGTTGAAGAGCTTTGTGAATAGAATATTGTAATATTTATGATAGCTAAAAGATTGAAAGCAGTCTAAATATCCAATAGTAGAGAGTAGCTAAAGCAATTCTGGTACCAATAGTAGAATACTGTGCAATCATTTAA
This sequence comes from Macaca fascicularis, assembly GCF_037993035.2. Lineage (NCBI taxonomy): Eukaryota > Metazoa > Chordata > Mammalia > Primates > Cercopithecidae > Macaca > Macaca fascicularis. Next base: position 36,830,271 of record NC_088381.1, on the reverse strand, counting down.
AATGGTAAATTGGCCAGGTGCAGTGACTCAGACCTGTAATCCCAGCCAGGTGCAGTGACTCATGCCAGTGCTGCTGGTGTAGATGTTAAATTGGTGGGCTTTCTGAGTGGATGGTCAGCGGAGCCTTCTATCTGCCATCTCGCTCTGCACCAAGTCTTCCAGCACTTTTGGAAGACAAGGCAGGAGGATCGCTTGAGGCCAGGAGTTCAAGACCAGTCCGGGCAGCATAGTGAGACCCTGTTTCTAAAAAAAAAAAGAAAACTTAAAATTAGCTGGGCATGGTGGCTCGTGCCTGTAGTTCCACCTATTCTGGAGGCTGACATGGGAGGATTGCTTGAGTCCAGGAGGTTGAGACAGCTGTGAGCTATGACTGTATTGCTGCACTGTAGCCTGGGCAACAGGGCAACAGAGAGAGACCCTCTCCACACCACTTTCCCCACACAGATAAATTATTTTTTAAAATTTTTATATATTAAGGGGGTACAAGTGTGGATTTCTTATATGCATATGTTACACAGTAATGAAGTCTGGGCTGTTACTGTACCCATCACCCAGATGGTGAGTGTTGTACCCAAGAGGTAATTTTCAACCGTTCCCCCCACCACCCTCCCGCCTTTTGTAATCTCCAATGTCTCCTATTCCACTCTGTATGTCCATGTGTACCCGCCGTTAGCTCTTACTTATAAGTAAGACCCTGGTGTTTGACTTTCTGTTTCTGAGTTACTTCACCTAGGATAACGGGTGGGGACACAGACAAACCATATCAACTGATAAGTGAAAAACTCATGTTATCAGACCAGGGATGAAATGGTCTTATATCTTGTTTAGAAATAGATGTATATTTAAAGGTACAGAAGGCCATGCAGCTAAGTGTTAACAGTAGCTATTTAGAATGTAAATTAAATAATATACGTAAGAATATAGATATTTTTCTTTTTGTTTATCTTCATTTTATGGTTCTATTACAACTGATGTATTAATTAGCTAATTAAAGAGGATAAAATGTTATTATTGATGAATCATATTTTTTTCTTTAAGTTCTGAGTATTTACTTTCCAAATTCCTAAAAGGAAAAACATTTTAACATTTCGTGTATAACTTTGTCATTATACTACGTTATCATTATCTATTCAGTGCCTTCCTCTCCCAAGATGGCCAACACCTTAACGACAAAGACCGTCTTAGGCATCTTTATATCTAGGGTTTAGCCTGGAGCTTGACACACAACATAATTTTCTTTTTTTTTGAGATGGAGTCTGGCTCTGTCTCCCAGGCTGGAATGCAGTGGTGCGATCTCCACTCACTGCAAGCTCCGCCTCCCAGGTTCACGCCATTCTCCTGCCTCAGCCTCTCCAGTAGCTGGGACTACAGGCGCCCACCACCGCGCCTGGCTACTTTTTTGTATTTTTAGTAGAGACGGGGTTTCACCGTGTTAGCGAGGATGGTCTCAATCTCCTGACCTCGTGATCCACCCATCTCGGCCTCCCAAAGTGCTGGCATTACAGGTGTGAGCCACCACGCCCAGCCCATAAATGTTTTAAATGGATGAATGAAAGAGTTTTGGATGACTGTCTTTTTTCCTTCGTATGACTAGCCTGTGGAATTAAACTCCTAGGCACACAGAAATTGATTGCAAAGTCCTCATTGAGCTATTGGTTTAGCTACAATTTCTAGTCTAGTAATAAATAACCCTGTCAGATGTGGGTCAGCGTAGAATGAGTTGAGAGGTCAGGGCATAGAGGCCCCTAAAGGCTCAGAGGAAATAGCTTCCCATGGGCTGAGCACTACCTGTGCAGTAGCGCTGACTTCTCCAGGTGGCCCTAGGGGAGAGAAGTCAGCCGGGCTGGAACAGGTAGTGGTCAGCGCATGGGAAGCACTGGAGAGGTCTGTTCTTCTACCCCAGTTCGTGGACAGTGGAAACTGGCTTTCCAGGTCTCAGTGTGTTTGTGTTTGTGTAGTTGTAATTTTGGATCTTATCGGGAGGCAGGGTTTTGAAAGGCTTGCACTGATGCTAACTAGTGCTTGCTGTTTCGGTTTCTGCTGAGAAGCACTGGCCTGCATTCTGTCGCCTCATCCTCACTGCTTCCTAATGAGGTGGTTTGCCCACTTCATAGAGCAGGAGACTGAAAAAGGTAAAGCTACCTGCCCCAAGTTCAGACACGATGCAGTGGAGCTGGGATCCAGATGCAGACCCCTGGACCCCAATCCTGGCCCTTCCACCATGTGCTAGAGAAGCTAAGGGGATGGTCTGAGGGTTTCCTTCCAGCTCCACCCTCTGCGGTGTGACTCTGCCAGTCAACATGTCCCTGGGCCTTTCTGAATCTTCCCAGTTCTCTTGTCAAATAGGGCCTATTAAAAAATGGGCCTAGGCCGGGCGCGGTGGCTCACGCCTGTAATCCAAGCACTTTGGGAGGCCGAGACGGGCGGATCACGAGGTCAGGAGATCGAGAGCATCCTGGCTAAAACGGTGAAACCCCGTCTCTACTAAAAATACAAAAAAAAAAAACTAGCCGGGCATGGTGGCGGGCTCCTGTAGTCCCAGCGACACGGGAGGCTGAGGCAGGAGAATGGCGTGAACCCCGGAGGCAGAGCTTGCAGTGAGTGGAGATCACACCACTGCACTCCAGCCTGGGCGACAGAGCGAGACTCCGTCTCAAAAAAAAAAAAAAAAAAAAAAGTTGGCCTTCCACGTTCTGTGATCATGTATTTTCTTTCCTGCTTTTGATTTTAAGTGAAGTCACCAGAAAACCTATCTTATCACTTAAAAAACATGTGATGGGAATACAAAATATTTTCAACAAAGTAACTTATGATCTAGAAATAGTCATAAGGTTCAAGCAAGTGGTTTGCAAACTCAGAGGTAAACCCTAGCTTTAATTTGGGATTTATTCATAAAGTTCTGAAAAATTGATGAAAGTTTCATTGAATATATCTATGTGACCACAGGCTTGTTTCTTGGGATACCCCAGTTTCTGTATTTGAAAATGTTAACAGTATAAAAAATGTAAGTTTTAATCTACAAATTTGTGGAAAACATTTCTGGTGTTGAGTGATACAGTAATGAAATATGAATATTTATTTGCATATCTTTTTGGCTATTTTCCATTTGGAATTTGCATAGTAATATAGAAGGATCTTGAAAAGCAATGGAGGAAGAGTCATGATTTGGTCCAAATTACTATCCAAGAGGTTTCTCTCTTTCTTTCTCCCTCCCCTCTCTTCCCCTCCCCTCCTTTCCCCTCCCCTCCCCTCTACTCCCCTTCCTTCCCCTCCCCTCCCCTCCCTTCCCCTCTCCTCCCCTCCCCTCCTTTCCTTCCTTCTTTCCAGACGGGGCCTTGCTCTGTCACCCAGGCTGGACTGCAGTGGGATGATCATAGCTCACTGCAGCCTCAAATTCCTGGGCTCAAGGGATCCTCCCACTTCAACCTCCCTAATACCCAAGAGATTTCAAAATCAAAACGATATGAAACTACTGTGAGTTTTTAGTGCCCATCACCGAAATGGGTTATGTCTTCATTGTAACAATTTGTAACTTACATTTATTTGTGTGATTATTTGGTTGATGTCTGTCTTTGCCACTAGCACTTGAACTTCAGGAGAGGGGGAGAGCCATATCTGTTTTGCTTGTCATTGTATTTCTAATACCCAGCACATAATAGCACATACCATAATAACAGCAACAACAATAATAACGCACAAGGAATAACTAATACTCGCTGGGCTTTTGCTGTGTGCCAGGTATTGTTCTAGGTGCTTTATGTTTACCAACTTGTTTAATTAACCTTGATTTAATGTAACCTCTTGACAAATATTTGTTGAATGACTTTCATATAAATAAAAAATAAATTTTGCATGTATACATCTGGTACCCATTTAGTGCTATGAAGGTTCGGGAGGCTGTTTATTATAATAAAAGCTGAAAGACATTAAACTCAGTGATTCCACAAATTATAGTTTTCTTGTGTGCTCCCAACAAATAAATTTTTCACTTTTTTACATTCTTTTTTTTTTTGTGGACTCCTAAAACAGATTTTAAGAAATGAGAGAAAGGGCTAGAGACTCCCTAACTACTTAAAGAAATAGAACGGCATTGCCATCTTTTTTTTTTTGAGATGGAGTCTCACTGTCGCCCAGGCTGGAGTGCAGTGGTGCCATCTCGGCTCACTGCAAGCTCCGCCTCCCGGGTTCACGCCATTCTCCTGCCTCAGCCTCCCGAGTAGCTGGGATTACAGGCACCCGCCACCACGCCCCTGCTAATTTTTGGTATTTTTTGTAGAGACGGTGTTTCACCGTGTTAGCCAGGATGGTCTGGATCTTCTGACCTTGTGATCCGCCCGCCTCGGCCTCCCAAAGTGCTGGGATTACACGCATGAGCCACTGTGCCCGGCCAGCATTGCCATTTTAAAATTGGGTATTAATTTTACTCAAGAAATGTTTGATTAGCAGCTTTCTTTTTTTTTTTTTTTTTTTTTTTTTTTTTTGAGACGGAGTCTCGCTATGTCGCCCAGGGTGGAGTGCAGTGGCCGGATCTCAGCTCACTGCAAGCTCCGTCTCCCGGGTTTTTATGCCATTCTCCTGCCTCAGCCTCCCGAGTAGCCGGGACTACAGGCGCCCGCCACCTCGCCCGGCTAGTTTTTTGTATTTTTTAGTAGAGACGGGGTTTCACCGTGTTAGCCAGGATGGTCTCGATCTCCCGACCTCGTGATCCGCCCGTCTCGGCCTCCCAAAGTGCTGGGATTACAGGCTTGAGTCACTGCGCCCGGCCAAGCAGCTTTCAACTTTAATGGTGGGAGGTTGTCTTTCAAGAAAGTTTTAAGCTGACATCTATGTTGCTGCTGCAGTAACCTACACTTAATTTATTGTCATTTAGTGCAAAAATTGATGAGAACATAACCTTTGTAAGGTTTTTATGTTTTATTACCTATAAAAGATAAAATATGGGGTAAAAGGAAGTAAAATAGTGTTTTGTTGGGTCAGGGGATGGATTTATGTTTTAACTAACCGATAGGATAATCAGAGGGTCATAAAGATCAGAGTATCTGCCTCCTATCTCTTCTCTTTTTATGTGTGCATTCAACAAGCTTCTGTTTGTGGCTGTCAGACCCATGGGAGCTCACCCAAACACCAGGCCCCCTTTGTCCAAGGGTATTAACTCAGCTGTTTAGATCAAGAATACCAGGAGGCTTCTGTTGCACACGTTAAGCAATTGGGATAAGTCTAAATGAATCAGATACTTGACATGTGCAAATGGGATGTGTGTTCACAAGGGACTCTGGGGTTACATTGTGTCTTGAATGGACAGGCAAAAACAAAGTGTGTGAGTTACATTGAATTTTGCAGGAAACACACAAAGAGACCCTGGTCTTTGGGAATTGCCAGTGACTGCGTTGTGGAGGATGATGTCGGGAAGGCCCAGCCTTGTCAATTTCCCCTCAACACACCCTTCATAGCATTAAAAAAAAAAAAAAAAAGGAAAGAAAAGATAATAAATTTCAAAGTGATTAGATCTGATAACCTAGGCCTGTGGTTCTCAAACCTTAGCACGCAGAGGAGGACCCTTGGAGCACTGGTTAAAACCCAGATTGCTGGGCCCACTTCCAGGGTTTCTGATTCAGCAGGTCTTGGGTGGGGCTTGAAAGTTTGTAATATGGTTTGGCTGTGTCCCCACTGAAATCTCAACTTGAATCGTATCTCCCAGAATTCTCATGTGTTATGGGAGGGACCTAGGAGGAGGTAATTGAATCATGGGGCCAGTCTTTCCCATGCTATTCTTGTGATAGTGAATAAGTCTCATGAGATCTGATGGGTTTATTAGGGGTTTCTGCTTTTGCTTCTTCCTCATTTTTGCTTGCTGCCGCCATGTAAGACGTTCCTTTCATCTCCTGCCATGATTCTGAGGCCTCCCCAGCCATGTGGAACTGTATGTCCAATTAAACCTCTTTTTGTTACCAGTTTTGGGTATGTCTTTATTAGCAGTGTGAAAACAAACTAATACAGTTTGCATTGTTTTAAGACAGGGTCTTGCTCTGTCATCCAGGCTGGAGTGCTGTGGTGTGATCATGTCTCACTGCAACCTAGAGCTCCTGAGCTCAAGTGAGCTCTCCTGCTTCAGCCTCTCAAGCAGCTAGGACTACAGGCACACACCACCAGGCCTGACTAAGTTTTCTGTATTTTTTGTAGAGATTAGGTCTCACTCTTGCCCAGGCTGGTTTCAAACTCCTGGCCTCAAGTGATCCTCCTGCTTGGCCTCCCAAAGTGCTGGGATTACAGGCATGAACCACCTTGCCTGGCCACAAGTTTGCATTTCTAACAAGCTCCCAGTTGATGCTGTACTGCTGGTCTAGAGACTGTGCTTTGAGGACCTCTGCTCTAGGTACTCATTTATCAACATCATAGGTGGGTGAATGTGCCCCAGGGTGATGCAGGAGTCCTGGAAAACATCTTCTCAGTTCAGAAGGGTGGGGCTGGGTGAGTCTGTAGGTATTCAGGTGTGCTTCATGCGCAAACAAGCCAGGGCTTGTCCTAACGATAAATAACTGCTTTAGTCTTTGGAGCTTTCAATCTAAGATTGGACTGAGGAATAAAATACGCAAGTTAATTTATTTCTGTAAGTGTCCTGTTTGCTTTGTAGGATTTGTTCCCAAAGTAATCCACTTGCTTGGAGCTCCTCAAGGATGCCAATCTATTTTATTGCTGTGTTCTGGATACTAAGGACAGTGCCATGCACCAGGCCCTGCTACATGATTTGCAGGACTCAGTGCAAAATGAAAATGTGGGGCTCCTTCTTCAAACATTGGTATGAATCTGAAGACAAAGACAGTAGGGCCCTGTGTGACCACACAGGTTGTGTCACATGAAGCTGGCCCTACTTGTCACCTAGTAGACACTTAATAAAAGCAAGCAGTTTATTAGCTCTTTTCACCAAAGGATCATTGACCAAGGCATAACCAAGAGGAATTTTGAAGGACCTCCTGGTTAGGTTCCCTCTTTTTTTGGTGGAGGCAAGTGTAATCATTTTAAGTAGCCTTCATAGTTAACCTGGCACCTCTGCATGTGTTTGCCCATTTGCAGCATCCCTGGAAGGTGGGCATTATGATCCCCATTTGGCACAAGGCTCAGCCATGACTTGACTATAGTGATTTGGACCAGTTTTCTGATGTCTAGTACTTTAAAAAACTTTTGATTTTTAATTGCCATATTTGTGTCTCAGAGAGGTTAAGCTACATGCTTAAAAACACACAGCCAGAAAACAATTGAACAGGAATTTGAACCCAATCTTCTAGATCCTAGTCGAACATTCTTTCTACTCCCAATCATGGAAGAAAGCAGGTTTGGGAATGATATGGCTTAGCTGTGTCCCCACCCGAATCTCATCTTGAATTGTATGCCCATAATTCCCATGTGTTGAGGGAGGGACCTGGTGGGAGAAAATTGAATCATGGGGGTGGTTCCCCCATACTGTTCTCGTGGTAGTGAATAAGTCTCATGAGATCTGATGGTTTTATCAGGGGAAACTCATTTTGCTTGGCTCTCATTCTCTTCTCTTTTCTGCCACCATGTGAGACATGCCTTTCACCTTTCACCATGATTGTGGGGCCTCTCCAGCCACGTGGAATTGTAAGTCCAATAAACCTCTCTCGGGCCGGGTGCGGTGGCTCAAGCCTGTAATCCCAGCACTTTGGGAGGCCGAGACGGGCGGATCATGAGGTCAGGAGTTCGAGACCATCCTGGCTAACACGGTGAAACCCCGTCTCTACTAAAAAATACAAAAAACTAGCCGGGCGAGGTGGCGGGCGCCTGTAGTCCTGGCTACTCTGGAGGCTGAGGCAGGAGAATGGCGTAAAAACCCGGGAGGCAGAGCTTGCAGTGAGCTGAGATCCGGCCACTGCACTCCAGCCTGGGCGACACAGCGAGACTCCGTCTCAAAAAAAAAAAAAAAAAAAAAAAATAAACCTCTCTCTTTTGTGATGCGCAGTCTCTGGTATGTCTTTATCAGCAGTGTGAAAAATGGACTAATACAGGGAAGGTCATTGAGTCTATTGACCGATATTTTTGAGCTCTGAAGCTTAGTATTGATTCCAGTAAATCTAATTGACACTAGACCTATTTCTGTCCCTGTATGCTCTTTAGTTCTGAGAACAGATGGCTTCTCAAATATACCCTGTTCCCAGGAGAGTCTGGCTTCTAAAGTTTGACTACTGATGGCTTGGGAGCTTTTCCTCTGAGTTAATCCCCCACTCCCAACATGCTTCTGCATTGCAACTCAGTGTTCAGGTTAAGTGAAAATATTTTTTTCCTAGAGCACTGGAAATATCTTCTGTTCCCCTGTTGTCTTGATTTATCTGGATGCACCTGGTGTTCTCTCTCCCGTTCTCTGTGGGTATGAACATCTTGACCTCCGAGGGTGTGAAACCAAGCAGGCATGATAATTATGCTTGGTGGCCAGTTGACAGGCTGTCTGGGTTTGAGTCCTGCTTCTACCTCTTACTTGCTGATCATGGCCAAGTTCTGGACTTAACCACACTTGAGCTTGTTTCCTGGTCTGTAAAATAGGAATAATGCAGTTAACAGAGGTTTACTGCAATCATTAAGGGACATTACTTATGCAGAGTTCTTTGGTAACAGCATTTCTGTATTCTGGGCTGGCCCCAGACACAACTAGGTGGTGGGTGAAATTTATCTGGTTTATTGTCCGATGCTTGTTTAATACCGTCTCCTCCCCCTGCCCCATAAATGCTGGCATGTTCCTTTTTCCTGAAGTGCACCTGCGCTGTAGTACATTCAAGATGTCAAACCAAAAAAAAAAAAAAAAAAAAAAAGTAGTCTTTCCACAATTGGCAGAAGTGGGAGATGTTTCGATGCAGGCTTTATTTGAGGGAGTGGGGTGCCTGGTAAAAAGAAAATTCTCTTGTAGATAGATGGCCATGTGTCCTGATAATGTAGGGAAAAGAATATGTGTGCAACTGTGTGTGTATGCAAGTGTGTAAAGAACTCATGGGCCTCATCGTTAGAACCTCCCTTCCTCCCCAGCATCCTCAGTCTTTCTGCACCCCAATTCTTCAAAGATTTTATTGAATCTAGGGCTGGATGGGGATCGGGGAAAATCATTTTACTTTGATCTGCTCACTCTAGCTTCTTAACTTCTCAGTTTCTTTTATTAGTTCCCAGTATTTAGAGTAAATGCAAACGTTTCTTTACCCAAGTTCTCAGTTTTTTTTTTTTTTTCACACCCTGTATTAGTCCATTCTCACATTGCTATAAAGAAATACCCGAGACTGGGTAATTTGTAAGAAAAGAGGTTTAATTGGCTCACAGTTCTGCAGGCTGAACAGAAAGCATGGTGACATCTGCTTCTGGGAGGCCTCGGGGAGCTCTTACTCAAGACGGAAGGCAAAGCAGGAGCAGAGACATCTCACATAGTGATATGGTTTGGATCTGTGTCTCTGCCCAAATTTCATGTCCAATTGTAGGCCCTAGTGTTGGAGCAGGGGCCTGGTGGGAGGTGATTAGATCATGGGGTCGGACATCCCCCTTGCTGTTTTCGTGCTAGTGAGTGAGTTCTCACGAGATCTGGTTGTTTAAAATTGTGTAGTATCTCTCCCATCTGTGTCTTCCTCCTGCCCTGGCCACGTATGACATGCCGCTTTCCTCCTCACCTTCTGCCGTGATTGTAAGTTTCCTAAGGCGTCCCCCAGCCATGCCTCCTGTACAGCCTGCAGAACTGTGAGCCAATTAAACCTCTTTTCTTTATAAATTACCTAGTTTCAGGCAGTTACTTATAGTAATGCAAGAATGGACTAATACACATGGCAAAAGCAGGAGTAAGAGAGAGGGAGGGGGGAGGTGACACATACATTTAAATGACCAAATCTCATGAGAACTCACTCACTATTACAAGGACAGTGCTAAACCAATTCATGGTGTTAAACCATTCATGAGAAATCTACCCCCATGATCCATTCACCTCCCACCAGGCCCTACCTCCAACACTGAGGATTACATTTTAATATGTGATTTGAACAGGGATGTACATCTAAACTATATGACATCCCAAATTATTTTTATACAGCTAATATGTTAAACTTCAAAAAATGACATGAAGATAGGCATGTCTAATTCCAGCTGCTTTGTCCTGATGCTAGTGGGGGAAATGCAGGCTCAGGATTCTTGAGCCTTAGGTACTACATTAGCAGCTGCTTGCTCCCTCCCTTCTGACCTTGCTGTCCCCAGGCAGCCAGTGTTGCAGCCCTCCCCCTCTCTGCCCATCTTCCCACCAAAACACAACCCACAGGGCTGGGAAACCATTCTGAGTCCTTATAATAGGGATGACATGCTTTACTTTTTGGAGGGGGGTGAGGTTGAATGAATGATAATAGCTACATTGTAAGCCCTAAATTCAGATCATCCATCAAAGCTGAACTGAAGGATTTACTCACTCCAAGTGCCTGTGGATTCTCCATACGTTTGCATTTATTAAAGATACACGAAATCAAGACCATAATTTGGTCAATGTAATCTGACAACTTCAAGAGAAAAACTATTGCATTACTGTACCCAGCGAGACCACCACTTCTCTCCTGGTAACAATGAGGCTTGTGCCATCTCTTCTGTGGTTTGCTGCCCCACGCTCTGATTGACCCTGGTGATCAAGGATGACATCAGTACCTAAGACCAGAGACAACCTGAGAACTGCACTGTTGCTATGGGATCCTGTCTCTTTCCACAGTGTACATAAAGAGACAAACAGCTGGTGTTTTCTCCTTTAATTTTCCTTCTCTCCACTCTGGGTATAGGCCAATGCGCATCAGAAAGCTAGAAGCATCTGTACAGCTTCAATGCCAGCTGAGTCATTACATATGAACTTGGACTCATTATCTCTCTCCTACTTCTCCAGGATGGAGGAAAAACCCTCTTTACCAACATCCCTGCTCTGCCCTCTGAATGAAGACTGTTGATCCAAACCAGATTCTTGAAAATCATCCTAGACCCCTTCCTCCTCCTTACCTCCACATCCAACTACTCACTAAATACTGTTGATTGTACCTCAAGTCTCTGTAGACTGTCTCCCTTTCTCGTCCCCACAGTCCCTGCCCTGGTTCAAGCTACTGCATTTCTTATGTGGATTGCGGTGGTCTCCTGTCAGTTCTTCCTGTCTCTGGTCTCACTCTGGATCATCAGTCCTGCCCCAAACTCCTAGAACAGATCAAGGATTGCTATGATGGATCAACCTCGTTGCTTCCCAGAATCAAGTGCAAACTCTACTTTTAGAAAGAGTACAATATTTTACTAATCTTCCCTTGCCTACCTCTCTAGTTGTATGTATCTACCGGTTTCCCAAGACAAGTTAGACAATATTATTTTAACTTTCCCAAATGTGATATATTCCCTTAACTTTCTGGGCCTTTGTGCCATTCATTTCCTCATATTCTTTTTACTGTGCTCTGTCTGGATAACTATTCTCAGCTCAAGGGTCACCTCCTCTTTGGATTCTTCCCTGACTGCTCCCTCCTTTTGACTTGGTATATAAAAATGTTATAGCATGGGCAACACTATATTGCACCTTTATTTTTTATTAATTTTTTTTTTTTTTGGAGACAGAGTTTTGCTCTTGTTGCCCAGGCTGAAGTGCAGTGGGGTGATCTGGGCTCTTACAACCTCTACCTCCCGGGTTCAAGTGATTCTCCTGCCTTAGCCTCCCGAGTAGCTTGGATACAGGCATGCGCCACCATGCCCAGCTAATTTTGTGTTTTTAGTAGAGATGGGGTTTCTCCATGTTGGTCAGAATGGTCTCGAACCCCCAACCTCAGGTGATCTGCCCGCCTCGGCCTCCCAAAGTGCTGGGATTACAGGCGTGAGCCACTGCGCCTGGCCTTATTGTACCTATTTTATTTTATGTTTTTTTATTGTTATACTTTAAGTTATAGGGTTCATGTACACAATGTGCAGGTTTGTTACATAGGTATACCTGTGCCATGATGGTTTGCTGCACCCATCAGCTTGTTATTTATATTAGGTATTTCTCCTAATGCTATCCCTCCCCCAGCCTCCCACCCCGACAGGCCCCAGTGTGTGATGTTCCCTGCCCTGTGTCCATGTGTTCTCATTGTTCAACTCCCACCTATGAGTGAGAACATGCAGTGTTTGCTTTTCTGTCCTTGTGACAGTTTGCTTAGAATGATGGTTTTCAGCTTCATCCATGTCCCTGCAAAGGACATGAACTCATCCTTTTTTATGGCTGCATAGTATTCCACGGTGTATATGTATTGCATCTATTTTTAACAGGTGCTTGGAGGAAAGGCTCCCACATACCATTATTATTATTGCAATATTTGTACTTTGATTTTCACTTTAGCACATTTTAAACCTGTTTTAAATATATTTTAATGAATATAGACATATACAAGAGATTGTTTAAATGTATATGTGCAGTTTAAAAAACCATGACCTCAATATCAAGCACAAATGTGTTCATCACCCAGGCCTTAGACATAGGACTTTGTTAATTCTCCAGATATTCCCTGTGTTCTTTTCTGATCTCTTCTGCCTCTCTACCCCCATAGGTAATAACTATTATCCCGAATTTCATGTTAATTATTAACCTGCTTTTCTTTATAGCTTTAAAAAATGCCACCTAAGTATGTATCCCATGGCACTAAATTGTTTAATTTGGTCTGGTTCTGAACTTTATATAAATGGAATTGTTCTGTTTGTATTCATTTCTGACTTGCTTCTTTCTTTTCATTATTAGGTTTATGAGATTTATTCTGTTGATATGTGTTGCTACGGTTCATTCATTTTTTCATGGTTGTATAAATCCCACTTTGTGAATATATTATATTTTATTTACTGAATCTATTGTTGATGACTTGTTTCTAGGTTTTGCAATTATGAACAAGGCTCCTATGAACGTTGTTACCCATAACTTCTGCCACATATGCAAGATTGGCAATAGGATAGATAAAGCTGGAAGTGAGACATCTAGGTACAATGTATCAGCAGATTCTCCTTTCTGAGACATTTCTAAATGTTTCCCAAAGTAGTTGTACCAGGGGTCATATCTTTTTTGTTATCTTGGTATCACTAGCACCTAGGACAATGAATGGCCAAGCACAGTTGCTCCATACATACTTATTAAATGAAGGTAGGACCACAAAGAGCATGTTGTGCCACCCTTTGTCTATAAATTGTTCTGGGAAATAAAGTCAAAGCAAGCACTCTTTCCATCCCAACTGTAGCCTGTAGAATGGGCCTGTAGACTTGGCATCAAAAGATGTATTTTAATAATAATAATGACAGGAATGATACAGTGGTAATGTCTTATATCACTTTAAAAAAGGATTCTTGGAAGCAGGTAGAACCTTCAGAGCAAAATGGGTCCCAACTATCCTTTAGACATTGATATTCTGATCCCAAAGGAGCCATTGAGTTGTAATGATAGATTGCTGAGAGGATAGATCTTGGGGAGCTAAGCTGCCTTGGAATGTGAGTTTTTTGTCAGTCTTCTTCTGGAGCTTGCAGTATATAGGTATTTAACAGAGGAGAGTCTAATGCTGCTAGAATGGTTGTGAAAGATCACAAATTTACAATGCTACAATGAGAGAGAGAGAGAGAGAGACAGAGACGGACATTCTGAGTAGCCAAGCACTGCTAAGCCCTGTTCAAATGCAGGTTATAAATTTAGATAAGACATGAATTTAATCAGGTTCTTTGAAATGCCTCTCCATAAACCAGTATTTTAAGTATTCCCTCTGTTATCCAAGCCTTATTTAATAAACTGATTCTTTAAAACAGCTATTTATTTTGAAATAATTTCATACTCACAGAAGAGTTGCAAGGATGTTATGGGGAATTTCTGTATACCCTTCACTCGACTTTCACTAATTTTGTTTTTTTTGGAGATGGGGTTTCGCTCTTGTTGCCCAGGCTGGAGTGCAATGGCACGATCTCGGCTCACTACAGCCTCTGCCTCCCGGGTTTAAGCGATTCTCCTGCCTCAGCCTACTGAGTAGCTGGGATTACAAGCATGTGCCACCACGCCTGGCTAATTTTGTATTTTTAGTAGAGATGGGGTTTCTCCATGTTGGTCAGGCTGGTCTCGAACTCCCAGTCTCAGGTGATCCACCCACCTTGGCCTCCCAAAGTGCTGGGATTACAGGCGTGAGTCCCCATGCCCGGCCACCATTCACTAATGTTAAGAACATCTTACATAACCATGGAACACTTACCAAAACTAAGCAATTCCCACTGGTGCAACACTATTTTAACTACAGACTTTATTCTGATTTCACCAATTTTTATACCAACGTCCTTTTTCTTTCCAGAATTCAAACCAGAATACCATGCTGCGTAGCCATAGTTGTTTTGTCTCCTTAGGCTCCTCCAATTGGTGAGTTTCTCATTCTCTTTGTTTTTCATGACCTTGGTCCCTTTAAAGGATATTGTTCAGGTATTTTGTAGAATGTCTCTCAATTTGGGTTTGTCGGACATTTTCCCATAATTATACTGGTTTGGAAAGAAGACCACAGATGTGAGGTCCCCTTATCATATCATGCGAGGGGATATGAAATAAAATGACTGATCACTGTGATGTTACCCGTGATCACTTGGCTAAGATGGTGTCTGCCTGATCACTCCACTATAAAATTACATTTTTTTCCCTTTCTGTACTTTATTCATTAGACTTGAGTCTCTAAGACTGGCCTACACTCAAGCAGAAGAGAATTAAACTCCACTTCCTGAAGTGAGGAGTATCAGAGAATTTGTGGACATATACTAAAATCACTATAGTAATTAATAAATATTTAGGGGAGATATTTTCAGGCTATGCATATGTCCCTTTTCTCCAAATTGTTTTTTTAAATATAACGGAGAACATTCAGAATCCCAAGAACAGAAATTAGTCAAAATAAATTTTTGATAAAAGTAGTTTATTTATTTTTTACTGAAGGTAATAACATTATTATAGTAATAAAGCAATTATTATTTATTTTCAGGCCTTTCTCTTAGCTCAAAAGTTGAGCAATTGAAACCTACATGTACATAAAGTAAGCTTCCCTCATGACCGAGTTCTGTGGATAACCTCCACTGATGGTTTCCTTCTCTTATTTAGTAAGCATTGATGATATCTAGTCACAATTTTATTTTTCTAATTTGGGACATTGAAATTTGTCCATATTTTTTCTAAATCAAGAAAATGGCCAAGAATACCTCCAACTTACAATGCAAACTCTTTTAAGGTTTTCCTGGCTTGAAAAAAAACCCTTTACTCTATTAGCCTGTGTGTCTATACTAACTCCCAGCATTAAGGTTGAGAAAAAGTTCTGTTAAAATAATCTTGTAGAAGTTTTGCCAAAATTTCCTTGAAAATCATTAGGTAAATTTTAGAAAATTTGTTTTCTTTGTTTAAAGTGTTGGGTTATATGTTTCTTATACTATTCTGTGTCTAAACCAGAGGTTCCTAACATGGGTTGTCTGAATTCCTTATCGGTCTGAGTTCTTATTTGCTAGTCACAGAAACTAACTTTGCTTCTTTGAACCCAGAAAAGGAATCAGTTAAAAGGATATTGGGTAGGATTAGAGAATGGGCTTGGAGCCATCTCTGCACCAGAAACGGTTCCTCCAGTTTGGCTGCAGAACTGATCAATGAAAACACAGCAATGCTGATGCTTCAGCCAGAGGGATCGTAGGCCATCCCTAGTTCTTTGGGTCACTAGCTTCTATTTCCGGGTCTAGGTCATGTATAAAGCTTGACCTGTTCCTGCATCCTGACTGCAAGGGAAGCTGAGAAAGTGAGTATCTCCTCCTATGGTGGAGAAGGCTCTGACTCCCCAGGTGTGGAGCTCCCCAAGAATAGTAAAAGGGTTCCAATATGGGCAGCTGACATGAATAACAGATACTCACTACAGACCCCTTATGGATGGAATCCCTTAAGCTGTAGATTTCATTTGGTTCTCAAATAAGCCATTCACTCAACATTCCACAAATATT
Source organism: Macaca fascicularis (assembly GCF_037993035.2). NCBI lineage: Eukaryota > Metazoa > Chordata > Mammalia > Primates > Cercopithecidae > Macaca > Macaca fascicularis. Next base: position 36,814,284 of record NC_088381.1, on the reverse strand, counting down.
TATGGAGTACCTACTATGTGCCAGGCACTCTTCTAAGTCCTTGGATTTCATCAATGAACAAAACCAAGATCACTGATTTTTGTGGAGTTTCCATTCTGGCAGGAAAAGCCAATATATCATCCAGACTTATACCTCAAAACCTCCAGCATGAATTGGTGATACCAGATATTTCTGGAAGTGGCAGTGAATGTAGGGCTGAAACATAAGCATTGGTTGAAAAGAACATTTGAGAAGCAATTCGACCTGCATTGTTGAATAGAACTTTTGGCAATGATGAAGACACTCTATATCTGCACTCTCCAATACAATAGCTACCAGTCACATGTGGTTATTGAGCACTTGAAATATGGCTATTTCCTTAGTGCAACTGAGGAACTGAATTTTAAATTGTACTTAATTTACGTAAATGTATGTAAACTACATAGCTACAGTGGCTAGGCTTATTCTATTGGACAGCACAGAGTTACACCCTCTGTTCCTTCTGACTGGATGATTGCCCCTCCCTCAGTGTAACAGAGAGTTTTGAGGTTTATTATCTGAACTAATGGCACCATGAAGGTAAGAGGATGGGGATATCATACTGAAAAGAGGGGCATTACCTGAATTTGAGAAGCTGGTCTTCTCTCAATTTACTTTCAAAATGCTGGCAGCCAGTTTCTACTTCCAGGTATGTGATTAGGAATGTAGTATCTGATGAATCTGACTAGTCCAGGAGAAAAGATCCTGTATTAACATTGGGGGTTGTCCTATGAAACAATCCAGCCAGATCACCTGGGGTAAGACCCAGAGTTGGCAACCTAACTCATATATCAGAACTTCCGGTCAAATTTTTAGTGCTGTAGACTTAAATGTGAACAGACAGTTAAGGATCACTAGACACGTGAGGATACCTTCCCTCTGAAAGGAAATACAAACACCTAAGAAAAGAAACAAAAAAATAAATTTGAGAAAATAGAAACAATTCAGAGAAAAGAAAAAAAGTGAGATAAGAGATGATTTTTGTGTCCACAAAGCAAGAATAGAATGCTATAATAAAGAAATAATCAGAAGGCTGGGCACAGTGGGTCATGGCTAGAATCCCAGCACTTTGGGAGGCTGAGGCGAGCAGATCATGAGGTCAGGAGATTGAGACCATCCTGGCTAACACGGTGAAACCCCGCTTCTACTAAAAATACAAATAAATTAGCTGGGTGTGGTGGCGGGCGCCTGTAGTCCCAGCTACTCAGGAGGCTGAGGCAGGAGAATGGCATAAACCCAGGAGGTGCAGCTTGCAGTGAGCCGAGATCATGCCACTGCACTCTAGCCTGGCCAACAGAGCGAGACTCTGTCTCAAAAAAAAAAAAAAAGTCAGAAGAGCAAAAAATTGAAGGGTCTTGGGAAAAAGTGAAACGAATCAGAAGCTCCATATAAAATTTGGAAAATAAGATGGAGGGAATCTTCTAGAAACTAGATAGAATCAGATAGCAAAGAAATGTAAACTAGGATAAAAATATAAGAAAATTAGGTCAGATTAAGAAGTCTAACACCTGAATAACACAAATTCCTGAAATAGAGAATTGAGAAAATTATCAGATAAATAATTCAAGAATATTTCTTAGACTTAAAGGACATAAGTTTTCAGCATGAAAACAACCACCAAGTGCCTAGCAAAATGGGTGAAAGTAGATCCATACCAACTCCCCTGATACAGTTTGGATCTGTGTCCTCACCCAAATATCATGTTGAAATGTCATCCCCAACGTTGGAGGCAGAACCTAGTGGGAGAGAATTGAATCATGGGGGCAGTTTCTCATGGTTTAGCAGCATCCGCCTGGTTCTGTTCTTATGATAAAGTTATCATCAGATCTAGTTGTTCAAAAGTGTGTGGTACCTCCCCCTTCTCTTTCTCCTGCTCTCGCCATGTAAGATGGACCTGCTTCCCCTTTACCTTCTGCCATGACTGTAAGTTTCCTGAGACCTCCCCAGAAACAGATGTTCCCATACTTCCTGTACAGCCTGTGGAACCATGATCCAAAGTAAACCTCTTTTCTTTATAAATTACCCAGTCTCAGGTATTTCTTTATAGCAATGTGAGAATAGACTAATATATCACCTGATGATAATATATATGAACAGTGAGGACAAAGGAAAGGTCCTAGAAGCTTCCAGAGAGCTGAAGGGAAGGTTGTATTCAAAGAATCAGAAATCTGAGTCACTTTGGACATTGTGTATGCTCTCCAACCTAGAATTTTGATACCCAGCCAAAATATCAACTAAGTGTAAGGGTTGAATAACCTTTTTCAGACATGTATGGCCTCAAATATTCTACCTCTCGTGTAGCTTTTTCTCATAAAAAATTGAAAGAAGTGTTCTATCAAAACAAAGAAGTAAATAAATGATTATTGTAATAGTTAATACTGAGTGTCAACTTGATTGGACTGAAGGATGCAAAGTATTAATCCTGGGTGTGTCTGTGAGGGTGTTGCCAAAGGAGATTAACATTTGAACCAGTGGGCTGGGAAAGGCAGACCCACCCTTAATCTGAGTGGGCACCATCTAATCAGCTGCCAGCACAGCTAGAATACAAAGCAGGCAGGAAAACGTGAAAAGATTAGACTGGCCTAGCCTCCCAGCCTTTATCTTTCTCCTGTGCTGGACCCTTCCTGCCCTCCAACATCAGACTCTAAGTTTTTCAGTTTTGGGACTCAGACTGGCTTTCCTTGCTCCTCAGCTTACAGACAGCCTATTGTGGGACCTTGCAATCATGTGAGTTAATACTTAATAAACTCTCCTATATTATGGGATATACATATATATCCTATTAGGTCTGTTCCTCTAGAGAACCCTGACCAATGCAATTATGAAGATATAGCATCTCAGAGAAAGGGAATTTATTATAATAGGGATGTGAAGACAATTTTCAGGATGATAGTAAAGGGAGACTTCTGGATGAATCTGTGTAACAGATCAAGAGAGCAACCAGAAGATTGGAGCAGGTCAGAGAGCTCAGAAAGAGATAATTGCAAAAGAGAGAACTGGTAATATTTGAGTATATTGAAAGGGAAATTAGGAAATCAGGAAAGAGTCTGAAGATGATGTAGCAAGAGTTCATAAAAAACAAAGCAAACAAGAAAACAAAGCAAAACAAGAAAACCAGGTAAGTATGAACTCTAGAGAAAACAAAAACATGAGAAATAAAAAATTATTCTGATATATTGAATTGCTAAGCCAAATATATCATTCACATAATCATAATATAAACATTGAATAATGATAAAACCAAAATTATGATTAAAATGTTGAGGGAATAGAGTCATGGGATGTATGCCCATGTATGGTCTGTGTGTGTTGGGAAATAGGGGCAGAGAGAGAGCTAAATACATGTTTTCCATAGGGAAAACCAACAGGTAATGCCTAAAAATAAAAACTCAAAAGAGCAATTTTTTACTTGCTATTAGAAATATGAAGGTGTTATATTATTATTATTTTTTCTAATTTGGTCCTGAGGTCTCTCTCATGAGAGTGGCAATGAACTCTAGCCCTGCCCTGATGGGGCTCTGGGGATTTGGTCATGGATGATTACAATGTTCTTTTTAAGGGATACTTCTTTATCCTGGCAATGACCTAATGCCCAAGTGTCTGACGGCAGACACCAGTGTAAACAACCTGGTGGCTTTTTGACCTATGTCCAGTTTATTCCTACCAAGATAGCCATTCTCTAGAAGAGCCCTAACTGGGAAAGAAGCTCAGGTGTGTCAGTTACATGAGACACAGAAGAGGGAGCAGAACAAAACATATGAAATAACAGGCAATTCATTACTTACGGATCCCAGACAGAAGACGGAAGCATGCTTAGTGGGGCCAATGGGTGGTGGGAGAAGTGGGGAGGCATCCAGGACACTCAAGCTCAACTAGCAGGTGGGGAGCAAAAGAGAAAGAGCAAGAGATCTCTGGGCCAAAGCCAGTACTGGGGTTCCAGATGTTACCTGGGTTGGTTTCTCTTGGGGAGTTCTAATTGGTGTGTTTAGAGCAACCAGCACAAATTAATTTCCCGGGGTCACATTATGACTGAAAACTGGTCACTGTGGCATATCTTTGCAGTCATGTGGGGTGGAAGGGTCAGTGTAGCAAGTCAGGTAGGTTGTATCTGGCTGTCCCATAGGGAGGTGGTCACCAGGAGTTGGTGGTATAAGGGAGATATTTGGATCAACCACATTGAGGAATTGGGAAGAGGTAGAGAACAGGAAACTGTGTCAAGGGTGAGTAAGCCCTGCCTCTGGTGTGAGAATGTTCAACTTACATTCAAAAGGATGCTAAAGTTGAGCATAGTGGCTCACGCCTGTAATCCCAGCTACATGGGAGACTGAGGCAGGAGAATCACTTGAACCTGGGAGGCAGAGGTTGCAGTGAGCCAAGATCATGCCATTGCACTCCAGCCTGGGTGACAGAGTGAGACTCCATCTCAAAAATTAAAAATAAAACAAACAAACAAACAAAAAAACCAAAAAACAAAATAGAAAACAAAATGGATGCTGAGGCAATGTAAAATTATAAGAATTCACTACAAGAGGTAAATACCAAAATAAATAGCTAAAAGTCCTTGCTGGAGTGGAGGGAAGGTTGCGGGAGGATGACTGTTTTCCATTATAAATAGCCCTTGTAGAACTACATGGATTTTAAAACTGTTTGCATATATAATTTCAGTTAAGGTAAAAACAAACACAACAATCAAAATACAATAGAAATGAGGTATCATTAACTGGGACGGCCAGCTTTCTCAATTTCTGAAAAGTTGTTTGGGGAAAGATTAAAAATACTTTCAGAAGACAAATTCTCGCCTTCACTTTTCCAAGCTGGTAGAAGTAAACTAGTGTGTTGCTGCAAATATCTGAAATAATAAAAATTCACATGGCCTTGCATAGCTTTTTTTCCCCCAGAAGTAATATGGAGAATATATGATGAGTTTACCCAGGCCCCTTTCTTACCTTCTCCTGGTAACAGCACATCTTATCTTTTGGAAACAGCTTTATTTAGATTTCAGCCAATACTGGTGGATGCTTCATGGTTCTCTTTCCTGGGCCACAGAGATAGACACATGACTGAGTCTGAGCCAATCATCATTTACTCTCCCCTGGTTACATGAGTAGCCCAGGAATGGGCACATGACTTACATAAGGCCAATTAGGGTCCCTCCTTTTTCTAATGGAAACTGCTGGAGAAGAGCAGGGTTTTTGTTTTGTTTGGTTTTCAACTCTTGTCCATGTGGCTAGAAAGATATAAGCCTAGACCACCTGTAGCCGTATTTCCATTGTGTGAGGTCAATTGTTCAGAGAAGTTGAAGCAAATATTTAGACAGATACAAAGAAGAGAAAGAGGATTGTAGGGAGAATGGCCTCAGCTCACCCTTAGTCTAGCCTCATCCCTGCCCTTTTCATAGTTTGAATTCAGAAACCAACAAATCCATCCCCCCTTTTCTGACAAAGTTGGAAGTTTTGTCATTTGCAATCAAAGGGTTCAAACCAATCCTAGTAGCCAGCACGTTTTGTATTATTAGGCAAGAAAAAGTTTTCCATATTCGAGAAGATGGCATACAGATATAATTATATCTATGGGGTACATGTGTTATTTGATACATAAATATAATGTGTAATGATCAAATCTTAAGTGTTTTTAGAGAATAGGGATTGCAATATTGAAAAGAAATGTCTCTCAGATGAGACTGAAAAGGAACCTGATGGTTTGACGCTGGACACAGAGCCGCACTGTCAACCCCAGAAGTAAGAATGGCCAGTTTTTGCTGTTTGTGCTCAGCTAAATTTGATTCAATTCAAAATGCCAAGTTACGCATTTTATAGTCAGCATAAAAATTATACGAAAGAGTTAAAAACCATGTTTAGGGTTTAGTGATGACCTTCTGGACACTGTGTTAGACTTTCACCTGGAGAAATTCGGAATGAGTATAATGTATGGTTTATGCCCTCACGTAGCTTAATATCAGCTAGGGAGAGATGATATAAACTTGTGAAACATTTCATTACATAGCATAAGATCTGTAGACACTCACCCAAAGAAGTGAGCTCTTCTTTGGATGCAACTTCTGGCCAGTTTAGTCTAGAACTTGCTTGTAAGTCTCCTCTATATAGACTGATCATTCTCCCAACCCCTCTTTTTCTTTCTTCTTTGCCTGGACTTAAACCCAGGCATGGGGCCAAGGACCTCAGCAATGAATGGGATTGGAGCAGCTAGCCAGCTTTTTCAGGTTAGGTTGTAAATGAACATCCTTGGTACAGACATGAGGCCAAGGAACTCTAGTGCTTTGTTAGGAAGAAAGTGAAAAGCTCAGCTCTTCCGTGGGCCAGAAATGCTGAGCCTGCAGGATCCTCCGCGAAATGTAAGAAACTGCTTCGCAATGGCTTGACTCCTCCAGGATGGCCCTGCTCTCATCAGATGCTTTTCCTGTTCCTACAGGCAGGCATCGCCCAGAGGAGGAGGGGATGGCAAGGTGCCAGTCGTAAATAATGAATAGCACCCTCATTTACATTCTTTTTTAGTGGCGCCTGTTTGCACGCAGCATTGCAGGAACCTAGAGCCCGAGGAAATATGACTTGGAGCCGGCTCAGGCTCCCTCCCTCCAGTGTGCCTAGCTCAGGAAAAGGCAGAGCTCTTCCCGTCAGACCATCTGGCTCTCGTGAATGTGCTTATTAGTAACAGTGAAGGTGGATCTGTTAGCCTGGGACGGCATCTCGGAGGCAGATGCAGAGTTTATGTGTAAAATATGGCTTCCAGCCAAAGCACTAATCACGATAGCCTCTGAAGTGGTTCCAATCGTCTGGATGAGGCAGCTCCGGCTCTTATGTTGTTTGTACAAGCTGGTAGTTAGAGGTGTTGTGTACAAGATATTTGTAGTCCTAATTTCTCCAAACAGGTTAAGGCAAACATGATGAGAATCAGCATATTAATGTGCCGTGTTTCAACTTAGAATTATAAACACACTTTCCTCATTGGAGGCCTAATCTGCTAAGAAGAAGCCAGATGTTTAATGATGAAACCATTATTCAGGAGGACCTATCAAAGTAAAACAAATTGTTGTTGTTTAAGTGGAGAAAAAAACCTGCTTTATGCAAGGGAACTTGGAAACTCTGCTTTGAGAGGATCGGTGCTTGTACTGAATTTCCACGCCCCCTTTGCTGCTGCTCCAGAGCCAGGGTTTCTTCTAGAAACATCATTCAGCGAATGGGAATCTGGCCTTTCTAGGACAAATCCACAGGCCAGGACAGCTCGTTTCCCCGTGCACAAATGGTAGCTGACGTGCTGACATGCTGGAGTAGTCGAATGGGAACAAGTTGATCTAAGAGGCTTTTTGAGGTTAACTTTTTTTTTTTGAGGCAGGGTCTTGCTCTATCACTCAGGCTAGAGTGCGGTGGCACTGTCTCAGCTCACTGCAACCTTAGCCACCTGGGTTCAAGGGATCCTCCCACCTCAGCCTCCCAAGTAGCTGGGATTATAGGCATACCCCGTCACATCTCGCTAATTTTTTCTATTTTTTTTTTGTAGAGACGAGGTTTCACCATGTTGCCCAGGTTGGTCTCCCTGGACTCAAGTGATCCTCCCACCTTGACCTCCCAAAGTGCTGGGACTACAAGATGTGAGCTGCTGTGCCTGGTCTGATGTTACCTTTTGATGTTCATTTCCCTTACTCTCTTTGTATTTTTCTGAGGTAAGAATTAGGAAGCAGTGGTCAGTGATGATTGACATTTGCCCTTCACTTGCCTTCTGAGCTGCTTCATGTAGAACTGACTCTCCCATTCCAGCTGCTCAAGTGTAATCATTCCATTAGCCCCTTATTGTGTTTAAGGAAGTGCAACCCCATGCTTGTTGTGTCTGTCTGTGATTGTATCTTTCTTCTCTTTTCTCCCTCCTTCCCCTCCATATTCCACTCTATTTCCTCATCTTCTCCTGCCTTCCCATTCCCTATTTTCTTCTCCTTTCCTTTTTCCTCCTTTCCAATAGAAAATACATCTTTGAGAATATATCCAATTGCCACCTTGAACCAAGCAGCACACAAAAAGCAGGAATAAGCACAAAGATAGGCATTGGAGATGGTTTTTGAAAGCTTGATGATCTTGCCGTACATATTCAAAATATTTGACTACTATTTTAAGAGTTTCGGTTCATTTTCCCAAAGCTCTTCTTGCTACTGGTAGGATTTTTTGGACTAAGTCCTTTTAGAGTACTTGAGGCTGTTTACTAGCAAATTAATGGAGGCCTTTTTGACATAGACACATTTTTAGTAATTACAATGATGAGAGAAATAGCAGCTTGAAGTAGTTAGAACTCACAGGGATCTGGAGGCTTCCCTTTTGCTGAGTTCTAGAATTTGTGAGGTATCGAGTTTTGAGAGAATTCAGAGAAGTCAGCACCTCACCTGAAGTTTTTTCACAAAACTGGGAGAATGCACATGGCCTCAAGGGCTCATCACTTTTGCCATCATAAGGGACGAAGAAATAAATTGACTAGGCTTGGTGGCTCACATCTGCAATCCTAGCACTTTGGGAGGCTGCGATGGGAGAATTCTTTGAGTCTGGGAGTTTGAGACCAGCCTGGGCAACACAGAAAGACTTCATCTCTACTAAAAATAAAACATCAGCTGGGTGCAGTGGTGCTCATCTATCGCCCAGGTACATGGAAGGCTGAGGTGGGAGGATCACTTGAGCCAGGGTGGTTGAGGCTATAGTGAGCCATGATCATACCACTGCAGTTGGTCTGGACAACAGAGTAAGACCCTGTCTGGAAAAAAAAGTGGAGTAAATAAGTAAATTATTCTATAAAGATGAGAATTTGGTCTGTCATTGAAGGTATCTTTCACATGGAAGCCTTTTGCATAATTGTACACCACTATTGTCTCTCCTTGATCTCCAGTACCCCTCCCAATGTTTTAAGCTAAATATTCTCATTAACTTGAATCATTCCTCACATGACAGGGCTTGAGTCTCTTCACTATTGTGGTCACTTGCTTCAAACAAGTTATAGCTTGTCCTTCTAGCCACAGCTCCTAGAAGTAAAAGTAGGACCCAAGCAACAGTGAGTGTGGAGTGGGTTCTGATTTGTGTAGAGCACAGTAGCTGTCAATGAGATCTAAGTCACATTATCCACATTGCACTGGTGAGTAATACTGGGTTTATTGTTGACTAAATCTCTCTCTGTCTCTCTCTTTTTTTTTTTTTGTTGAGACGGAGTCTCACTCTATCACCAGGCTGGAGTGCAGTGGCATAACCTTGGTTTGCTGCAACCTCTGCCTCCCAGGTTCAAGCGATTCTCCTGCCTCAACATCCCAAGTAACTGGGATGACAAGCATGCGCCACCATGCCCAGCTAATTTTTGTATTTTTAGTAGAGATGGGGTTTCACCATGTTGGCCAGGATGGTCTCAATCTCCTGATGTCATGATCTGCCTGCCTTGGCCTCCCAAAGTGCTGAGATTACAGGTGTGAGCCACTGTGCCTGGCCAATCTCTGCCTATTTTTTATTTTATTTATTTGTTTTGAGACGGAGTCTCCCTCTGTCACCCAGGCTGGAGTGCAGTGGCATGATCTTGGCTCACTGCAACCTCTGCCTCCCAGGTTCAAGCACTTTTCCTGCCTTAGCCTCCCGAATAGCTGGGACTAAAGGCACATACCACTACCCCTGGCTAATTTTTGTATTTTTAGTGGAGACAGGGTTATACCACATTGGCCAGGCTGGTCTCAAACTCCCAATGTCAGGTGATCTGCCCCCTTCAGCCTCCCAAAGTGCTGGGATTACAGGCGTGAGCCACTGTGCCCAGTCCTCTCTTTCTTTTTTAATAGGATAAACTTATACTTCTGTATTTTTTTTCTACCAAAGCAATATGGTTTGCCTGTGTTGCCATTCAAATCTCAACTGAATTGTATTTCCCAGAATTCCCACGTGTTGTGGGAGGGGCCTAGAGGGAGGTAATCGAATCATGGGGGCAGGTCTTTCCAGTGCTATTCTCGTGATAGTGAATAAGTCTCACAAGATCTGATGGGTTTATCAGGGGTTTCTGCTTTTGCTTCTCTCTCATTTTCTCTTGCCACCACCATGTAAGAAGTGCCTTTCATCTCCCACCATGGCTTTGAGGCCTTCTGAGGCATGTGGAACTGTAAGTCCAATTAAACCTCTTTTTCTTCCCAGTCTTGGGTATGTCTTTATCAGCAGTGTGAAACTGAACTAATACAGTAAATTGGTGCCAGGAGTGGGATGTTACTGAAAAGATATCCGAAAATGTGGAAGCAACTTTGGAACTGGTAACAGGCAAAGGTTGGAACAGTTTGGAGGACTCAGAAGAAAGGAAAATGTGGGAAAGTTTGGAACCTCCTAGAGATTTATTGAATGACTTTGACAAGAATGCTGATAGTGATACGAACAATAAGGTCCAGGCTGAGGTGGTCTCAGATGGAGATGAGGAACTTATTGGGAACTGGAGCAGAGGTGACTCTTGCTATGTTTTAGCAGAGGCTGGTGGCATTTTGCCCCTTCCCTAGAGATTTGTGGTACTTTGAACTTGAGAGAGATAATTTAGGGTATCTGGTGGAAGAAATTTCTAAGCAGCAAAGCATTCAAGAGCTGACTTGGGTACTGTTAAAAGCATTCCATTTTCAAAGGGAAACAGAGCATAAAAGTTCAGAAAATTGGAACCTGATGATGCAGTAGAAAAGAAAAATCCATTTTTTAAGGAGAAATTCAAGGCAGCTGCAGAAATTTGCATAAGTAGCAAGGAACTACTAATGTTATTCCCAAGACCATGGGGAAAATGTCTCCAGTTCCTGTTAGAGACCTTCACGGCAGCACCTCCCATCACAGTCCCAGAGGCCCAGGAGGAAAAAGTGGTTCTGTGGGCCAGGCCCAGGGTCCCTGTGCTGTGTGAAGCCTAGGGACTTGGTGCCCTGTGTCACAGCTGCTCCAGCCTTGGCTGAAAGGGGCTAACGTACAGCTCGGGCTGTGGCTTCAGAGGGTGGAAGCCCTAAGCCTTGGCAGCTTCTATGTGGTGTTGAGCCTGCAGGTGTGCAGAAGTCAAGAACTGAGGTTTGGGAACCTCTGCCTAGATTTCAGAAGACGTATGGAAACACCTGGTTGCCCAGGCAAAAGTTTGCTGCAAGGGTGGGGCCCTCATGGAGAACCTCTGCTTGGGCAGTGCAGAAGGGAAATGTGGGGTCGGAGCCCCCACACAGTGCCCCTGCTGGGGCACTGCCTAGTGGAGCTGTGAGAAGAGGGACACCATCCTCCAGACCCCAGAATGGTAGATCCATCAACAGCTTGCACTATACACCTGGAAAAGCTGCAGACACACAACATGAGCCCATGAAAGCAGCCAGGAGGGAGGCTGTACCCTGCAAAGACACAGGGGCAGAGCTGCCTAAGACCATGGGAACCCATCTCTTGCATCAGCGTGACCTGGATGTGAGACCTAGAGTCAAAGGAGATGATTTTGGAGCTTTGAAAATTGACTGCCCCGCTGGATTTTGTACTTGTGTAGGTCTGATAACCCCTTTATTTTGGGCAATTTCTCCCATTTTGAATGGTTACATTTACCCAATACCTGTACCCCTATTGTATCTAGGAAGTAACTAACTTGTTTTTGATTTTACAGGCTCATAGGCAGAAGGGACTTGCCTTGTCTTGGATGAGACTTTGGACTGTGAACTCTTGGGTTAATTCTGAAATGAGTTAAGATTTCGGGGACCGTTGGGAAGGCATGACTGGTTTTGAAATGTGAGGACATGCTATTTGGAGGGGCCAGGGGTGAATGATATGGTTTCGCTGTGTCCCCATTCAAATCTCAACTGGATTGTATCTTCCAGAATTCCCACATGTTGTGGGAGGGACTTAGGGGGAGGTAATTGAATCATAGGGGCCGGTCTTTCAGTGCTATTCTTGTAATAGTGGATAAGTCTCATGAGATCTGATGGGTTTATCAGGGGTTTCCACTTTTGCTTCTCTCTCATTTTCTCTTGCTGCCACCATGTAAGAAGTGCCTTTCACCTCCCACCATGATTCTGAGGCCTCCCTAGCTGTGTGGAACTGTAAGTCCAATTAAACCTCTTTTTCTTCCCAGTCTTGGGTATGTCTTTATCAGCAGCGTGAAAATGGACTAATACACAAAGTAAAGACATTTATGTTTATCATGGCTAATTTACATCTTATTTAATCCCTGCAGCTTATTATTCTAGCTTTCAAAGTCCCCTTTTGGTTTCACCCATATTGTACTTTGTTGTTGGGCCCTTTGTTTAATGGGTTGAGCTTTTGTTGTGAGGGAAATCCTAGATTTCTGCAAGATGAGACTCATGGAGAAAAGTGAAGAAAGAGACTGGGTGAGCACACTTGTTCAAATGGCACAGTGACTCCCAATTTAACAACAGAGTGAAATGGGAATAGAGAAATAGGTAAACACAATGACTGAGCAACTGTGACTATGAATTTGAAGACACCATAAAAACTGGAAAACAATCTAGCTATTCAAAACATAGAACACAGAACAAGCATTGAATTTAAATTGCTAAGCAGTAGAGAAGTTATGTAAAACTTAATACCCTCCCCGAGCGGCTGTTATAAGATCAGAAGAGATCATATATGAGGAAGACCTTAGCATGAAGCTAGAAACTTAGTGGGGAATCAGTAAAAATATGTCTCATAGGAATGCCTTCTTCTTGGCCAATCTCTGTATCTTGACGTTGGGCTTCATCTTTTTCTTTTTATTCTCATAGGTAATTGCATCCAGTTCTTTAGCACTCTTCACTTCTCACATTTCTCACGTCTAATCTATCATTTTGTGAACAAACTCATGTTTATGCTCTCCCTACTCATCATGATTTCACAGCTTTTGATTTCTCCATCTTCCCAGACTGAAGGTCCTAAGATTTAGGCCAGCAAACTCCCAGTCCCTCACTCCAATGCCCTTCTCTAGACTTTTCCTAGCTTTCTGCTTTTCTTGAAGGAGGACTTCTTATAGGGCTTGGCAGGTGTCACCCTAGGCTCCCTGTCCTCTTGGGTGTCTGAGACTTAGTTTCTTCATCTCTAAAATGGAACATGAAGTCAATAATGCCACAAGAGGACATGATGAGCTTTAAGCGTGTTGATGAATATATGAGTTGCCTAAAGTATTGCCTCGCACAGAGTCATTCAAAGATGTCATGGTTAAAACAATCTCGAGTCTCTTTTTGTAGTTTGACTTGGAAGCAGTTCATGTGAAATATGCAAACCTCTTTGAAAAGTGCACACTGTAGATTTCTGATGAGGAACACAAGAATGATTTTTCTAACTGCTAATTGGTTAACCCATTCTAGCCTCATGGTAACATGGCATATGTGTGGCGAATTGTGCGAGAGGAAACACTGATGAAGCAGTCATTCTGTCCTATTCCCCTGCAAACCATCACCTCGGTGGCTGACAGCTTCCAGGACCAGGACTTATGGGTTCCACAAACCTTACAGGAACACAACTCTGAAAATGTTCATCTCTTTGTCACCAATGAATGTACATACCAGTAACAAAAGTGATGATGGTGATGATGACGATAATGACTTCTATCATTGAGCCACCTACTATGTTCCAAGTCCTGTATTAGGTCCTAAGGACAAAAGGATGAACAAGTCTGTCATAGATTAGAGACAGTCTACATAGAACTCCTACCTCAGTGCCTGGCACAAAGTAGGTGTTCGATAAACATTTGAAGGGAAAAAAGTGATGCTCAGAGTTTCAGAGACCTCCAAGAAGGTCTTCTGGATTCTAGAAATAAATAATACCTTTATATGGGTCCCCAAATACACACAACTCCATGCCTGATCCAGCTCCTTGGTGAATGACATAGCTCTGAGATTCTATTGTATTTGGGGCCTATCCATTTCAAACAATCTTACACGAGCTTGACTTTGAGTTCGTCCCTTATTAGTCCTTTCAAACTTCTTCGTGTGCTATAGTGTTCCATGGAGCTGGTGTCTAGACCAAAGCTAGAAAAGTATGTATAGAAAATAAATGGCTAAGGTAGTAGAGTTCTTGGTTTTCCTGGTCAATTTTTCCAAGTGTAAGTGCCAGCCAGCCCATAGGAAGACAAGGCTTCTCTCTTTCAATTTCTTTTTTTCCTAATTACTGACTGTTAACAAATGGATCTTAATTTGTTAAACAAATTAGCTGTTTTCAAATTGCTTTGAATATATGGATGTTAGTCGACAGACTAGTCTTGGAGCTGTCTCTTCTTAGTTGGTATATGGCAGTACTACCATTGTAGTCTGGGTGTGTGTGTGTGTATAAGTGAAGTACTGTGTATTTATTTGATAAATACTCTTGGTTAGTTTAATTCATGGTTGTGCAGTCCTTTGTGGCTTTAATTTCAAAGTTTTGAATGACATTGGTGGCAAATATGCTAGGTACATTAATTATTTTTGCTTCTTAGGGATCTATTTGTCAAATTACCTATTTCACTACACCTGATGGCCTTTGGGTCCTACGAAGTTAATGCCCTCTTTGGAAATGAGCAACTTTATTCCTGAGCCTTCTACATTAGAAGGATCATCCCCAATTTTTTTTGAGTTACTTAAGGATGTGAAAAATATCTTTATTTTCTATCTGATGACACTTCTAGGTAATGTGAGGAATTATAGAATAATACTTTAGCTTGGAAAGGATTTTACTCCGGAATAAAAAAAAATGAAGTCAGATTCTCAGCTGTTGCTTGTTAAGTGCCAGTTTGACATTCGAAATTATCTGAACTTTGTGATTTGGAGAACCCAAAATCAACCAGCAGCAATAACTTTCATCCACTCAAAACCCATTTGGTCATGACTGATGAAGAAGCTCATTTTGTTTAGGAGGATTGGATGTGAGCAATTGAGGATGAAAACATAAGACCTAATGATGGAGTAGTCTCTGTGCAACTTCAAGGCCCAAATTTATCTTCACTTTAAAATAAACACACTTACTTTTGCCTCTTTTTCTTAGGAAATTTAGGAGAGTGTGTTGAGAAATGATAGAAGTAAGACTTATACATATTCTCTTGATCTCAGCAGGCAGCCTTGTGTATTGGCCAATACACAATACATGGGGGGCAGGAGTTGGGTCCTGGCCCTGCTCTTCAAGGTGGTGTAACCTTGGGCAAGTTGCTCAACCTTTCTCAGTCTCAGTCTTCTCAATCACAAAATGAAGCCGGAACTCATACCTTTCTTAGAAGGCCAGTGTGAGGATTAAGTGGGCTGTCCACGTAGAAAGCACTTCTTAGGAAAACCTTCAAGGTGGAAGGTGGATTTACTGTGGAGTTTATGAAGCTTAAATTTCAGGAATCCTCACTTGCACATACCTCTTTTTTTAAAAAAAATTCCCTTTTGTAGTTAATTTTGTATTCATTGTTGTTGTGTTTTCATAAATAGGGCTTCCCAAATTATATGATAAAGCCTGGGTTTTCCTTTGTCAAACCTTCTTCATCAGATTGTTCCATGATTCCTCCTCTTTTGGTGCAGACCTCAGGATTAATCAATTGAAATAATGCTCTTAATAACTGCTAAATAGAAGACATTATTTTTAGACCATCTGGATGATGTATGTTATAATAGAGTTCTCCCAGGCAGGAATTATCTAGAAGGAGAAGAATTAATTTGTCTCCACACATATATTAAAGAATGGATTCACTTCTGCCAAGGAAAGTAAGTGTAGAAGTTTCCTTGATGAGATTCAATGATTTATAGACTGGTCTCCTGATGATTATCACCTGGTGTTAGAATAATAAAGACGCTGAAGATAACACTCATTGAACGCTTCTGATCCAAACCCAGCTATGTGAACATTTTGTTGTACTTGCTTAAGTTGGCAGATTTGTTTTTTGCAGTGTTGTTTGTTTATGATATCTAGAAAAGCTATATGTTTTCTTTAACAGAGGTGTGGGCCATTCTGACTGCTATTAAAAGGGAGAGGTGTTCAGACAGGGTGTCTAGAGGTTGTGGTTAGAAATATGAGAGACATATGGCATGCAGTGACTATTTCTCCCCAAAGTATGGAGATTTTTTCTTTTTTTCTTTTTTTTTTAGGAGGAAAGAGTTGAGTAAATGAGGCATTTACTGAGAGAAGCTTTTTATGACAAGTATAGCTCATGTCAAAAGAGACATTTTTATTAAGAAGATACACACACTCATTCCACACTCACGGATTTGAGAGACACGGAGGGATCGAAGGCTAAGAGACATGTACAACGAGAGACAGCAATTTGAAATGGAGATGAGATAAAACATCCTCTCAGATGAAGGCATCTAGAGTTGAGGCTGATTTTGAGAGAAAAGGAAGATAAAATAAAGATTTTAGTTCAGAGGCTTAATTTTACTCAGTTGAAAAGAGTTTAGAAGTACATATAGTTCTGCTTCTGAATACTGACAGAAAGGGACAGGAAGAGTTCAGTGAGAGAGGCAGGGGAGAGAACCACCACAGTTATCTGTTCCCTTGGGTGGCTGAAATGGCTGAGAGCAGCTAGCCTTGGGAGGGGCCTGAAGCGGGACTTGGCCGGAATGGGAAGTTAGTCAACGCGGGACCAATCAGGGCTGACCAGGCTATGGGCCTATATGGAAGAAATGCTTCTTCCAAGATAACAGATTACACTAATTGAGAATCCAGTAAGTGTTCTAATGCTTTGTGATTTCTTCTCTTGAGTGATTCACATTTATTTCATTTATTAGTTTCTTAGTATTATTGGCTTATTAATCAACAGTATACATTTTATTGGTAATGGCAAATACTGTGACTCTTTTTTCTTTCTTTTTTTTGAGATAGGGTCTTGTTCTGTCGCCCAGGCTGGAGGCCCAGTGGCATGATCATGACTCACTGCAGCTTCAACCTTCCAGGCTCAAGCAATCCTCCCACCTTTGCCACCCAAGTAGCTGGGCTACAGGTATGCACCACCATGCCTGGCAAATTTTTGTATTATTATTATTATTATTTTGGTAGAGATTGGGTTTTGCCGTCTTGCCTAGGCTGGTCTTGGACTCCTAAGCTCAAGCGATCCACCCACCTCTGTCTCCCAAAATGCTGGGATTACAGGTCTGAGCCATGGCACCTGGCTGACTCTCATTTTTTTTAAGTTGATACATAGTTTGCATGTCTCCTGAAGTGACAAAGTTTTCTGTTGAAGCTACACTTAGAATTACTTTGGCAATAGTGAATCTGAGAGATGAGGTAAAATTCTTTGTTGGGAGAGAAGCCTGATTATTTTACTCATAGTGCAGGTGATGGGAACAGATTCTACTACTCATAATGGCCTTGCACCTGGCTCTTTGCTGGCCATGGTGTAAAATTACTTAAGATTTGGTCCCATTTTCAATTCTATCATTATTTACCAAGTGCATCCAGTGTGGGCTGAAGTGGTTTTTGCAACTCCTAAGAACTGATTATATGCATCTCTTCCCAGTGCCACTTTCAGTAATATCATCTTGGGTGCTTGACATTGGCCGTGATGGGAGTATTTACACCACAGAAACTGGCAGTCACTATAAATCAGGGTTTTCTCCATCCCCAGAGAGCTGGTTGTTAAAGGTTTGCCAGGACATACACATCTAAGAAAAGGTTACTGAGCTAGGCACTGCAGGGGAATTAAAATATGAGTGGGATACATTCTGGTCTTTAGGGATCTTATAATTTGGTAGCAGGAATTAATGATGATGGGGATAATAATAATAATAATGAGTACCTGTTGATCACTTACTCTGTTAGAACTTTACAGGTGTTAGCTTGCTTAATCATTACAAAAAAACCCTATTAGGTGGGGGCCTATAATTCTCTCTCTCTCTTTTTTTTTTTTGAGACTGAGTTTTACTTTTGTCACCCAGGCTGGAGTGCAATGGCACGATCCTGGCTCACTGCAACCTCTGCCTCACGGGTTCAAGGGATTTGCCTGGCTCAGCCTCCCGAGTAGCTGTGATTATAGGTGTCTGCCACCAGGCCTGGCTAATTTTTTGTATTTTTAGTAGAGATGGGGTTTCACCATGTTATGAGGGGCTGACTGTCAGGCTAAGGCATCTAAGCTTTATTTGGTGTCTTTTCAACAGGTCAATTAAACTGAGGTAAACTAGTCCAGACTGTATACCAATGATCAAAAATTCAGATGTATTTCAGCCCATATCAATGTGATAATAGAGCACTCAATTTTATGAAATCTTGTTGATTTTTTTCAGCTCTTAAGTGTTTAAAGGGCATTTCTTCAAATGGCTGGTGGAAATCATCTCATTGTCCTTATTATATATTCTAACAACTTGATTACAGCTCAAAGCCAATGAATCTCATGCAAGGTAGCCGGATTTATAAATTCCTGCAGGCTCACGGAATCCTTTGGTGCCACAGGAACGCTCATCAGTGGAGGTCTGGTGCACACTGTTGTCCAAGGTGCCTTGATAGTCTGTATTGGTTAGAGTGGCTGCTAGCCGGTGTAATCTGTACATTGTTAGAATCTAAATTTCCTGGAGGTAGAAACCATGTTTGTCTTATTTTTCCTTGTCATTTTTTTTTTTTTTTTTTTTTTTTTTGAGACAGAGGCTCGCTCTGTCCTCCAGGCTGGAGTGCAGTGGCGCGATCTCTGCTCACTGCAAGCTCCGCCTCCCGGGTTCACGCCATTCTCCTGCCTCCGCCTCCGGAGTAGCTGGGACTACAGGCGCCCGCCACCACTCCTGGCTAATTTTTTTTTTTTTGTATTTTTAGTAGAGATGGGGTTTCACTGTGTTAGCCAGGATGGTCTCGATCACCTGACCTCGTGATCTGCCCTCCTCGGCCTCCCAAAGAGCTGGAATTACAGGCGTGAGCCACCGCTCCCGGCCTCATTGTCATTTTAATAAATGGCAGTTTCTGGTCAATCTGGGTTTTCCATAAATATTCATTGCCATGAACATTCATGGCGTCTCTTTACGCTCCGTGGGTTGTACCCTAAAAATGCTCGTTTCCACAATTTTGTTTCTGGTATAATTAATAATATGTTAAAAAATATTTTTAAAAAACAGGTTTCTCATTTATATATGTGTTTGTGGGGTTTCTTCCTAGCCATGGCAGTCGGGAGGCGGTAAGGCAGGTAATTTGTTCTTTTGCTAAGCAACAGGGACTCAGACTGAAAAGTTTTGAAAACAACCTGGTTTAAACACTTAATGTCTCTTCCATCCGTCTGCCCAGTCGGTCTTGGGGAGTAGATCCAGACAACCTCAGGTTCATCTGCTCCTGCCTCACCTGGCATTTGGCTTTTCTGATTCCGCAGTGCCACTCCCAGCCCTTCCAACTTGGTTCTGTGGGTGTCCCGATTGATGGTGTCCCAGCTGGACTACCTGACTTTCCTAGATTTGACTTCAGCACCACCTTGAGGCTACACGGTCCTTGACACTTTTTTACCTTAGGTAAGAAATACTAATGATTCACTTTCTGGGTGCTAAGCCTCCAGTGGGTGCTTGAATTTATTTGTCTAATAACAAATGAGTGACTGAATTAATAAATTAGTGGATTTTCTGTGATTAAAAGTTGCAATTTCTTCTCTTCTACTGTTCTTACCACTGAACCACACACAACAGGTAATAGGCACTTTCCTAGTCCATGTAAGGCTCTTGATTTAAAATAAGTGATATTTTGGTGTCCCTCTTGTTACCTGTCTTTACCACTCTGGGTGGATCAGTCTCCATGTGGCAGTAGGGATAGGTAGTCCAATCTATAATTGCTTATAACCTTTACCAAATCACAAAAATCACCAGAGAATGTGTTTAATCATTTCCTGATCCTGGGAATTCCTTGGGTTCCTTCCCAAGTTGCAACAGGGAGGAAATGTGGGTACAAATGTATGTGATTTACTTGGACTGCTTCATACTAAGGGACTGGGTGGTATATATCTGTGGTGCTTAAAGGGCTTGGCACAATTCTAAGATCATTGCCCTGATATCATCTGCTGAATGTCTTACAAGTCCTCCCAAGTTTTGGGAGGAGCCTTCCAATACCTGCTCTTCCTTCTCAATATGTTTTATAATAATATGTTTAGGCTGGGCATGGTGGCTCACACCTGTAATCCCAGCACTTTGGGAGGCCGAGGCGGGCGGATCATGAGGTCAGAAGATTGAGACCATCCTGGCTAACACGGTGAAACCCCATCTCTACTAAAAATACAAAAATTAGCCAGGTGTGGTGGTGGGCGCCTGTAGTCCCAGCTACTCGGGAGACTGAGGCAGGAGAATAGCGTGAACGTGGGAGGTGGAGCTTGCAGCTTGCAATGAGCCGAGATTGTGCCACTGCTCTCCAGCCTGGGTGACACAGCAAGACTCCGTCTCAAAAATAATAATAATAATAATAATAATAAGCCTGTAGTCACCAAAACTTGCAACCTGAACATATTTGTAGAACTTGTCCCCTTGTTTCATGAGGAAAGATATTCACTAGGAAGGACTGAAAGAGAGACCATGCTCTAGGTAGCAGAATGAGTGCTTGTGTCTCAGGAGACATTCAAATTAAACAATATAAACCAAGAATAACATTCTAAGCCTCTCAACCATCTGAACGAACCCCTCCTTTCAGCCAAGGGCATTCCAAAGTTAACTTGAAAAATCAGTTCAGGCCATGATAGGAAGCGGGTGGGTGTTGGACATGTCTCACAGTTGACCAGCATTAACATCAGTACAGAGATCTTAAGACAGATAGAACTGACTTTTTAAGTCTGATAAGAAACATTTACAATCTATTCTTTAAAGCCTGCTACCTGGAGGCAGATCGGCATGATAAAACCTCAGCCTCCACAGCCCCTTACCTTAACCCAGAGATTCCTTTGTATTGATTCTAAGTCTTTAGACAATAACTTGACCGATTGCTAATCAGAAAATCTTTCAATCCACCTAAGACCTGGAAGCCTCCCCCTACTGTTCCCACCCACCACTTCCAGTTGTCCCACTTTTCCAGACCAAACCAATGTACATTTTACATGTATTGATTGATGTTTCATGTCCCCTTAAATTGTATAAAACCAACTTGTAGCCTGACCACCTTGAGCAATGTTCTAAGGATCTCCTGAGGGCTGTGTCACGGGCCATTGGTCCCTTATATATGGCTCAGATAAATCTCTTCAAATATTTTACAGAATTTGAGTCATTTTGTTGACAAGAACAACAGAAAAATACCACAACAATCCTTGATATGGTTTTATTTCCTATGACGGTGCTTGTAATTTTAGCCACATGTTGGGAGAAGGGGTTACACCTGAAGTGACAGAGGCATGCAATGGGGAAATTGAGTAAATTGGTTGCATCAATTTACAATGGAAAGCAGTTTCTTATCCTAAATATATTCATTTGTAATGTTGAAATTGCCCCTCCATTCGTGTCTCTCCACCCTCCCTATTCCATTCTAGCGTTTTGTGAGCAAACTTATATTTACGCTACCTCTACTCTTATGATTTTAAAAAGTCTTTCTTTAGTTATTTCTCCTTTCATTCTCCATCTTCTCAGACTAAAGGGTCCTAAGATTTTTAGTGTATCAGGCTCCCCATCCTCTCCCTTACTCTATTCAAGCTTTTTAGAACTTTCCTCAGCTTTCTGCCTATCTTGAAGTGTTACAGGAGGTCACTAGTCAGGCATGAGCAAGGCGGGAAAGGGTTCCCCTCCACCCCAACAGGAATGTCAAGAAACCATCAGGTGATGGTCAGGCAGTGGTCATACTGTCTCTCTAAAATAATAATTGGTCACAGCTGGCGCAGGGGAAAGGCAGTCTCCCAATAGATAGAAACATCTGAATCTGGTGATCAGCAGCCTCCTGATAAGATCTCAGGAGGTGGGCTAGAGGGCTCAAGCATGCACATTCAGAGGCAAAATGGCAGATTTTTTTTTTTTTTTTGAGACGGAGTCTCGCTCTTTCACCCAGGCTGGAGTGCAGTGGCGCGATCTGGGCTCACTGCAAGCTCCGCCTCCAGGGTTCACGCCATTCTCCTGCCCCAGCCTCCCCAGCAGCTGTGACTACAGGTGCATGCTGCCATGCCTGGCTAATTTTTTTGTATTTTTAGTAGAGACAGGGTTTCACCGTGTTAGCCAGGATGGTCTCCGTCTCCTGACCTTGTGATCTGCCCGCCTTGGCCTCCCAAAGTGCTGGGATTACAGGCGTGAGCCACCACACTGGCCCGGCAGAATTTAACTGGTATATGACTTCCCCAGGGACATTCAACGGGTAAGAGAAGAACGCCTCAAGTGAGCATTTGTATAACTCGGGTAAACACACTGCACATGCTCTCCTCCCAAGTGCTGGCACACCACTGCGCATGCCGACAGCCCACACCAGGGGAAGAACCAGGGGAGAAGAGGTAGATGTAAGACCCCAGAGGTATGCCATCATATAAAACCCCAAGTCAAAATGTCAAACCATGCACTTGGTTGGCCCTCTTCTAGGTGTACTTTACTTCCTTTCATTCCTGCTCTTCTGATGTTCTTTAATAAACTTTCATTCCTGCTCTAAAGCTTGCTTCGGTCTCTCCTTCTGCCTTATGCCCCTCAGACAAATTCTTTCTTCTGAGGAGGCAAGACTTGAGGTTGCTGCAGACCCGAACAACTACAGATTTGCTGCCAGTTATAGAAGGATGACTTGTTGGGATTGGCAGGTGACACCATAGTCCCCTTGCATTTCTTGAGTTGTCATTTTGAGGTACAAGCACAATATTCATATTTAAGCACTGGTAATGCATTCCTCAAGAAGGCAGGACAGAATGGCGTGAACCCGGGGGGCGGAGCTTGCAGTGAGCCGACACTGCGCCACTGCACTCCAGCCTGGGCAACAGAGCCAGACTCCGTCTCAAAAAAAAAAAAAAAGAAGGCAGGACAGGAGATATTAATGATCACCGTGTCTTTGGAGCAGAGATTTTCAGAAAAAGCATTTGTAAACACTTCACATTCTTGTAGCATCCAAGTCACACATCAGAAGAAAGGGCTTTGGGGAAAGGATTTTCACCCAACTAGTTGAGAATGGTTGATAAAGTCAGCACTTCTCTAGTCTTGTACCTTGAACCTTGCCTGAGCAAGCCATCAGGAGAAGTTCTTTGTGAAATTCTGTATTCTTCCTTGGCTGTTTGTTGTAGGTTCAGACAAAACCAGGATTGGAGTTGGATAGTTGCTCCAAGCTTTCTTATTATTCAATAGTCTAAGACATTTACAAGTAGGATGTTTCATTTGAAGTAAGAATGTACTACAGCTTCTGGGTATGGATCGAGGATTCTAGCTAAGAAAACTTATTTTAAAAAACCTCAACTTGATCCACAACTTTATTGGTCAAAAGGGAAATGTACCAGCAAGTAGATACCAGGGTTTGGAGTATTTAGTGATAGACAATTCTTTTCTTTCCTTCAAGCTTCCTTTCTCAACTAATGTAAGTATGTTAATAGGATATGATTTCCCTAATAGACAACACTGATAGGAACAGGGGTGGGACTGAACATAATGGTTTCTGTAACATGTTTAATTTCTGATGTTGCTGTTAAATGTTGAGGAAAATTAGTCACATTTAGAACCATCTGTTTCCAAAAGTGGCTAAAGTGTGGATTGCCTCCTGACTAGTCAGTTTATTGCTTATAATAATAGTAGTGGTGTGAAATGATTCTTTTTATTCGCTTTCTTTGTTTTGGCTATAAATACACATTTGGCTTCTAGAGAACTGGGATTTAAAATGTCAAAGGACATCGTTCACATATCTTGGCCATAATGCATGTAAAAAGAAATCTAAATTTGTACTGTTCTCTTCAATCCCAATATACTTTATGTTCCATTTAGATGCAGCTACAGATTGGAAACTATAGTTATGAAGATGTATGCAATCTTCAGTAGTAATAAGCACTGTATAATCAACAAAGGGTTGAAGAGTGAATTGGAAGGATTCTAATATGTGATAACGTAAGCATTTTATTTCCTGGGTTGTTGATGGTTAGGGAATCAGACGAGGTGGGGAACAGTGAAGAAAGTCCCTTAAGTGTACATATGCCTTTCACAAGGCACAGTAAACAATTTTTTGTTATTGTTTTTTTGAACCGGGGTCTCTCTGTTGTCCAGGCTGAAGTACAGTGGCTTGATCATGGCTCATTGAAGCCTTGAGCTCCCAGGCTTAAGCTATCCTCCTACCTCAGCCTCCCAAGTGGGAAAATTATTTTTTTTTTTTTTGAGATGGAGTCTTGCTCTGTCGCCCAGGTGGGAGTGCAGTGGTGCGATCTTGGCTTACTGCAAGCTCCACCTCCTGGGTACAAGCGATTCTGGCCCAGCTAATTTTTGTATTTTTAGTAGAGACAGGGTTTCACTATGTTGGCCGGGCTGGTCTCAAACTCCTGACCTCAGGTGATCCATCTGCCGTGGCCTCCCAAAGTGTTGGGATTACAGGCGTGAGCCACCCACACCCTGGCCAAAAAACCAATTTTTAAAGCTAGCAACCAACTAATTTTGTGTTTGCTGCCATATTTTTTGTTGTTGTTGCTGTTGTTTTTTGCCTTCAGAGTGGTCATTTATGTAGAGTGGACATAAAACTTAAATATAACTGTCCAAACCTCTTACTCAGCAGGTCAAAGTTCTGGAAAGCTCGTCTGAAATATTTGTTAGACTATTTACAATGTTCATGTGATGTGTTTCCTTAAGGAAACAAGTCTCCCATTTCGGGCTGTGAATGTGATACTTTATTTTTGAGTGGTTGCTGGGATCTTAGCAGAATTTGCTAATTTTGCAGGACTACCTGAGATGTTTTTGTAGGAAAATCAGGCTCTTCTTTGCATCTCTTGAGTGGCTCTGAATATGCACATCTGTGCTTCCAGTGAAGCAGTTGAAAACTTTGCCCCACAGCGCTCACACAGTGGAGGAAGATTTACTTGCTTTACCTGATGTCAGTTCTGGAACACTGTTCCTACTTCACAACATAAGAAAAGTTTTATGCGATTTTAAAAATACTTGTTGTAGAGATGGGGTCTCGCTATGTTGCCCAACTGGTCTCAAACTCCTAGCCTCAAGTGATGCTCCTGCCTCAGCTTCCTAAAGTGCTGGATTACAGGTGTGAGCCACCATGCCTGGTCAGAAAGTTTAAAAAACCAAACAAACAGAAAAACCAACCCTTATTTTAGACAAGGTCAAAGGGAGTGGAGGAGGGAGAGTTTTTGAAATCAGAAATAAATTGTTTATTGCAACTACATTGAAAGTTATCTTTTCCCACAAATGAAGAATTAGAATTCTCTGGAAGCGAGATGGATTTTTTAGAAACTTTGTGGACTAGGGTGATCTTACCTTCCAGATGTGTAAAGCAACAAAACATTAAAGGTATGCTAAGCTAATTGTACAGTGAGAGCAAAGAAGCTCTTCCTTTGTGATACAAAGCTTCGAAGGCTCAATTAGAAGGTGCATCCTCTTAAGGGTGGGATGATTCGTCTCCTACTGCCTACATCTGTTGGTAGTAGTGGAATTGGTTATCTTCTGAAACCATTGGTTTGATCTGTTGATTAGGGGTGAGGGCTAAATTTTTGGCATTTTGAAAATTAAGAAATTCAGTGAATGTGTGAAATTCTTCTTACATGGGTGTCTAGATTGGTCTCTCCTAAATGAATTTTGAAGTGGGTTGCTGACAACTAGTTCAATAATCCTGCATGACAGTAATTTCAAAATGACATTTTTTCCCCCTATTAAAGCAGTGGAATTGATTGCTTGCAAAATTTTTTAATGGTAGCTTTTCATGGTATGGTTTACAGTACAAATGTGAACTGAAACACCTTAATTAGGCCAGTGCAAAAATGAAATGGCCTGCACTTACATGATACGGAATCCTCAACGAAAGTTCAGCAGAGAGAATTTTTGATTTGCTGTAGTTGAGTGTAAGGGCAGAGCCAAATCACTAGCTGCCTGTGGAATTGTAATAAAATGGGCAGGTGCTGCTTCAAAGAGAATTGACGCAATTAGCTTCACCCATATTCCACTGGCATTCTCTGAATTACCTCCTAACCCTCTCTCTTTCCATCTTTCTCCTATTCATAGCCAAATCAGTCCTTTTATAACAAATCGTCATTTTTTCATGCCTTATGTATCGAGACTTTTGCTTGGGATTTTAACAGTATAATTTGTTTCCAGCTAAAAAATGAAAATGGATGTGAGAGAAGGTAAAGGAGAGAAAAGACTAAATGTTTTCCCGCCTGGAATATCTATATTATACTAGGAAACTTGACGATGTAGGAAGAAATGTGACAATACTTCATTTTTTTGCTACTTTTCTCTACCAGGCAAGCCCTTTGCTGCAGATGACTAGAGGTATATAGGTTATTTGACTAGAAACAACTAATGATATGGACACTAGCAATTATTAGGACTAGCGGAAAAGTGGCTAAAAGGATCTATTTTCCCACCATGTAACAGTTGCACAAGAAAGATCTTTGAAATTATTTTGCATTAGTAAAATGGGTTATCATTCTTGCTGGGTATCTATGGTTTATTTTTTCATTCATTTATTTACTCCTTCTATAAATATTTATTCTGTCTGCACTAAGGGCCAGCTCTGTATGAGGCACTGGAGATAGACTGGTGAAGCCATCAGACATGGAGCTTACAACCATTGAAAATTATTAAAATAATGAATTACAATGGTGATGGAAATCTGAGGGATAAGCACAGCGGTGTTGTGTGAACATTACTCAGGGGAGACCTATTAAGAATAAGGATGATTGGATTATTGTCTGGAAGCTGCATTTAGTCTTGTTTAGTAGCTATAAAAATAGATAGATTAATATGTACTTTGAAATAGCATGTCTAGAAATATATTTGCATAGGGAAATACAGCTGGGTGTTCAGAGAATACAGGGTGAGTGCATGTGGAAGTCCCTGAAGAACTGACTAGTAACTTGGAGGGAAGATGATGCCACCTACTTTCTTTAACGTGGTAGCCATCACGCTGGAAAATGAATTCAGGTCTGTTTTGCTTATTAGCCTCTTGGAAATGGTGGTCCTCATGCTCACGACAAAGTTTTCGAGGGACTTTTATAAGAATTAGGTTTTCTGGCTACCAAATATCTTTACTTGGATTTTCTCATGAGTTTACTTTGCAATTCATTTATTTG
Organism: Macaca fascicularis; assembly: GCF_037993035.2. Lineage (NCBI taxonomy): Eukaryota > Metazoa > Chordata > Mammalia > Primates > Cercopithecidae > Macaca > Macaca fascicularis. The sequence continues at coordinate 36,787,224 of NC_088381.1, read as the reverse complement.
AATAAATTTGACAGGCTTTTTCATGTTTTCCCATTATATCTTATCTTGTTGATTTTACCATAGTTAGTTCTCTCTGAATTCTTATTCTGGCATCCACAAACTTGCTTCTTCTATCTTTGCATCACCAGGAAATTGGTTAAAGATGGCTTGTCTTCATGTTGTCTAATAAAATTGCTAAACATGACAGGGTCTAACACAGAGACGGGTATGCATTCCAGAGGTCTCCCTTCAGCTGACATTGCTCCATTAGTAAGGTGTTTCACTACATTTGAATTCCCAGCAATATGCTGTCATCAATGCTGTATAATATAGGGCCAGTTAACTAGAGTGGTAGACAGGCCCCAATACCAGGATTCTGACTGTCATGGAGTGGCAGACCAGCCACCATGAACTGAGGAAGCAGAGAGTGCTAGGGCTTAAACACACTTTATCTGTGCCAGAAACTGCAAACTGAAGGAATGGCACACTGTGGAAGCCAGAACTTCTCTCTCGAGCTTTGGGCCTGGATGTCCAACACCTGGATGTATTTATTGCCATCCCCATTGGGTGTCCCACAGGGACCTCAAACCAGAGAAGTCACAAATCGAACTCATCTTTCTGCATCCCTAGAATGGTCTCATCTGCCTTTGTCTCTATTGTGCTTCATTCTCCACATTGCAATGAGAGTGGTCCTTCCAATAAATCTAATTTTGTCCCTTCCTTGTTCTAAATTTGTTTATGGTTCCCCCTACATACGCAGGATAAAGTCTGAGCTCCTCTGCATGAATGAAAAACTCTCCGTGATCTGACCTCCACCTAACTTGTCTAGCTTTGTCTCCGGTTCACTGCCTTGTTAATTTACATCCACACTGAACTTCTTTGTTTTTCTGAACATGTTATGCTCCTCATTCTCTTACCTTTTCATATTTTACTCCCTTTGGTCAGAACCCCATTCATCTCCCTGACAGCCCCCTATTCAGTTTCCTAGCCTCAGTTCTGGGGCCACTTTCTCTGTGAAGCCTGGAAAGACATCACAGGGCAGCCTTCACAGACTCCCATGGCTGGCTCACGGGACCTCCCAATGCTTAGATTAAACCACGTATGCTGCCATTTTTGTGCTGAACATGGTTATCATTATAGTGAGTTTCTCTTGATGCCAGGGTCCATGTCATGCCATCTTTGAACTGCTAGCCCCTCACAATGTCTTGCTTGTAGAAGGTGCTTTTGGAATGAGGGAGAGCTGAGTAAGACTAGGGACAAGGAAGCTATGAGAAGAAAGACAAGTGGGGACACTGTGGGGCTGCATCCTGACATTAAGGCAAAAGGACAAATTTCCTCCCTATAAATGCCAGTGCTGCACCTGTGTCGTGGCTCCACCTTATTCACCCTGTGGTGGAGGAAGCTAGTGGTCCAGCTGTATTCATTCTTCTCTTCTTCCTTTCATAATTGAACTGGAGAGTTTAGCTGGGCATGGGGTTTCCCAGCCAGAGACAGCATCTCTCACATTCTCTTACAAGATATGGTCAAGTGGCAAAGTTCTGGCCAATGGGAAGCAAGAGGAAGAAATGTGTGGCAATTTCAGGTTGTGCCCTTAAAAGGCATAATGCACACCCTCCTGGACATTTTCCTGCTCTACATTGCATATTCTGTAGATGTGGTGGTGGGTGTTAGAGATGGAAACACTGAGTTGCACATGGCAGAACTGCCCCAGTAGCCTGGGCACCAGCCCATTGACTGTGAACATGGAAGGAAAGCTTCCTTGTCTGACCCATAGTAGTTTCAGATCTCTGCAGAGACTTTACCTAAACACCCTATGTTTAAAAATCATGAAGCATTTCAAACACACACAGTTTTGATACTTTTTGTGATAAGTGCTTCATTTATTTTCTTTTCCATTTCTTTTCATTTTCCATTTTAAAAGAAATAATGTTTTATTTGTAACATTTATGTGCGTTTTAAACACAAAAATCATTTACAAAAAACAGCATACTTTTTTCCAGTCCCCACTTGGTTTTTGAGATTTGTCTGTTCATTTACATATGGTGGGATCAATATTTTAACTACTATGTACCATTTCACTGAATGAATAGAATTCAATTTTATATAGAATACAATTCCACTTAAATAACAGGATTCAGTGATCCTCTTACTGAGGTATCTTGGGGTTGTTTCCAATTTTTAACTATTATAAATAATTGCTATAAGACACCCTTGTACATGTCTCTCATGCTTATGTGCAAGATTTTACATGCAAGATTTTACCTAGAGACTCTTGGGTTTTAGAATGTACACAGCTCCAATTCTATAGAATTTTGCTAAATTACTCTCCAAAGCCTTTCTGTTAAAGGATAAAAATGAGCATTATAATAGAGCTCCTATTGTTCTACATCTCTGCCAATGTGTGATATTACTAGGCTTTAAATTTTTTGTCCATTTGATGAGTTTTAAAAATTTATATTTTTGATTACTACTGAAGTTAAGCATCATTTTGTTTCTTGACCATTCTATTCCCCTCAACTATGAACTGAATTAATTGTTATTATTAATTTAAGGGAGCTTTATTTAATTTATAATTACAACTTTTTTCTTAGATTCAGGGGTACATGTGTATGTTTGTTACATGGATATGTTGCATGATGCTGATATTTGTGGTATGATTAATCCTGTCACCCAAGTAGTGAATATAGTACCAATAGTTAGTTTTGCAACTCTTGCCCCTCTCCCATCCGTTCCCACCTAGTAGTCCCAAGTAGTTCTCTTGTTGCCATCTTTATGTCCATGAGCACCCAGTGTTAGCTCTCACTTAGAAGTGAGAACATATGATATTTTCTTTTCTTTTCCTGAATTAATTCGCTTAGGACAATGGCTGTAACCTGCATCAGTGTTGTTGTAAAGGATATGATTTTTTTCTTTTTAATGACTGTTTAGTATTCCATGGTGTATATATACCACATTTTCTTTATCCAGTCCATCATTGACGGGTACCTAGATTAGTTCCATATCTTTGCTATTGTGAATAGTGCTATCATAAACAGACACACATATGCGTGTTTTTGGTAGAATGGCTTTTCTTTTGGATATATACCTAGTAATGAGATTGCTGGGTCGAATGGTAGTTCTGTTTTTTTTTTTTTTTTGAGACAATCTTGCTCTGTTGCCCAGGCTGGAGTGCAGTGGTGCGATCTTGGCTCACTGCAAGCTCTGCCTCCTGGGTTCATGCCATTCTCCTGCCTCAGCCTCCCAAGTAGCTGGGACTATAGGTGCCTGCCACCAAGCCCAGCAATTTTTTTTTTCTTTTTTTTTTTTTTTTTTTAGTAGAGACAGGGTTTCACCATATTGGCCAGGATGGTCTTGATCTCCTGACCTTGTGATCCACCTGCCTTGGCCTCCCAAAGTGCTGGGATTACAGGTGTGAGCCACTGCACCCTGCCGAATGGTAGTTCTGTTTTAAGTTCTTTGAGAAATCTCCAAACTGTTTTCTACAGTGGCTGAACTAATTTACATTCCTACCAACAGTGTATAAGTATTTTTTAAATTATTTTTTGCATTTTAATTTCCATAAGTTTTTGGGGAACAGGTGGCATTTGGTTACATAAATAAGTTCTTTTGTGGTGATTTCTGAGATTTTGGTGCACCCATCACCTGAGCAGTATAGTATATAAGCATTCTTGAGGAAGTTTTAAAGAAAGATAATTTATTAATTCCTTGTTAGTTATGTTTGAAAATGTTTTATCTTTATCTATGTTTTTATCTCCTGGTATTTTTTTGCCATGCAAAATTTAAAATTTAGTATAGTCAAATTAATGCACCAATTTTTCTTAATAATTTCTGCTTGTTGAATCTTGTTTAAGAAATGTTTCTATACCCCAAGGCCATGTTGGATGTCAATTACAGTGTGAGGTATATGGAGGCTTTTTGTACTATCTTTGTAATTTTTCTGTACATCTAAAGCTGTTTTAAAATTAAAAAGTTTATTTAAAAATTACTGTGATTAGTATGTTATAGATGTCAAAATGGAAAATTTTACCAGAAAATGAGAATTTATAAAACATAAGTGGAAATTATATGCATAAAAATATAATAAGTGAAATTAAGAGCTTCATGTATGGATTTAACAGCATATTAGACTGTGAAAGAGATGAGCAATGAACTGGAAGATAGGTCAACAGAAAATATTCAGACAAAAACATGGAGAAAAAATGTATAAAATAAAGCATAAATGTAAGAGACATATGGAACAAAGTGAAATATGTTCAATTAAAGTTTATAAATGAAAAGAGGGAGATAATGATATAGAACCAATGTTTGAAGAGCTACCAACAAAGGTTTCCGAAAATGAGAAAAGATATGAAATCAGCTAAAATTAAAAAAGTTTATGAATCTCCAAATAGAATAAATTTAGATAAAATTACATCTAGGCCCCCATTAATACAACTGTAGAAAGCACATGCAAAGAGAAAAATCTTAAAAGCAACTACAGAAATTCTTTCAACAAACAACAATAAGACATACAGCTAACTTTTCAGCATGAATAATGGAACTCAGGAGTTAATGGAATGAGGTCTTTAAGGTACTGAAAGGAAATAGGAGCATTCTGGAATTATATATTGAGGAACAAGAAAAGAAATGAGCTATCAAGCTATGACAAGACATGGAAGAATCTTAAGTGCATAGTCCTAAGTGAAATAAAACAGAGTGAAAAGGCAACAAACTGTATGATTCCAACTACATGACATTTTAGCAAAGAAAAAATTGCAGAGACAATAAAAATATCAGTTTTGTCAAAGGATTTGAGGGGAAAAAGTCAGAGGAGGGGGGATACATAGGTAAAACAGAGAGGAATTTTAGGGTGGTGCAACTATTCTATGTGGTACTGTAATGGTAGATACATGACATTATGCATTTGTCAAAACTCATAAAACTATGCAACAGAAGGTGTGAATCTTAAACTATAGACTTTAGTTAATTAAAAAAGGTCACCAGATATTTCCTTTGATCAGTGCCAGACATTTATTAAAATGACTCTGACCGTATCTGCACACATGTACCAATTTTGCAGGGTTAGGAATGGCATGAATTAAAATCAGGCAAAAAATGGGTTAAGTGGTTGGTTACACAAAAAATATTGTGCAATTTGAAGTCATTTGTTGTCTTCTACCTCAAATGATTTGTGTGTAAAGATATAATCCGAAAAGCACCTATTTATTGATATGGTCAGGTACAACAAATTACCAGCTGATATTTTCTAAGAGTCCACGTAATCTTCAGAAAGCTTAATTAATTTGAACACTAGCAATTTAAGGTACCTTTCTACTATTGCATAACTTATCACCTCGATTTAACTCTGAATTTTAGGGTCTTTTGCTTTTATCTCCTCTGCAAACTGCCTGTCTTTAACGGTTTTACCTTTTTCCCACTGGCAGTGATATCTAAATAGAGCACAAGCTTATAAAACCAGACAGTTGTGCTTTTTGTCAAAAGCACTGGAAAAGGCTGAGGAGAAAATAAAACACTAGTATGGCTCTTAACCTTGGGTGGACGTTAGTTAGAATCACTGGTAGAGCTTTTAGGCTGCACTAGTACCTGGGTTCCACTGCCAGAGAATTTGATTTCATTGGTCTGCAGTGGGGCCTGTATATCAAGGGTTGAGGATGGAGTCTTGCTCTGTTGTCCAGGCTGGAGTGTGGTGGTGTGATCTTGGCTCACTGTTACCTCTGCCTCCTGGGCTCAAGTGATTCTCCTGCCTTAGCCTCCCAAATAGCTGGGATTACAGGTGCCTGCCACCACGCCTGGCTAATTTTTGTATTTTTAGTAGAGACGGGGTTTCACCATGTTAGCCAGGCTGGTCTTGAACTCTGACTTCAAGTGATCTGCCTGCCTCGGCCTCCCAAAGTGCTGGGAATACAGGTGTGAGCCACCATGCCTGGCCTGGACTGAGTCTTAAGTCTGAATTTTAATATTCTTTTTCTGGTTCTAATTTACTAGTATCATAGTTAATCAAAATACAGTTCTATGAGTGTTTAAGGATTCCAGCTTTGGAGTTAGAACAGGGGTTCTAATCCTATCTTTGGCATTAATTGTCCATGTAATTATTGGCAAAGTGCATCATGAAGCCAATTCTTCCCCACCAAAATAGGAAATTTTTTTTTCAGTTTGAGAATTATATGAAATAATAAACATGCAATGAGAATGGTGTTTTTAAAATGTTAAATCAGTGTTGTTGCCAAGATCATAATTGTCCTATGATTTCCCATCCATCGAATTAATGGCATTTCCTTTTTTCATGGGAGAGCATGTAGTATCTAGGAACATCTTTGATTTTTGTGATGGTCAGTATTAAGTGTCAACTTGATTGGATTGAACGATGCAAAGTACTGTTCCTGGGTGTGTCTGCGAGGGTGTTGCCAAAGGAGATTAACATTTGAGTCAGTGGACTGGGAGAGGCAGACCCACTGTCAATCTGGGTGGGTACCATCTAATCAGCTGCCAGCACAGCTAGAATAAAGCAGGCAGAAGAAGATGGAAAGAGCAGACTTGCTGAGTCTTCTGGCCTTCATTTTTCTCCCATGCTGGATGCTCCCTGACCTTGAACATCAGACTCCAAGTTCTTCAGCTTTTGGACTCTTGAAATTACACCAGTGGTTTGCCAGAGGCTCTCAGGCCTTTGGCACTCCCAGCCCTTAAGGAAGCCCAGGGAATCCATTTCTGACTTTATCTCATTTGGGCCCTTGGGGAGGGCTGTCAGTGGAACTGGGGAAAGACCACGGGGAGAAGTAAACTTCCAGCTGAACTTTGTAATAATTTTGACAGAGTGTGAATTTTCCAGGGCAGAATCTGGGAGTTGAGGGGCAAATGGGAAGTACAGATACAAGCACAGAAGCAGTGGTGGGGAGGGGCAAAACCTGAAAGCCGTGCTTGCTTTCTTATCGAGGAGGCTTGAAGCCTGGGTCAGGATCTCAGCCCTGCTCACCAGCTGCCTGGATATAAACTTGGTGCTGTTGGAGAGCACAGTGGGAGTGAGACTGGCCTTTCTGTCTGTGTGGGAGTTGAGTGAGGCCTGTCACTGCTGGCTTTCCATCACTTCCCTGGCAACCTGTATGATACAGCAGAGGCAGCCATAAGCCCCATGGGAGCATAACTCCATTGGCCTGAGAACCACACCCCCATTCCCCACAGTGGGCTCTGCAAGCCCCGCCCAAGGAAAGCCTGAGCTCAGATTGTCCTAACCTATCCCCACCTGACGATCTTTCTCTATTGCCCTGGTAGCTGAAGAAAAAAGACATAATCCCTTGAAAGCTCTATGACCCTGCCCACTGCCTGGGAAACCTGAATACATATCCAGGTGACCCTAGAGCAAGCTTGTATCCTCCCTATACTACCACAGCTGATGCTCTCTTTAAAGTGCCACCTCCTAGCTGGAGGCCAACTAACACAAACTATTACAGCAACTCATAAAAGAATAATCCTGCCCCAAGAAGGGAGAAAGCAGCAGCTACCTCTACCACCTGTAACATCCTGGCTCCCACCAGAGGTCCTAATTCTGTCAGTGTGACGCCTTTACTACCAACACAACCAGCATCCAAGAAAACTAGCACACTAAACAAAGCTACAACCAAGGACCCTCATAGAGTCCGCTTCACTACTCTGCTACCTCCACTGGAGCAGGTGCTGGTATCCATGACTGAGAGACTTGAAGATGAGTCACATCACTGGGCTCCTTGCAGATACTCCCCAGTACCATCCCAGAGCCTGGTAGTTCCACTGGGAGGCTAGACCCAGAAGAGAAATAATAATCACTGCAGTCCAGCTCTCAGGAAGCCCCATCCCTAGGGGAGGGGAGAGGGCACCACATCAAAGGAGCACCCTGTGAGAGAAAAGAATCTGAACAGCAGCCTTGAGTCCCAGCTCTTCCCTCTGACATAGTCTACCCAAATGAGAAGAAACCAGAAAAACAATTCTGATAATATGATAAAACAAGGTTCATTAACATCCCCAAAAGATCAGACTAGTTCACCAGCAATGGATCCAAACAAAGAAGAAATCTCTGAATCGCCAGAAAAAGAATTCAGAAGGTCAATTATTAAGCTACTCAAGGAGGCACCAGAGAAAGGTGACTATCAGCTTAAAGAAATTTAATAATGATACAGGATATGGATGGAAAAATCTCCAGAGAAATAGATAGCATAAATAAAAAACAATCACAACTTTTGGAGATGAAGGCCACTATTGGGGAAATGCAAAATACACTGGCGAGTTCCAACAATAGAATCAAACAAGCAGAAGAAAGAACTTCAGAGCTCTAAGACAAGGCTTTCAAATTAACCCAACCCGACAGACAAAGAAAAAAGAATTAAAAAATGAAGGCCAGGGCCGGGCGCGGTGGCTCACGCCTGTAATCCCACCACTTTGGGTGGCTGAAGCGGGTGGATCATGATGTCAGGAGTTCGAGACCAGCCTGACCAACATGGTGAGACCCCGTCTCTACTGAAAATACAAAAATTAGCCACGCATGGTGGCACATGCCTGTAATCTCATTTCCTCAGGAGACTGAGGCAGGAGAGAATCACTTGGACCCGGGAGGGGGAGTTTGCAGTGAGCCGAGACTGCGCCATTGCACTCCAGCCTGGGCGACAGAGCCAGACTCCGTCTCAAAAGCAAATGAAGGCTGGGCACAGTGGCGCACTCCTATAATCCCAGCACTTTGGGGGGCCAATGTGGGCAGATCACCTGAGGTTGGGAGTTCGAGACCAGCCTGACCAACATGGAGAAACCCCATATCTACTGAAAATACAAAATTAGCTGGGAGTGGTGGTTCATGCCTATAATCCCAGCTATTTGGGAGGCTGAGGCAGAAGAATCACTTGAACCCAGGAGGCAGAGGTTGTGGTAAGGTGAGATCACACCACTGCACTCCAGCCTGGGCAAGAAGAGTGAAACTCTGTCTCAAAAAAACAAAACAAAAAACAAAACAAAGAAAAACCAAAGCCTCCAAGAAATTTGGGATCATGTTAAACAACCAAACAAGAATAGTTGGTGTTCCTGAGAAAGAAGGGAAATCTAAAAGTTTGGAAAATGTATTTGAAGGAATAATTGAAGAAAACTTCCCTGGCCTCTCTAGAGATCTAGACATCCAAATCCAAGAAGCTCAAAGAATACCCGGGACATACATCGGAAAAAGATCTTCGCTTAGGCACACAGTCATTAGGTTATCTAAAGTAAAGACAAAGGAAACAATCTTAAGAGTTGTGAGGCAGTATCAAGTAACCTATAAAGGAAAACCTCTCAGATTAACAGCAGATTTCTCAGAAGAAATCCTACAAGCTAGAAGGAATTGAGGTCATATCTTTAGCCTCCTTAAACA